>NC_137866.1:26196473-26676473 GCF_963924005.1 Protomyctophum bolini
CAACATATGGAACGTCAGAACAGGTCAGTTTCATATATGGAGATCTAAGGGTTTGAGGTTTGAGGGCAGATGTAAAGTTGCTGGTCGGTTCCATATATGCAGATATGGGTGTTGATCCAGTCTTCTCCATGTATGGTTATCCAAGGTTAGATGAGGTCAGTGTCGTGATCTTCTATAGAGCCTATAGCGCCCTACACTGACTGCCCGAGTTAAATTAAGCTAGAAAGTAAAAAAATATATCAAATGAGGGTTTTAACGACTGAGCTATAGGCTACTTCCAGAGAAAGGTGGACACATTAACTGCAGCTCGTTGTGAGACATGGTGGTCTTATATAGCTTGCCCCACATCATGATGCTAGAAATTCATGGTCATCATACTCTCCCCTCAATGCCTCATTGTATTAATTGCAACAATTATGTTGATTATTGTACAGTCACTAACACTGTACAGTGTCATGCTTAAAATGATATGGGGAAACCCTGTTCATTGTCAGTAGGCTATATTGCTCCAATTAAATGCATAACATCGAGGAAAAAATACAAAGCAAGTCAGAATTTAGTAGATTCTTCACTGTAAAGTGAGGGAGCATTGAAAGCACAGCAACTACAATGGCAATGCTGGGCTTCAGACAACATCAACATAACTTTTTCTTCTGCGTGAAATATTTGAAATTATGTTTATTAATTCGAATTATAATAATTCTGCCTGGAATTGTAATGACTATGGATATGGTGACACACACACTCAACGTGCTTCTGCATGGTGGCGGTAGGTAATAGGCTACAACGAGCTCCCTCTCGCTCTCTGGTGGAGCAAATGGGGATTGACGGAATACAGCAGAGCTCTGCAACTATATGAACACAGAACGACAGAAGACACTTGTATCGTATATCATTGTGTATGTAAATTAGGATTAAGCAATTTGCCTGTCTAGTTGGTATGTATGTAGCCTGTGCAGTGTAAATTATCAATAAACTAACTATACATATTGCACTATATATAATATGATATTATCATTCATTCTTGATAATTGGGTGACAGATAGCAGGATGTGCATGCACAGAATCTGTATCTGCACAAACAAACTACCGTATGTATTGTTATTAAGCATAAGCACTTTGTGTCTAAAAGTTAATAAAGTGTGTTATTAAGGGACCAAGAAGTCACGAAGTGACTTTGGTCACTTATTGTTTTTGTGGTTTTTTTCCCCTTCTTCTTCTTCTTCTTCAGTCGGTTTTTGCGAAACGTGGTAATCTGGTAGAGGGCCATGCCAAACGGTGACTATGCAAAGCCCATGACGATTGGCCAAATAGTGGTGCTATAGCACTCAATTGAAAATGCAAACTTTGAACGTGCATATCTCATGAACCGTTTGACCCTTGGCAATGACACTTTGATACGAATTTGTGCCTCCTCATGCCAAACAACTTTCATGTTCTGACTTTTGACCTCTGACCTTTAGATCATCCGCCATTTAAATTATATGAAAAACAGTTCAAATGTATCTCCTCCCAGGATCAAAATGCACGAAAACTTCTACACGTGAATTTTGGACCTTTACGGACAAAAAAAATCATGGTACATTTTTCTTTAAGTGAAAAAATGTAGTTTTTATGAGCCAATGAAAAAAAGTGAAGCAAGGGTCAAAGGACGGCAGTGAAGCAAGACTTTTATTTAGTGAATGGGATGAAGATGGCACGGACAATCATCTTTTAGGTAACTGTGTTGCTGTTGGACAGATTAATATATACTACATAAACAATATGAAAGCATAATTATCAAAAGGACAAAGGACACTGTACTTTAATAATCTGCAATAAAAGCCCTTTGACTGCTGATATTCACCGTTTGACGTGGACAGTCAATAAAAATGAACAATTACTTGATTACAGTATTCCATAATAAATTTGTTTTGGCCTCGCATTAACATTATGCACCTCACTGAGGCGCTGGACAGACTCTCAATCCAATTTATACACAGTATATTCTTTCCCGTTTCTTCTTTTTTTCTCCATTCATTTATGATTTCTTACTTTTAATCAATGTTAAATATGTCTGTATTCCAATATTCCGGTAATCATTGCCATAGTGTGTTTATTTCAGTAGCAGGGGCCTCCCAGTTTCTCCACCTCCACCAGGGCTGGTTCTGGAGGGGACAGGGGTGTGCAGACCCCACCGAAATGTGCGTGACGGTGTGTCCTGCCCACCCAATCAAAAATTATGGAGAATATTCATTTGTAGCCAATATAAAACATACCACAAAATATCAGTACCATTTATCAGTTCTGATTGGGTGGGCAGCATTTTTAGAGAAATTGAACCCATCTGACACTGTTTGCCATAAGTGTTGTTAACTGACAGGAAGTGGCGTGCAATTAAGACACTGGGTGGAGCTAGAGCATCTGCCCTTTTGCCCTCTGGACAGCAATGTGCCCTTTTGAATGTTCGTTTTTTGTTCATTTTATTTGGTACAGTGTACAGTATGTGGCCCATGGTGACATTGATCAATTCTGGATTAAAAGCTTCCAATATATTATTATTAACAAATCCACGGTGAGGCCTTTAGGAGGGCCATGCAAGCCTCAAGCGGAGCCGGCGGCACCACCAAGGGCAAGGTGGAGCCTGCGGAACCGTTGCTTGAGAATCCACCATTCCTGAATAAAGTGCCTGGTGCTGGGAGTCTGGTGCAACGCACAGGGCCTGACCTGGTGAGAGCAGGAGTGGACCTGGTGAGACGTAGGAGGGGCCCGGACAGGTGTCAACCCACAGAGCCTAGTCCTTCCATGTGCCAGAATGGTACCTCCCAGTTCCGGCAGAGTAGTTCAGGAGGAATGGAATGGCCCTGGTTTTTCCCTAATGGGACTTATCGAGGGTATAGCTACTGGGACGTAAGTCGGGACTTGATCTCACTCCCGGCTGGGTCACCTGAGTGAGGGGTATGATGTTGCGAGACCCGAAACCCTGATGACCTTGGGATACATCACTGAGGATACGTCCCAGGTGCATCCATTTATGTATGTATTTTGTTATATTTATGCCCCAAAATCTATAAATCTCACACACTATTAAGGCAACCGGTGGTTCCACGCGCTCCACAAGGTGCCCTTGTTTTTTCTTCACTTGAGCACCTGCCCCTCCAAATGTCTGTGCACGCCACTGCCAACAGGGTGCGGATGGAAATTGGGTTACTGTTGGTCAAAGAAGGAGAAGATAGATAGATAATCTGAGATGATAGCATAGTTTTCTATGCATTTCGTGGGATTATTACGCTATGCGGTGCGTGCGGGATGCCCCCCCCCCCCATATATTCGTCCTGCCCACCCTAGTGGGCCAGGCTACAGGACACACACCTGCAGGACACACATAATTGTCATCACAAACACTGAATGATTCTGCTGTTAACAATAGAACAATGTCATGTAGACCACAACTAGTGGTTAAGATGTTGGACTTTCACACGGGAGGCCCGAGTTCGAATCCTGGGCGTTACATAGGTGCTGTGACCCGGATGGGGTTTTCCCGTGGGAGGAGGTTAAAAGGGAGGAGAGTGTAGCGGAGTGGCTCAGAGCCTCTGCCTGATGGTCTCAAAAGTCTAATATCTCCCCTGGTCCAGAGGGATATCCTGTTGGTAGTGGTTAAGATGTTGGACTTTCATGCGGGATGTAGATCTGTTTGAGTACTTATGCGTTGGTACTCAAAGTATATTTTCTTATTGCCTTCTTGAATGATTTTATACAACATGAGTCTTGAGTCATGAGTATGAGGGCTGTATTTTGCGTGGAGGCGTGATCAATGCTCTTTGGCCACTCAGAATAGCCAAATGGCATTGATCACACCTCCAGGTGTTTAGTTTACTCAAGTTAGGGAATAAGACCTGGTACTTAAGACACGCAAAATACAGCCCTAAGTCTTCAAGAATGCTGCCCCCCCCCCTCTCACACACACACACACACACACACACACACACACACACACACACACACACACACACACACACAATTAAAACTGACCCTCAGACCCTGTCACAATTACTTGGTCTCTCACATGTTCACTCTTCCATGTTTCTTATTGTGCATATTCTTCTTCTTATTATTCTTCTTCTTTTCTAGTTATTATTATTATTATTATTATTATTATTATTATTATTATTATAATAATAAAGTTATCTGCCCACTGTGAATCGATCCACAGTGGGCAGATAACTTCACATATAGGCCTACATTACACGAATGATTTAATTAAATTTAATGTAATAGTTTGTTTATTTTTCTGTTTGCATTATTTATTTTGTACTTTATTTGCTGGTACTCTAGGTATAGGCCTGTTTGTAGACAAAGAGTTTACAATGGCTTTATTGAATATAATATTAATCTCGGAACAGCAACAGATACAAAGTGGTCGGGGTTTCTATGTTTCTGTTCAGTCCTAAATGAGAGACGGAACTGAAATCTCAAGCACGCTTCCTTCCCGGCTGTATTTTGCAGTGGCACCGCACATTCAAAATGACGTCCATGCCAGAGGCAGTGTGTCAAGTATTCACATTTCAGGACTGTAAAACATCTCCCGACCCAATATACGAGATTGTCCCACAATGTTTGAACCCATCACCTGCCCCGATCGTAATTGACAACGGGTCTTTCCAAACGCGGGCCGGCTGGGCCTGCAAAGGAGACGAATTTGGCTCACCGAAGTTGATTTTTAAGTCGGTGACTGCGAGGAACAGAGGAGCAGCACGGAGTGATACACAGATTGGTAATGATATCTCCAACCTGGAACCTCTTCGTTGGCTGCTGAAGAGTCAGTTCGACAGAAATGTGGTGGTGAACTTCGAGATCCAGGAGCTCATATTCGATTATGCGTTCACCCACATGGGCATCGCAAATGAAGTGAGTCAGTTTACTTTGTCGCTTTTCTTTTGTTAATGGGATGAGTAGCCTAATGTGCAAAGCAGCCCTGTTGTTTTTTTGTGCCTTAATTCTAGTTTGGAACCGTCCAATTTCTCTTCCCTTATTACTTGCTTTTTGTATTAATTATCTCTCTATTTGTCCA
The DNA here is from genome assembly GCF_963924005.1 of Protomyctophum bolini. Taxonomy (NCBI): domain Eukaryota; kingdom Metazoa; phylum Chordata; class Actinopteri; order Myctophiformes; family Myctophidae; genus Protomyctophum; species Protomyctophum bolini. The sequence continues at coordinate 26,201,524 of NC_137866.1, forward strand.
GGGTAATGTGGATCACCCCATTGTGCTTACAGAGGCTCCCTGCAACCCGTTGCACTGTCGCCAAATGATGTCAGAGTTGCTGTTTGAGTGTTACAGAGTCCCTCATGTGTCCTATGGGGTAGATGGACTGTACAGCTTCTGCCACAACAATTCTCAAATAAATCTCCAGCCACCTCACTCTGGCCTCGTCCTCTCTTCAGGCTACCAATGCTCTCATATCCTGCCTGTCATTAATGGAAGGTCAGTCTAATTTAGTCCCCACTGCTTTGGGATATTGTTTGACACTGTACATTTTCACATAGGTGAAATTTACCCATCCTAACTATTGGCAGGGAGAAAACTAAGGGTGTTATTAATTCAGCACCCTGGGAGAAGTAGTGGTTAAGTGTCTTGCTCCCTTCTAGCCTTGCGTAGCCAGCCTTCATTAGACCTAGAATGTCTGTGATCATTCATATACTTTGTAAATTCTGTATCACAGGCATAGATCGTTTGCACCCGCTCCTGGTAAAAATGATTAAATGAAACATGCGTGGCATACATGTGATAAATGCTTTGTTTGTACTCGCCCATTAAATAATTCCAAAGACTTGAAATGTCCTCTAGTTTCATATCCATGTGAAAGTTCTGGCACAAAACGTGTATTTAGTCCACTTTTTCATGAGCTGCACACGGACGACATTCTCTCCGGGCGAGGGCCCCGGAATAATCGATGGACTCAATCGTCATCACAAATTGACCAGGGAAGCACAAATGTTTGGGACACACATTTGGCAGGTGCATTGCGATAGGTGCTGGGTAATTAATCACACCACCTGCCAATTGTGTTTCCCTGATGACGTTTGTGATGATCAAAGGAAGTTTTGATAAATTAAGTCCAGCTGTCATTCCGAGCCCCTTTGCCGGAGAGAAAGACGTCCGGGTGCAGCTTGTGAAAAAGTGGAGATATTTGACTAAACAAACATTTTATGACAGAACTTTCACATGGATATGAAACTTAAGGACAATATTTCACTCCACGTCTTTGGATTTTTTAAATTTTATTTATTTAAGATATTGTTTTTCACATTTATGCCGGTGTTCTCCTGTTGCAACCATAAGTAACACCACTGATCTACGTATATGTAAGGTGGAATACTGTGCCAACTGTATGTAACAACGGAGACATTCTAGGGCTAAGCCTTCATCTGCCTTTGCAATGCGTATTGGCCCAGGCAGGCCTCAACTCTACACTTCACTGTAGAGCTGAATTAGGAAAAATTGTGTGTACTTACTACTTCCCCAGAGTCCCCAGACTCCCCACACCCCAAACTGGGGGGCAGAGTATTATGTGTAGTGTGGTGTTCCGACACAGTGAACCATTTGCATATACAGTTTCATAAGTATTCAAGTATTAATGTGTCCCACAGGTTGGATGCTGTGAACTGTAAGCGTGTCAACGTGGGTGGTAGCCAGGCATCTTCTTACCTACAGCGTCTTCTCCAGCTGAAATACCCAGGACACCTTGCAGCCATCACCCTGAGCCGCATGGAGGAGCTTCTACACCAACACAGCTACACTGCTACAGATTATCACGACGGTGTGTATGCTTGCTATGAATTTAGAAATACATACATGAACCCAACTATGCTGCTAGCTACAGGTTATCACAAAGGTGTGTATGTTATAAACTTAGAAATACATACGTGAAACCAGCTACACTGCTACAAATGTTCACAAAAGTATCATGCATGTTGTAAACTTAGAAATGCATACACCATACATACATGAACCCAACTACACTGTTACAGATTATCACAAAGGCATGTTCTACTTCTAAACACACCACATGAACACACCTAAGTATCAAGCATGACATCTGCAGAGGTCCATTATGGTGATGCACACATTTGACTCTGTGTTATTCCTATGCTCTTTCTCTCCCACAGAGCTAGAGAAGTGGCGCAGCCCAGAGTTTTATGAGCGAGAGGTGCACCGGATGCAGCTGCCCTTCTCTGCCAAGGTGCTGGGCGGCTGTGTGAGCGTGGAGGAGAGGCAGGAGAGACGTGCACAGCAGCTGCGACGGCTCCAGGAGATCAATGCTCGCCGCCGGGAAGAGAAGCTCCAGCAGGACCAGCAGAGGCTGGATAAACTGTTGGCAGTGCAGGCAAGGGACTATAACAATTTACAATTTAGGCATTTAGCAGACGTTCTTAATCCAGAGCGATTTTCATTAAGCAAGAGCAAATAACATGCAATACATACATACAAAGTAGTTATCATGAATGTAAGCTAAGAACGTAACAGTGGAATATCTATATAATGAATCTATGCATATATACTAGCTATAAAGATTTGCTTCAATGCTGTTGGGTACAGCTAGCCATAGTTGACTGTTCCCATATTTCAGGAGGTTAAGTGCCTTGATTGAGGTGTCATGAAATACATGTTGGCATTTTATGTTTGTTCTGTCCGTATACTTGCCTGTATGCGTGTATCTGCTTGCCTGTCTGACAACTTGTCTGTATCTAACAGGAGCTGCTAGAGGACGGCTTGTTGGACCAGTTTCATAAGAACCTGGTGCAGCTGAACATGGACTCGGCTGAGGAGCTCCAGTCCTACATAAACAAGCTTCACCTGGCCGTGGAGCAGGGCAGACACAAGCTACTGCACAGTGACGGGGCTGAGGGGAAGAATGAGGTATTATACACACACACACACACACACACACACACACACACACACACACACACACACACATTTAACATCTTTATTTGTATTCACATTTTACAAGAAATGTCTTGAACACAAACAATAGTGGATGCGCAAACTTGAGAAAACTCTACAACAAGTGCTTCAGATACAGATCACGGGTACAGAAAGCATCGCCTTCTCCATACAGTATATGGCGACTGCCAATTATTGCAGACACTGAACAGAATTTTGCCGATGCCTTAGCTCTCGGCTTGGGCATGCCTGCAATCTGCAGGCCCCTCACCTGATTTGTGGACATTGCCGAGGCTTCCAAATATGAACACAAGTAGTTTACATCTGTAGCCAAGCTGTATAATAGAATCCTTAAGACGTAAGCACCTTGGTAAGGAATGCCTCTTCCAGACTGTGGTCAAATGTACTGTACATGCCACTTCCAAAATGGTCACTTCTCTACTGTCCTCATCAACAACAACAATATCTGGTGTATTAGCTGTGACATCTGAAAAAGCATCATTTTCATTATTGTGCATGAACATGGCAGTTGAAACACGTGAGTGCTTATACATTTTGGCAGATGATGAAACATATGAACTTATGTCCTTAGCTAATAGGTCAACAATTCTGTCGTGCCTAGCAATGTACATTCCCTTATATACATAGCAGCCATTAAGAATATGTGACAGTGTTTCTGTAACTGGAGTGTGGTCATGGTGCAGACAATGAGGAGGAAACGTGTTAGGGTACCACAGAGAGAGATTGAGTCTGGTTGGAAGGACCTGTAATCTGGCTTTGACTGTAAAGGTGACTATGTCCTCATCGACTGCATAATTCTTGAATATTGTATGAGATACGGTGTGGTCTGCATCGGGAAGGCAAGCTAGCTTCCCCTGTAGTTTTAAACCAGTCCAGTGTTGTTGTTGTTTTTGCTGTTGTAACATTATAAGTTACCTCCGTGCATTGACTGGTGATACATGGTGTTCCGTATCAATTACAGTACTGAGTCCTTACTGAGATCAAACAGTTGGTAATAATGTCCTCAGAAACTTCTACAGATTCAGAGTCAGGTCAAACCCAGCACAGAGATACTCCAGTTCTCACACAGAGGTCATTGAGGTCAGGCCAATCTGACGACACCCCAAACCCAGTAGCATGTGAGTCCATTTTAAGGTTGGGCTTTCTTCTAAACCCCAGGAAACTTGGCTCGCCCTCTGCTGCCAGTGGCACTTTACGCCGTTTCATATCTAGAAACAGAGAAGATCTAGAAAGTTCCCTGACAGTCGTGTCATCACTGTTTAGCATGTTTGTCAAGTGAGCCAGCCTTGTGGCGTTATATATCCACTCCACGTTCGGCACGCCAAACCCACCATCCTGTTTGGACTGGAAAATAATGTCTCTGGTGGTGTGGGTGTTGAGCCCGAACCACTTCCTCACAAAGTGAACTACACTGTCATTTAGATGACTAAGTGTTTTACATGCCAGATGAATGTTGGAGAAGAGGTGTTGTAATAGCCTCCAACTTCATCAGCAGTGGTAGTGGTGAAGCGTCAATCAGGTTCAGCCTAGCTGTAAACTCAGATGTTATGTACTCAACCTGTTCTTTCCATTCCCCTGCAATATTAAATCTATGCCCTAGGTAGTTGTATGACTCATGTAGGTCATACACACGTATGGGCTGTGAGTTGATGGTGAACTCAGGGGTTTTGTCAGCCTTAGACTTATACCAGCGGTTGCCACCACTACGCCTCTGGTAGAGAACAGCACACTTAGTGTGTTTTGCCTCTAGACCGGACCAGTCTAGAAATCTATCTATTCTAGCGAGCATGGTTTTTAATAACACTCTCTTCCCGAGAGGCTAACTGTACGTCGTCCGCATAACCCTGGACGGGGTTTTGGGACAGCACATTGGGTGGGGCACAGTCACACAACCACTTAATCCACTCATTGATGGCAAGAACAAAGTTAATGGCACTCTATGGGCAGCCTGTTTTAATGCCTACTTGGAGAGGTATTGGGTCTGTCAGCTGTTTCCCACAGATGACTTGTATGAATGATGCTTCATACACATCCCTAATAATGTCAATAAATACCTCAGGTAGATGTATTGATTCTACGGCATTAATCATTACATTATGGTGTCAGAGAACCAAAAGCATCACGAAAATCCAGGAATACAGAGTATAATTTACAGGATTCATGTTTAAAATCATCGATCACAGTTTTAAGACAGAAAACATGTTCATTCATCCCCTGTCACACACACACACACACACACACACACACACACACACACACACGCGCACACAAATAATTGTATTAGAAAGAAGAAGAAACGGCAGGTTACAATACTTTCTTTGTTGTTTTTCTTCTTTGTAATTATTTGTTCGGCCCAAAATATTGTTTGTTGTCATGATTTGTCACAACTCCAGTTGGCTTTGTCCGCGGCGTAAACGTCTTTAAATAAATACTTTTTGAAAAGCCTATTAGGAAAATGAACGTAGAATTCACTTCTGGGTCTCGCGTCGTCATGAAAGAGGGACGCTGTATAGTTTAGAGCAGTGGTTCCCAAACAATGGGTCAGGACCCATTTTGGTGTCATACAACTATTTCCCCCACGTTTCCTAGGTAAAATAATAGTATTTCAAACATTTCAAATTAAAATAGTAGATAATCTTATGTGCCATAAGTTGCTTGCACCCTGTCTTGAATGTACATCTTCCAATTGATGTGGACAATTTTGGGAAGGAACAACGACAGAAAAATCAAGATGTTAAAGTGAAGATATAACTTTACTAATGGGCTCCAGTGCAGAAGAAATGTGGTAATGCAAGTAAAGTCAAATTTATTTTAAGATTTTGCTAAATTAAAATGCATTGAAGTAGACGCTTAATTTATTTTATACTCTGTCGTACGACAGTCTCGTGTCCAAGCTCAGAATGCATCGCAAGCTTGAGCAAGATGAGCTCGTATCATCATACAACGTAGAAATCAGGCTGTTGTCTGACTCAATGCCAGGGCTCTGAACTCGATCAGCAAATGGACGAAGGAGACGGTGTGGCTCTGATGGAACCTGACTTCAGTGAGGACAACTCACTGACCGACAAACCAGCTAACCTGGTTCAGGTAAGGATACAACAGGTCCACATATTTTAACAATATAATTATACAGACCATAACGCATAGCTCAGCCATTTTAACGTTTCCTGCTCCTTTCAGCCAGTGTTCAACATAGCAGAATACCACCAGCTGTTTGTGGGGACAGAGCGCCTCAGGTGTCCAGAGATCTTATTCCAGCCGTCTTTAACTGGAGAGGATCAGATGGGACTGATGGAGACACTGCAGTATGTCCTGGCAAGGTGAGATATATGACCCCCTTATATTATATACACACACAAGTTGATGCACACTAATATATGTACCATACTCGTTGCTGTCGGGAGGAACTCCATTTTTAGGGTCTTTACGTCTGTGTTGTTTCGAAAATATTGAACCAATGGAAAGTAGTAAAAAATTGGACCCTCCATTGGACCCTCAAATCGTCTGCTAAAGCAACTAACTCCACCACCTCTCCCCCTATACAATATACGAGTAAGACGCGCAAACACGGGAAGCGAACGCACTCAGCTCCATATATGGGCACAAAAGGGGCCAGGTCCACAACAAACAAATCACTGGCCCCTTTTGTGCCCATATATGGAGCTGAGTGGACCTGGCCCCTTTTGTGCCCATAATATGGGCACAAAAGGGGCCAGGTCCAGGTATAGCTCCATATATTATATGGAGCTGAGTGATTGCTGATACAACACACTCCATATTTGGATAGCGGGACAGACAGACACACGGACACACACACACAGAGGTTAAGGTCAAGGTCAAGGTTTTCTTAATTTGAATTTTTTATATTTTTCAGATCCTGAAAAATGTACATTTTGAAGTTAGGTGTTTTTTTCCCTTCCCGACAGCAGAGATATGTACCATAATGCACTGTATATTAATTAAACCATCATACTACATGTAGATATACCAGTGAACAGCAGGAGGCGCTCGTGAGCAACGTGTTCCTGACAGGCGGAAACATGCAGTACCCAGGGATGAAGGAGAGGGTGGAACGAGAGCTGCTAGCGATGAGGCCCTTCCAGTCACACTTCAAGGTACGGTATATACGCAGATAGGATAGTTTATGTAAGTGCAGAGGGCCAGACGACAGCCTGATTCTCTTTTTGTGTTTGATGCCTTATTTCTAATCCGTCTGAGTTACACCCTCTTATTATTTATTTTAAAAGAATATTCTTGTGCTTAGATGTGTCTCTTTACCTCTTATCTACTGTGTATCTGTCGTGTGATACTGCGTTGCTTCTATTGGATTTTATTAGACGTTGTACAGGAAAAAAAGTTGCATCATGTTCATCTGAGAAACGTCAAGGACACAAGAAACACGAACACAAGAAAGTCTTGCGACTTATTTCCATTGTGGTCCTTGGTCTGAACAAAATCCAGGCAGACAGTACATCAATACATAATACAATGAAGAGCTACACTACCTTTACTACAGCATAAATACATGGAATCACATTACTAACATAAGTGACCATTAAACATTCTGCAATATATTCTAAAAGCAATGCTTTGACCCTTAACCCATTTAGGCCTGACCTCAAAGAAATCTTCTAAATCCTCCAGTTTTCTGAAATAAATATTTTCACGATTTTTCAAAAATAGCAGACCTAATAGCTAAATTACCGTTATAACATAATGTTTAAAACACCAAAAGGGGTTCCCGCCCAAAATGTGTTAAAAAGGAGATGACCGATGATGCTCTATCTTTATAGTCAGGAGTCTCAGGACAGGGGCGGGACATGGTCCCTCGCACGCGGCGCTAACTGAATTTCCCTTGCGGTATCTATAAAGGTCTATCTATCCGTTTATATTTAAGCTTTATGCTTCCCCTGATGCCCCCAATTATCTTCTGGCCTTCCTGGTTTAATTCAAGGACTGTCTAAAGAGGACGAGATGCGAAGACCGTATGGGCGAAGCGGAGCCATGTTGCTCCATGGTGCTCCATGGAAGGAAACAAACAGTTGAGACCAGGAAGTTGTACATGCACAAATTTGGGCATGTACTCCGAGCCATTTCTGACCTGTGCGATATGCGGCCGTATGCGCTAAAACAGTGAGAGAAAGTAGAATATACAGTCAATGACAAAAAACACAGAACTACGAGCTCACAATGTACCTGTTTGTAGATCACCTACTTCAGCTACTTTTGTTCGATAGCGTCATACGGCAAAGTATAAAATAGGGCATTCATTTATGAAAAGGTTATTTTTGCATATCGACAGCGACGATATTTGGAACATATTTGTTCCATGATGGAACTGAACAATAGCACCTATCAGACCCGCTCTAGTGATTTCTTAAGGCTCAAGGTTCCTCAGGCCCAGACAGAGTTGTCAAGACCGCTTTTTCTGTCAATGGCCCAACTTCATGGAATGAACTCCAAAACTCTTTAAAACTGAGCTCCCTGCCATCCTTCGGTCAGTTCAAAGGCTCCAGTACATTTTTCACCATGATTGCTCCTGCTTCAATTGATCTATTTTACTGATGGTTGTTCTGTATAAAGTTCCTTTGTAATTTATCCTGATTTTATTATAATGTTGTTTAATGTATTGTTTTTTTACTGTATTCTGTGTATTGTAAACCTCGGCTACATTGAAAATGAGGGCTTGCCCTCAACTGTTTTCCGAGTATAAATGGAGGTGATGATGATGATATCTATGTGCATTACTCTGTAGGTGACCATGGCGTCCCGGCCATCGCTGGATGCCTGGTATGGGGCCAGAGACTGGGCCTTGGAGCACCTCCCTGGGGGAGGAGGAGGAGGATTGATGGAGGGATGGATTAGCAGACAGGATTATGAGGAGAAAGGAGGGGAATACCTGAGTGAGCACTGTGCCTGTAATGTATATGTCCCGATGAAGATCGCCAAACCGGCGCCTGCCCGCCCAGCGGAAGCTGCTGTTAACGTTGTGCCGGAGGCTTCCCCTGCTGTCGTGGCCAGTGTTCCATCCGTTCAAACGTTCTCCTCTGGTCCTGTTGTGTCTGATGCTGCCTTGCTGACATCTTATAGTTAGAGTGATAGGCTAGATTGTTGATGGTACCGGACCAGTGACTCAGTAATGTTGAGTTGAAAGGGAATGGCAATTTTGGCATACTATCTAGTATATTCCATTAATGACATGAACCCTACTAGTCACCCTATTCTTGCCATGTCACAGTCAACATTAGCCTAGAACCCGTTTGGAAGCTCACCCTCCGCTGTTGGCTCTGAGAAGAGGTTCTGTACGAAGGAATCCCTTCAAAAGCAGGGGTCGAAAACCCTTTTTGCAGTATCGTATCCAAAAAGTAAAGGTATTTCTGCCGAGCTGCCGATGCTAAACTTAGGTACGGAAAGTAAAACCTTCAGAGCACGGTGAAACAACCGCTTACATGTCTTATGTAACATGTTTTTAAGACTTAGTTGTCAGAAGTTGCACCCGGGGAGGCGGCATTAGCGCCTCCCTTGGTCGAAGAGTCAGCTGAAATGGGAATATTTTACTTCATAAGCTATGTACGTATGGAACGTCTTCTCAGAGCTAACGGCGGAAGGTTAAAGGGGGCTAAGTCGACATTGACTGTATTGTATTAACTGAACTGTCAAGAAAGAGACCACTCATATTGAATGGTTAACGGTTGGACGAAAAATAAATCGTGGACGGTTTCTAAAATATTTCATACATCATCATGTAAATATATATTTTTAAATGTATTTTGTGTTTTTGAAGTTTGAATGCAACAGTATTTAGAAGAACTAATGTTGAAAGTGGACATCAGCAACTTGTCTTCTGACATTTCCTCTAAAATACCAGATTAAAAGGATATTTGGAAATTATCATTGCAATGACAATTCTTTCATAGAGGCTGTAAATGGAGCTTTCTTCTGCATCAAGGCAAATACACATCCAGTACTTTGTACCTCATAACCTGCATCTCATAATCTTAAATGTAATGTTGCAATAAAAACTGGGACCACTTGATGGCAGTCTTTAGTATAAAATAGCAGTTGATAATGTCTGGCTTAAAACATTGTGCCACCTTTGGGTACTAAGCCTAGTATGCCAGTCTTTGACATATGCTGCAGTAGGGTGTATGTTCATTTATGTTGTGTTAGATACTTCACCTGCCAAAAATGTGTTTTATTCAGCGAGTGGTGACGTATAAATTAGATTTAAATGTCTTCTGTTCTGTGTTAGTCCACATTATCAACCCTGCAGGCCTTGGATTTGTGGCATTAAAGTGTGCTACCAGATCATTGTTCAAAACCCCAGCCAGCTTGCTCTGTTTAACATCAATTTGCAGTGGCAGCCACAGTAGTCTGGTTGTTTCTTCTACCGCTGTTGCCACTGGCCAAAACTAACGGACCAGGTCTAACGGTAGCCGGTGATGATGAGTTGAATTAGGTTACTTAGCGAGTTGTTGATTCAACATTTAGCATGTGAGTATTTTTCATATGAATTCAAATGTGATTCTTTACCAGAATAACACAATCAGTCTCAGCGGGTATCTGTAAACCACACTCGATCTAGCGTGCCAATTTTGGGCAATATTTTTAATGAAACACAAACTACACATGTATATATATATATATATATATATATATCTCTCAATGTGAGCTCGCAGATCTACTATTTTGACGTGAAATTATAGAATAAAGAATACTAAAGGTAAAGGTTTGCAAAATCAAACCCATAGTGTAAAACAAGCCCAAAAAGTTCCTGTGATCCTAGAGGATCCGATACGAGGGAATGGCCAGTGTTAGATTTGGGCAGGACCCGAGGGACCGGTTGGATGTTTAATTATGTTCAAGATAGAATCTGGGCCGGGGTTTAACAGATGTGCAGTAGGGAAATTATGTAGTCTAGTCCAGTGGTTCCAAAACCCAACAGCGAGATTAGTACGTTTCCCTAGTGAAAATAGTAGATCTACAAGCTCACGTGTCGCAAGCTTTTAAGCCCTAATCACACCAAAGGGTTGAGACGGTTTTAGCGTGGTCCCAGTGGTGTGATATGTCCTGTTGCATGTTGACCCAAGTTGTCCCAAGTGATTCAACGCATGGAATTCAATGGCTTAAAAAAACACCAAAGGGTCACCATGCAACTCCTTGCAACCGTTTGGACCCAAGGAGTTGCATGGTGCTGTGAATTTGTACTGTAATAGTTCTCTGTCCGAATGGTAAAGACATGTGCAAATAAATGGAGACAGAAACTTTGTCAAACTATCAAGGTGGGATACATTTATTCCCAGCGAGACATACCATTACAGAAATACATGGAAAAGTCACATGCAATTTTGAGATGATGTCGTCTGGGTCGAGGGTCTGCCCTTAATTAGAAAGAACCCTAACTTACTGACCAACCAGAGAGCTGGGCTGCCTGTTATTCTAGAGTGACAGAACAGTTGCTTGCACAGACACTGATTCACAACTTTAAGTTAATCAAGGATAAACCTTAAATCTGTGCACAGAACTATACTATACATATAATATGCTAAGAATGAAATGGCAGATGAAAATGTATTCCTGTAACCAAATAAAATCTATACAAACCAATAAGTTATAACATGACAGAACTGAAGATTAATGTGTTTCTTAATGGACTTAGTGACAACTGACTGACTATACTATACTTCTACAGAAGGTATTTGTGGATAGTTGAACAGCTGTGAATCTGGTTGACCATACAAGCACCTAAGTAAGACCGGGGGTTGTACTGATCAGTGATCAAATCACTGAGTTATGCAGGAGCCTCAACGTTTGAGGGTTTGAAAAAGGACACTTCTGGCTGAAACGATGTCCATGAGCTGGACAGATACATCAATGGCGATATGACCCTTTGGTGTGGTTAGGGCTTTAGATCGCTTATTTTCACTACTTCTTAAATATTATTTTGTTTTAATTTTAGAAATTTGTTAGATTTGTTTTTGTTTTAAAATGTATACAATTATTTTGGATTTTTTATTTTTTACTCTAGTGGTTTGGGAAGCAGTGATCTAGTCAGTTACAAATTCTAATTCAACGTGATGACACTGTTCCTTCTGTTTTTAGTAAAAAATCTAATATTGTGAGCTGACCACTCAGGTTATTATTTTTCTTGTGGGGTGGATGGAAAAATATAAATTCACTACCCCTGGATTCTGATTCTTAGTTGTCACTGTCCATCTCTTCTTTTCCTGTCTCTCGATGGCTGAAATGGTGACAACTAAAAAAAGAAAAGTCTGGAGTTGTTGAAGATGTGTTACCTACTTGTCAATCACACTGTCTCGCTGTCTCGGATTCTCAGGAAAGTCACCATCTCTCGGAACAATAGAATAATAAATCTTGAGTTGCTAGAATATAACTAGTACCGTTATATGTACTTTTGAAGACACACTTTCGGAAAGGTTTCATTGGCTCTGTTGTTCATGAAATGTATACATACTCTCACTGGCAAACATTTACATTTTCTTTTTCTTTATTTAGGAAAAGTGTGTACATCCGATCCTACCTGACCTACCACATAGTTTCACCTTAATACAGAACATTTTACAAAACATCTTAAATTGTAACCCTTGCTAAAATACCATCCCTTTGTTTTATTTTTGTTTTTAAACACGACACACAGATAAGAAAAAATAACCAAAAAATAACAATATATATTCTGAGACCAGATAATAAACCAGTGGTTCACAAACGTTTTCATGCCAAGGACCCCCAAATTGACACTAATTGGCCCGTGGACCCCCATGTGAAAAGAGATGCCACAGACCCCCATAAGAGAAGATATTTACGGCTCTACCAGTGATTCTCAACCCGTTTAATTTCAAAGACCCCCAGTTTGATTATGGTAAAGAGACCCAATGGCTTTCCACTAAACCTATCACTGCGTTATCAATAAAACATTTACATTTTCAGAGTCACATGTTTTCTAAGCAGTAGTGTGCTGTTCAGACCTGGGCATTACACGGCCCGGGGGCCAAATACGGCCCTTTGGCTGACTGACGGCCCGTGAAACGTTGCTTAGAATTGTTGAAAATTAGAGAATAAAACGTATACTTTCTAATTTTATCTCATGCGTGCTTTTGAAGCCAGGTTATTCACTTACGCGATCTGTTTCCTGCTGTGAATAGTGTGTGATTGACAACTAGTTTACCATTGTTTTGGACAATTTGATTGAATAAATGACATTTTTGTAAGGAAACCTCACTTTTTAATTGCCTAATAATAACATACACTCTTGCCAGCTTGTCAAAACAATGCCATTTACTGCTTTTTATATAGAAATAAAATGTATATATAGGCTATATGCAGAATTGAGTTCAGCCTTTTGGCCCGGTTCTCAACAATATATTTGTTGTTTTCCATTTGGCCCCTTGGGCCGACCCCTGAACTAGTGGAAGGGTTAGCTGATGTGTCACAGATCAACATCTCCCTACAGAGAACAGACGTCTAAACCCCTGTTGGGTAACATCTCAAGAACAGAGCTCCTGGGGCGTGTTGGTTATTGTGAACAGTGTACTTCAGTTGTTTTGCCTATTATACATAACTAGTCCATACCCGGGGATATGCACACTCAAAGTATTTGCAGACTTTGGGTTATGTGCTGTGTATACTGTATGCATAATGTTTGAGAACCACAATGGACAATGATGTTTGACAGTCAGCTATATTGTTGCTTATTGTAGAAGTGTTGACAGTTTAGCGTGCCTCTCACACGCGCGCGCACATTTAGTACATAAATCGTCTGGAAACGTCATAAGGATTGGAACCGAGAGGTGCGTTCGTCTGTGGACGTCCTAGCGACGTCCAAACGACACGGGGCGAGATAAGAATATTCAGAATGATTCCTATTTGTTTTTTTGGCATTTCGCTTTTCGCTTTTAGCTATTAGCTTGTCATTGACTCCCATTAATGACTCGTATCTCCTCATCCAGGGCGCTCTCCGTGGTGATAAATCGATCGATATGCTGGCGCTTAATTTCTGCTCCTCATCCGTCTGTCCCGCAAAATATGAACGCTTTTTGGAGCGTATATAAATATATTAAGATGATCGGAGATTGTGAGGTCACTTTGTGCGTGCGCGCGCACACACACACACACACACGACACACACACACACACACACACACACACACACACACACCGCCTCCTGGCACACACACACACACACACACACACACACACTGTGAAGGCCGTAGTACTGTAAATATGACATGAATATGAATGCAAAGTAGCGGTCCATGTGTGGACAGGCTACCTGTCGCCGTGGTGCATAGTGAGATGTGTGCAAACCGTGTAGTTTATCAGGAGAAGCAAAGGATGCAACACGCACACACACAGTCAGCGGCGCCAAATTGTATAGGGCACAATTTGTTGTGTTGCAGCGCTAGCTAGAGGAAGCATGCCAGTGGGGTAACGGTGAGAACGGTGGCCTGTGATGCAGGTGTCGCTAAGGTGTGAGGGTGCGAGGTTAATTCACGAATAAATTCATTATAAATCATTAATGTGTCAAATCGAAAAAAGGGCTCCGTTAAGACCTCCATATAATTATGGTCCATGCCTGTGTGAAAAGTGGGAGTGATTCGTGCAGTTAATGATGAGATAAAGCGCTGTCAGGGACATTCATTCAGACATTCAGAGATTCGCTGAAGTCAGGGACATTCATTCAGACATTCAGAGATTCGCTGAATTATTATAAGGATATAAGGATGTCATGTCATTTCTACAACTGTTTTCCTTTTTTGTGATCGGCTACTTTATCTTAAGTTCCCTGCAGCTATCTGATTGACATTTTCCCCTTTCTGGTAATGTCAGTCATTTCCAGGTAGTAAGTGGCATAGGGGTTCTATTTGAAAACACGACTCCAGCTCTCTCTTCTCTTATATGGATCTATATTTATATGCGCATACAGTATGTGGGTATATGTGTGAGTGAGTGCGTGTGAGTGTGTGAGTGTGCGAGAGTGCGATCGTGCGTGTGTGTGTGTGTGTGTGTGTGTGTGTGTGTGTGTGTGTGTGTGTGTATGTGTAACCACCATTCATACCAAATCCAATATTTTTTTTAAAGCAAGGTGGCGGGGTTGATTTTAAACTTAAAAGGTTGTCATAGAAGCTTATTTGCAAAGAGCTCTGACAGGTTGGGAGGGGGGTCTGTTTCACAAAGGCCTTTATAGACAGGCCTGTCTGAGGCTGCTGAAGTCTGCATAATAAATCGACCGTTAGAGAATGGGAAACCTCATAATTCCAGTTTCTGGGATTTTCAGACATTTACGTTATATCTGATATATTGTCTCTCTTTATTGTTAATAGCGTTTAATATTTGTGTTTGCACCCTTTGTTTTACATCACCATTACATCACCTAATCAACATGAGTTAGACTTTAATATATTAGCGCCCCTCACGTCACACAGGTGTGATTTTGGAATTCCATGTACATTGACTTTTTGATGATATACAGGATTCTTCTCTGACAGCAATGAAGCTATCAAAAAGCATCATCATTGAAGATTAATGGGGCTGCCTCGCCATCTGAGCACAGAGCTATGTGCAGCCGAGAAGCTAATGAAACCTCCATGGGTTTTGAAGTGACGCAAGACTAA
The DNA here is from genome assembly GCF_963924005.1 of Protomyctophum bolini. NCBI lineage: Eukaryota > Metazoa > Chordata > Actinopteri > Myctophiformes > Myctophidae > Protomyctophum > Protomyctophum bolini. The sequence goes on from NC_137866.1 coordinate 26,216,880, forward strand.
GAGCTGTAGTTGTCACAACTCCTAATTGAACTGGGGCACAGACCTCTATGGCATACTCTGGCCATAGAGGTCAGATGGGTAAATATGTCTGTCTTGTGGCCCTTCCTGTGTCTACTGTTTGGGGTATTGTGGAACATTTTAACCACTTAAACCCTACTTTGTTGGCTAAGAGTTCCGAACTTGACACCATTTGTCCCCCTTCACTTTCAGCCCCCATAAAGGTTTGGCAAGGGCATGGTGGCCTGTGTGTGCTTAGTTGCCAGGTTACGTACAGACCAGTGTTGATTTCGTTGACTAAAACTATGATGAAAAATGTTCATCGACTACCTTTTTCCACTGACGAAAACTAAATGGAAACTAAATGAAAACTATAAGCTATGATGACTAAAACTAAGTCTAAATATATTGACAATTTTGTCAACAAATAAAAACTAGACTAAAATGTTAGGGAGGGACTAGTGGACAAGAGATCAAGTATAAGTCATTTTACACTTGGTTGCATGCTGCCTTTACAGTAGCCCTAAATCAACTGTAGATTTAGTCAACTAAAATCTTATGATATTTAGTCGACTAAAGCTAGACTAACACTTAAACATTCCGGGTGACTAAAATGTGACTAAAATTAAATGAAAACGATTCAAGAGACTATGACTAAAACTGCTGCCAAAAACAACACTGGTGTGTGCTTAGTTGCCAGGTTACAGTACAGACTGAGTATTCATGTGAAGCATGTCAGACCCACTGAGGTTGTAGATCCAGGAGGGCTACAGTGTGGATGACTACATTTGCATTAAACCTTGTGATAATTATTGTAACACTGTTCTGAAGAGATTGTAAGTGCTGTTATATATATATTATTAAATGATTACTATACAATACTAAAATTCATGTTCACAAAGCATAATTTCATGATAATTTCATGATTCATAATATTTGGTATGGTTATAATGACTGGGCCGAATCATGCGCTGATCACATAATAATGTGCCATTCAAATTAATCATAAATATAGGCCTATTCTGTCTGATACAGTGGCAGGGAGGAGACACTGGGTTTCAATCTGGTCACTCGGCAAGTCAATCTCAAGATCGCTGAGCACAACGCAGGTGACATTGCCACCTGCATTGCCAGGTGTCTCGGACACAGCAGAGAAAGGAACGGATCTACTAACTGGCAGCCCTCATGACTGACTGGCTGAGTCATTCATTCATTTTTATCAAATCAGGTATAATTGCAGTAAAATACATACAGTACTGTACACATAATGACGATATGTTTTAGTGTCGTGAGGATTAAAGGTAATGCCCCTATGTATACATGTATGTAATCTGACACCACTGCCATATCAAGCACAAGTAGTCATTACGTCATACGCTGGCACGGCGCATACGCATCAAACGGCGACATACGAAAACGAAAACTATTACTTGCACGCTCTGCTTGCGCAAGTAATAAGACGCCCTGGGGGGCGAGGTCGCGTGCACGCATCCGCCTGGGTGACGGCAGACTGTTGGGCGAGTGTTGGTGCTTTGGCATGCGGGGTCAAATATGGAATGAATTCTGTACTGGCCATATATGGAGCATGTCTTGAGTGTAGAGGGTTTGATGAGGTCAGATCAACATTATGGAATGCCAGAACAGGTCAGTTCCATATATGGAGATCTAAGGGTGGCAGCAGGGGAAGTGTCCTGAGTGTATAGTACAGGGTTTGATGAGGTCAGATGAGGTCACATCAACATATGGAATTATTTCTGTATTGGCCATATATGGAGCGTGTCACGAGGCGTGACTGACGGATGGACTGGACTGGTTAGGCGTGACTGACAGGTTTTACAGGTTTTTCATAGTAAACTGCGACCAATCAAAAAGATGAAGACAATTAGTGTTGTGTTATTAGGGTTATGAAATGTACAAAAACCTCTGGTTGTGAAAAGATGAGGCTATTTATGCCATTACTTACATTTCTTATATTTAAAACAGCCATTCACTCCTTCCTACCCAGCAAGCACGGTTAGGACCTGGACGAATTAGTGACGTCTCAATTGGGGCCAGCTCAAGTCAAACCAAGACTATAGTCAGATCTGTCCCAGAATATCACCTGATTTCAACCAACACAAATTCGAATCAGAGAGAGTCCGATCGAGGCTAGATCAACTAAAGCCACATCATAACTAGTCAGATCTGGCCCAGAATAAGCTATATTATTTCAACTGGTGAAGACGTCCTGGAAATGACATAAAGATCATCCCCATATGGGATGTGAGCTGGCCTGTAGTCCTGAACGTCACCGGAGTCACCGGAGGACGTCATCACAACGTCATCATGACGCCATTTGGCTTGCTGGGTAGTGAACCATTGGGCAGTTGTGTTGTTGATATTAAAGTTGTCCATACACTCAGATAACCCTCAGCTTTCAGAGACAAAGACAAAGATCTGTTTTTTATAATGGCCTTGGACAGAATGTTTGTATGCTTTCCCACATCCTCCCATCATCTCCCAAAGGGAAAGATGACTCCACTTGACTGAGGGGAAATGAGCTTCTTGGAGCCCAGGACTACATAACTTGTATATTGTGTTGTTGCCTACTATATGGATGTAGTAAACTGTAGGGGACTAGATGCATTGCAAATGACCTCCCTGCTCCTCCTTTCTCCCTCTCATCCTTTCCTCCCTCCTCCTTCTCTCCCTCCTTCTCTTGTGTTGTGTGTCCCTCCAACACAAGGACGGACAGCATGCAGCAACAGGTCTAATCCTGGAGCCCATCTGAGACTTTTGAGTGTTGATGATACGCACTGTGAAAAAAACGGGAACAATGATCTTCCGGACGTTAATAGCGCAGTTTAAAAAGCACCCTGGCGTAAGTAGTTTTCTATTGTGCTGAGATAATTAACTTATTTGAAAATGTGTTTTGTGTATTGACGGAGACAATACGACACAAATTTGAATTCAGACTACTTAATTCAAATTTCAGATTTAAAGATAAATTTGTTGTACATTAAGCCTATCTAGAACTATAATAGAATGCAACATGCAAGTCATGTAAAAGACTAATTCAATGACTGTTATGTGGAGTGGTTAGGCTACAAATATTGGCCAGTACCAACTTGGCAGAAGTCTAAATTTGTGTAGCCTATAGAAATAATCTGATATAATCTTGTTTCATCTTTATTCTTATTCTGACTGTATGTGTCACTTACTCAGAGAGTAGACCTACGACATATGATGACATGTGATTGACAATTATAAATAATAATATAACTAATTATTTTAGTTTTTATTCAAAAGTTAATTTAAAGTTAAAAACACATACATTACACACATGTCAAGCCCCTTTAAAACACAAACCACTACAAGATGTTAAAGATGTTTTAACATCCCACAATGTCTTTCATTGTAACACAATTTGGGAGTCTTTTAATAATATTTGTATGGGCCTTATCTTGTACCAAGTGTATATTTTCAAGTTATGCTTCAATTCATATGTGGATGTGCAATGTGCATGCTCTATTACCTTTGTCAATTCATATTTCCCATCATTTTATTTGTGTAGACATTATGGTAAATTTGACTGGGGTCCAAAATGCATTCTGAAAAGATACATTCTGTTGCAATTATTACATTTTGTGTAGTAGTCCCTTCAGGCCTATGAAACCATGTTTTGAACAGTAGTTTGAAGTGTCTTCATGTTAAAATCCCTCCATCACTCATCCACATGCACAGGAGCAGGGTGAATCCCTGTCAGGGGAAATATAACGCTCATCCTTATTGAATCCAAGAGTTTGCTTTTTGTCTTAGCACAGCCAGTGGTGCAGCCATGCTGTCAGTCAGCCAGGCCGGCACAGCAGGGCTCATGCTTTTAAAACTGCAGAAGGCTCACACTTTGAGAGGAAGATGAGTCCATGAATTGCGCTTGTCACAACTAAGTAGGCCTACTCAGTTCCTGTTCCATGGTAGACAGGTAGTAGTGGCACTCTCTTTCAAAATGCCTTTCTGACAGAACATAATAATTCGTTTGTTTGCTTTTTTTTGTTGTAGTTGCATTGTTTCAACAAATTGTTCCATTACACGCAGAAACCAATGTGAAATGATAAATAAGGCGTGGATATTAAACCATACTACATGGACTGTAAAAATAAAAGATGATTAAACTTGTTATTAGTACTCTATGCAATACACTGATCCCCCTCTATTCCTCTCTCTCTCTCTCTCTCTCTCTCTCTCTCTCTCTCTCTCTCACTCCTCTAGCTCATCCCTCAGTTCTTCTTCATCTGTCTGGGAATGGGCGGGGCCTCTCTGTATCTTATCCGACTGGCCAGGGGGCCGCATGTAATGTACGGCCGCTCACTCATCCTCTTCTATCTATGATGTTCTTAGTTCATGATGTGCCCACTAAGGAGCCTCAATTCACGTTTCATCCACATCTCATTCTAACTATGATGTTCTTAGTTCATGATGTACCCACTAAGGAGCATCAAGTCACGTTTCATCCACATCTCATTCTAACTTTTGATGTGATAATCATAAACATAATTGACAGATGAGTAATGTAGGATTTAAGCTAAACTGGAATGGATTATTCAAGCTCAAGCAGTGTGATTGGTCAAAGGCACGCTAGCTGTGCTCATAATTGCTGTAAGGCACAGTGAGCTGTGCTTTATTGGCTTCTATGACAGATCGTGTGGTAAGTGGTAACCAGATTGGTGATTGACAATACTTTGTGATTTCTTCTATTTTGGACTGAGGAAGATTCTAAAAAGCCTTCTAAATCCTGACCTAAGTATTCTGAAAAACTTCAAATATTTATATAGCAGCATAATCTTTTTCCACCAATTTTTGAATACTGTACATACTGTACAGAACCCCAAAAAGAGTTCCCGTCCAGAAAGGTTAGAGCACAAAAAGCAGGGTTAAGCACTTAAGCATTGTGATGTGTTGTATTTCTGAAAGTGTATGCCTTTGCATGTAGGTTATGCACACTGCACAGGTATGCGTACGTATGTATATTTATATTATACGTAATTTACAGTATATTTATCTGTGTGTGTGTGTGTGTGTGTGTGTGTGTGTGTGTGTGTGTGTGTGTGTGTGTGTGTGTGTGTGTGTGTGTGTGTGTGTAGATGGAACAGAACTACCAATCCTGAGCCCTGGAATAAGCTTGACCCTACCTACCAGTACAAGGTGCAGTATTACTGACAACACACACGAACAAAGGTGGAAAGCCAACATCTTAACTAAACAAATGGCAGATTCCCCCTTGGCTGGAGGAGATATTAGGCTTTTTTTTTGGTCATCAGGCAGAGGCTCTGAGGCACGCACACACACAAAGGCCCTGTCTTACACCCAGTGCAAAGCGGCGCAAAACATGTTTTTGCTCATTTACAACCAACACAGTTGTCATGTTTCACACTAAGCCCTCATGTGGAGTACCAAAGTACCAAATGTAGTTGGCCCATCTTATCTGTGCATCCATGGCTGTGTTGGTCTTAAGATGAGATGTGGTCAGAATGACACGTTTAAGAGGAATTTGTAGATCAGCATCCATCATCTGATTGGCTAGTGATACTGATGAAAACATATCTTCCTTCTTGTCTGTTATCATCAGTTTGTGGCCGTCGACATGGACTACAAGAAGTTGAAGAAGGAAGGACCAGACTTTTGACTGACCTGCAGCAACCTAAATACTGCAGATATGATATAAGCTCTCAGCACTGTAAACTGTGTCTTAATGTCTCAATGCTTAATGTTCTGTAAAGCACTTTAAATTGCCTTGTTGTTATACAAATAAACTTGCATTGCCTTGCCGTTGTGCTGCATAATCTGAGTGGATATACCTTCAAGCCCTGGACTAGAGTCAGATTTACTCCCCCTTCCTAATTTGAGTGTCCCATCATGGGTCATAGAGGACCAAGAATATGCAAGCTTTCATTCCAACCGATGTTTCTACACCAGATGATTTCTCTCATTAATGTCACCCTCAGAACTCCACGGATGTAGTGTTTGGTTTAAATTAAGAACTACGCTGTATAGAATCCAGAGATTTAACAACACAGATTTGACTGTGTACTCATGGAACATTATTGGACACACCACTGTCCTAATGAATGGAGTCTGAGATGGTATTTGCAGAAGGAAGGTATGTCATTCTAGATTGGCGCTTCACGTATTTGTATTACATGTAGGTAAACTGTATTTACAGTGCCTCTGTAACATGGGAGCAGATGGAGACGGGTCAACATGTACAGTATGAGATAACGCATGTATTGGAGTGCTATCTGTTGAGGATGAAGCTGTTGTTGTACTGTAGATCAAGCTTTGGTTGCAGCACTGTTGCACCAGAAAGACAGAGCAGCAAGTGAAAATACTAGTGAAAAAATAAGTACTCATGACTTTGAGTTGTTATATTCTACAATCAATCTGGGAAAACGTTTGTCAAAGAAAGAAAGAGCTGAATCTGTCTAGAGACTGACAGAATAAAAATGCATGGTGTCTTAGTCTTACTATATCTGGTCCATAGCCCTAATGCCTTTGCTGCCTTTGCATTACAGCTATGCTACTATTCTCTTCCTGCACTTGCATGAAATGCAGTCAAGCCTCTCATCTGTAGAGAAAATAAAAATCACACCCGTGTGAAGTGAGGGGCGCTCTTGTAATCGTACAAATTTACGGCATATTTGGCGGACATTTGACCGAATTTCTACTTTCATTGTCAATGGCAAATATTGAGAGGTGTGGCGACAAATGTAAGAGGGGCTAGCGCCCCTCAAAAATCACACCTGTGTGAAGTGAGGGGCGTTCTTGTCGTCGTATATCATCCAAGAAAAAATTTATATACTTCTTTATGAATTAATTTGACAACTGAATTTATGTGAGCCCTGAGCTGAATTAAAACAGTTGCACTGTGTTTAGAAATGCCGATTTGCTCGTCCACATATCATTGTCAATGGCATTTAACGTTTGTGTTAGGACAAAATAACCGATTTGCTCGTCTACATAATATGATGTCAATTTTCCTTTCATTGTCAATGGCATTTAATGTTTGTGTTGCCACAAAAAGCCGATTTGTTCATGACGTAAATTCTCCTTTCATTGATCAATGGCAAATGTGACACGAGTTCAGGACATCAAGGCGGGTGGGCTAGCGCCCCTCAAAAAGAGAAGAAAAAAATCACACTTGTGTGAAGTGAGGGGCACACACTGTATTTATATTGCCCGCATGGCTTCTCACATCGTCATTTAAGGCTCTAAACAAACCACCATGTCCATAGACTTGGCTGGTGTCATAAGTGCTCTAAACATACATAAAATAATTCCATAGACTTCACCCTTCAAAAAAAAAGTGTGAACAGGTCATCTCTGGAGATATCAGGTGCAGAGCCCGGCCTTTTTTGGCGGTTCTGGACAACCGTGGGTCTGACCGACTCTGGGCACTGAACTCCCTGTGGGGGTGTGGAACACGTGTGTTGAATTTGAAGTCAGTGTGGCGAACGGTTCTCGAGTTACGTGGATTACAGACGTACAGTACATACTAGACTTGGTGCATTTATAGATGGAAGCTGCACTTGCACACGTGCACACACACACGATAGGACACGTGTTAAATGACTAGTGATTTTGCGAGATGCAGATCTTTTTCCAGAGCCAGTCAAACAATCCTTGGTCATTAGACCTCATGGATGAATACATCCATCACTCTGCACTGTCTGCAGTACAGCTGACATGTCCCAGCCTGACTGCTGGGACACCAGGTTCAGTAGCGCTCTGTGTGTGTGTGTGTGTGTGTGTGTGTGTGTGTGTGTGTGTGTGTGTGTGTGTGTGTGTGTGTGTGTGTGTGTGTGTGTGTGTGTGTGTGTGTGTGTGTGTGTGTGTGTTGGTGGCACAGAGTGTGCTCAGGCTGTCAAGGATGTGACAGGTGCCTGTTCCTTGCCCTGGAAAGACCTGTCCTCACTGATCAAAGACACAGTGCTGCCGTCTCCCACACTGCATCTGCCTATCACACAGTCTCACACACACACACAAGCAATCACGAGCATGCACGCACCAAGGTCCATCCACACACAAACACACATACACACAGAAGCATGCACAAGTGTGCACATGCGCATGCACGCTCGCACCTACGCGCACACACGCGCGCACACACACACACACACACACACACACACACACACATGAAACCATATAGACACATACAATTTATATACCATCTTTCAAAAATAGTCACAACATCAACTTATTCCCCTTGCACTGACTGATAAACCCCATACGTACACGTACATGCATTTTGCCTTTCATATGATATCTTTGTTTGGCCACATAAGAGGACACAGGGGTGGTTAAAAAAAAGCAGTGGTGAAAAGTAAGTACATCAGGAACTTTTACTTCATTATTATTTCATTTTTACATCTTCTATTCTATTACATCTCAGAGGCAAATATTTATTTTACTTAGTTATTTTGCAGATTTACTGACACATTACTGTATTTTTATAGGTTATGTTATGCTACTCATCAGCAAATAAGTCACTGAAATCAACCGCACCTTTACCAGCTGAATCATGATTGATCTATTTGACACTCTAAGTATCAAACTTAATGCATAATGAGTAAACATAATTCCCTATAGGCCTACTTTTACTCAAATACAATTTTGACTTGTAAAAGAGTATTTACATTGTGTATACTTATACTGTAGGTGAGAACTCTTCACCTACGTAAGTACTTCTTGTACCACTCTCAAGAGAAGACAGTAAAAGTATAAGGTTAAACCTTGAGGTGAATGAGAGATGGCTGGTGCACGAGGGACTGCAATATACTCAATATGCAGATGGTGTTCCTAATATTTGGTATACAGTGTATTTTATATTCAGAGGGATTATTGCATTTGGGATGAAAGGAGATGGCATCACTCTTGCTCACCTTACGGAGTCAAGACAAAGACAGGCAGTGGGAAATGAGATCTGGGCTCTAATGGGCAGGCAGTGTCAATAATGGAGTCGGTGGAGGCAGCTTGTGCAATACCAGCATTTTTGCTCAAGTTCACTCCCCTCGCCTGTGAAATGCACAGTTCTTCTTTTGACTTCAACATATTGCTTGTTTTATATTTCATCATTTTACTTGAAATATATTATTAACCTACTTTTCAGTTGATAATTACACTCAGTAAGTAGCTAATTTCTTACTTGATTACTCAGTAATGCTCATAATAGGATAGAACACATTTTATTTTTAAGATATTTTTGGGGGCTTTTTCTGCCTTTTACTGATAGTTTGAAAGAAAGTAGGTTGATAGGAAAGGGGGAGAGAGATGGGGGAGGGGTGACACGCAGCAAAGGTCGTCGGGATCGGGACTCGAACCCGCAACACGCTGTCAGGCTGGATTACCAGCCAAGGTGCCTGGACCGCTCAGCCGGCCCAGGCTGGTAGGTGGTAAATCTAATGGAAACTACTTGCCTTTCACACTGAAATATAATCCACCGTTGCATCAATCGTCTGAAATTACCACAGATTGGTAATTTCAGTAATCATATTTGAACTGGAATGTAGTTGAGGCATTACATTTAGTTTGACTCATATCTTGCAATTCTTGTTCTTGCAACCTGAACAAATACTTTGTCTGTTCTTCTTTCTTATAAACAAAGAAGAATTGATGAAAGAGTGCTTTTGAACACCACAGGAGTTGTGAGATCCACACAAAAAAGAGGGCTGTTGACCAAGAATGATAGAAGACTTGCACATGAGGGATTCAACTTATTCCCTGGAGGAGTTTTACAAGCAACAGCATTAATATGAAACGCACGCACGCACGCACGCACGCACGCACGCACGCACGCATGCACACACACACACACACACACACACACACACACACACACACACACACACACACACACACACACACACACACACACACACACACACACACACTCGCAGTGTCAAAGGAGTTGTCAGGTCATGAGAAAGAGGCTCAGGGATGGAAGAACTGTTGCTTATTTTTCTGATGCTCTGTGTGTGTTTGTGTTTGTGTTCGTGTGTGTGTGTGTGTGTGTGTGTGTGTGTGTGTGTGTGTGTGTGTGTGTGTGTGTGTGTGTGTGTGTGTGTGTGTGTGTGTGTGTGTGTGTGTGTATGTGTGTGTGTGTGTGTGTGTGTGTGTGTGTGTGTGTGTGTGTGCCTGCGTGTGTGTGTGTGTGTGTATGTGTGTGTGTGCGTGCCTGCGTGTGTGTTTGCTGACGACAGAGTTGAGATCTTCCATGACATTTGAACTCTGTTCCAGCTGTTCTATCTATATGGAAGGAACACATTCCTCTGGAGTAAACAGAAAGGCAGACACACTGTCAAACACGTGTGTTTCACGCACGCACGCACGCACGCACGCACGCACGCACGCACGCACGCACGCACGCACGCACGCATTAGGTGCATCAAGTGCATTGATCAGCATTGGTGAGCCATTCTGATGATGCCAACCAATCAGGATCTTGGCCTGCTTCTAAAAGCAGGAAGTTGGCAATCAGGAAACAGATTTGGTAATGTGTGATGGTGCAGCACCACTGTCCACCGGTCTTGTCTTTGATTACATGCATGGCTATAATGAAAGTCTGCAGTATAGCATGGCTGCATGCCTCTACAATAAGGACAAGTTGAGAACAAATTAATGCTTGACATAAACAAGAGGTTTGGCAGAAGGTTTTTTTGCGGACGCCGGACGGGGCCCTAGAGTTCACAGAGAGGAAATGACCAGAGGAAATACCAGCAGCTTAACAGTGCTTTATGTTTATGAACCCAGAACTGTCCCTCCCCTATACCCCCTATTGTGCTCTATTGTAAACATGATCATCCGACAGAGAAGGTTACACAGCAGTTTCCTACAGTAAACTATCTAATGAGATAATTAATTAATGATTAAGACCAAAATGACCACGGAATTGCTTGGAAAATGCTCATCAGTCATGTCCAAACATACGGAAAGTTAAACACGACACAGACAACTTCATGGTATGGTCCTTTAATGTAGGTTTTATTTGTAAGATTGCTGTTTTGAGGCGACATGTAAATGAATATACATACTTTCCTGTTCATATGATTATTTATTGAAACAGACATGGGGAGAGGGAAGAAAGGACAGTGTATTCCCAGGATCAACAGAACATGAACAGGCGTTGTTCCATGGGTGATATCAGCTCACTACACTCTCTGGATCAGGGGCGTGCAGAGAGTGTTAGAGGGGTAGGGGCTGAAATCCAGTAGGCTAAGAGGGCACTTTTGGACAAAAATAGCGAAAATAGCAGATCTACAAGCTCACAACGCGCCGCCCTGCGACTCGTTGAGAGCTTAATGTAGATCAGCTATTTTCGGGGCGCAACCCAGCACTCTTTAGCTAGTGGAGATGCGGTGTAACGACATGGATTTCTAAACAAATTTGTTCAAAGCAAAATACTGTGTTCAAGTTCAGGAGACTTCTGGAAAAAAAGCAATTCTCCTATAGAATGCTGGCATGGAAACGTGTGGCATTTGCATTTCTTTCACCATGTAGTAAATGCTGAATTCGTGGTGTGGAGAGGGCAGTTGTTTTTACAGACGGGTAAAAGGGCAGGGGCTGAAGCCCCCTTTGATGTCTATGTGTGCACATCCCTGACTCTCTGGATGCAGTTTCAGCCTAATTAATTCTGTAGTGCTATTAAACCACAGCTGTGCAACGTGTCAGTGGTCAGTGAATCCAGGCATGGGGAAGGGCCTGTCAGTGGTCAGTGAATCCAGGCATGGGGAAGGGCCTGTCAGTGGTCAGTGAACCAGGCATGGGGAAGGGCCTGTCAGTGGTCAGTGAATCCAGGCATGGGGAAGGGCCTGTCAGTGGTCAGTGAATCCAGGCATGGGGAAGGGCCTGGCAAATGTCTCCACCCGCTGGCGGAGGTCTGACATGCGCGATGCTGTGTCTGAGTCCTCCAAAAGGAAGGATTTGAAGCTCGTCAAGTTGCCTAAAAAGGAAGGAGACGGGTGAATAGAAGCAGTTAAAGATGTTGGGTTACAAAGTAATAATGCCTTATGGTTAATATCTTACAGATTCTATCCTGGTGGGTCTATATTCTTTTCATCTATTTAATCATTAGCTCTATAATAAATGTAGGATAGGCCTATTATGTTGTTATCCATCTCTCCCATATGCTTTATTTTATAATTGTTTTGTTCCTGTGGACAAATAAATACTATTTGAAAAAATGGTTGTATAATATGATTGTGGATGTCCTTAAATAAAGAATAAGAAAAAAACACCATTACAAATAGAAATAGATCTATAAAAAATAATAATAATAAAAAATCTGTTATCATGAGGAATGGGGGATGTGAATATTAGTGAATTGATGTTTCGTCATCACAAATTTTAAAAGTCATAATGTAGGTATTGTCTTCTATTGGCATATTTCTTGCGCTCCTCCCATCCTCCTATTTATTTTTTTGCACATTTGTTGATGCACATTTCAGTTTCACAAAGCATGAGTAATAGGTAATGATGTCCAACATTCTTTAAATGATTTCATTATTGAGATGGACAGTAAGTGAAGCTGAGAGGTGCTGTAGTAAAGACCACACAGGTGAAGCGAAGAGAAGGGTGTATCCATTTAATTATAGCCAAGGGGACATAGGGTGCAGTCACACTTAACTCTGATTCTGAATGTGGCAGATAACCACTCGTGTGACTGCACCCTCATACATAATTTAGTTTTTCAAATATATTCAATTAAAGAAAACTTGTCATCCCTTCTTATATACCAGTCTGTGTCCCATCACTTACTTTGACATGCAAATGGTAAATGGTGCATTTATATAGCGCCTTTATCCAAGGCGCTTTACATATAGATTGTGCATTACATTCACCCATTCACACACACATTCATATACAGATGGCAGCGGAAACCATGCAAGGCACCACCCAGCACATCAGGAACAATCAGGGGTTCAGTGTTTTGCTCAAGGACACTTTGACATTAACTCTGGGGGAGCCCGGGTTCGAACTGGCAACCTTGCGGTTGCCATCCAGCCACTCTACCCCTGACCCACCGCATTGACATTGACATACACTATACAGATATATCAAAAATAAATTATTTCTCACCAGTCTTCTTTTTCACATCCAGAGCAATGTGAATCGCCTCATCAATAAAGTCCACAACTTTCTCAAAATCTGCCTCCTTGAACTGCCTGGAGGTCAGAGCTGGGGCTCCTGTAACAGGGAGACAGAGATAGATGGATATCTATATAAGGCATAAAAAGATTAAAACACAGAAAGAACTAAGCAGAGATAACCATTCAATAGTCATTCATAGCCAGTCAATGAACATTAACTAGGAGAGAGAAGCCCAGACAGTCATACTGTAAAACAGACAGACAGGCAGGCAGGCAGGCAGGCAGGCAGGCAGGCAGGCAGGCAGGCAGGCAGACAGACAGGCAGGCAGTGATGTCTTCCACTGTGTCCTATCCTCTTCTTGAAGTTCTTCCCCAAAAGCCAAATAGTCATATAAAGTAAATTTGAATACCCAGCCTGAGTCCTCCAGGAGTGAGTGCACTCTTGTCCCCAGGGCAGGTGTTTTTGTTGCATGAGATAGATGCCATCTCCAGGGTCCTCTCCGCTCGAGCTCCATCCATACCACGTGGTCTGAGGTCAACTAAGACAAGGTGGTTGTCTGTTCCACCTGGGAGATGAGAGAAGGATTACATAATATACTCTAGTCGGGTCATGACTTTCTGTGTTGGTTCTGTGTAAAACGAACATCATGGAATCATACAGAAATATCAAAAAGGATCAGTCATATATAACATTGATTAAAAGTGATTATGATGCAAAGCCTCTGCAAGCCTGTGGAACTAGTTCAGGCAGACAACTCAATCTCTTTGCTGCTGCTGTGCTGTACCATCATGCTGCAATCTTGTTGTGCTGCTGCTGCATGTGCTTTGCTCCATGAAGTTTTCTTTTGCGCTCCCACCACAATCTGTGGGCTCTATATCTATGTGATTCCCTTAAAGGGGTCTTGCAATTTCATTCCCTGTAATATCTACATATTTGTCAGATTAATTATTGTCATGCTTAAAGCCAGGGATAAATTATGTACTGTATGAATTGACAGAGCTTTGATGCCAAAATACCGTATGATAGATGCATGCTCAATACATACTTAAATTATTTCAATCCAAGAGCTGTATGACTGAAGTCCCATGAACCCTTTGTATACCTGACACCAAGGTGTAGCCTTTCTTTAGCAGGGCCCCAGCCATCGCCTTTGAGTTCAGCAGCACCTGATTAATGTACTGTTTGAACATGGGGGCGGTAGCCTGCGAATAGAAATGGAGATGGGACAATGATGAGTGAAAAGACACATGGAAATTAATTAGTGTGGTTGCATCTCATTGCAAAAATTTGAAATTACAGCCTTTGGTGATCTAAATAGGATTTTTTCACAGAGCAGACACTGACATGTAAACACATGTAAATAATGTTAAGTGGGCGTGTTTCATGTAGGTATTTCTTTGTACCGCTGTCCATGGAGGTACACCAATACACCTAAATTAATCTCACCCACAATTACTGTAAAGTTACGGTATAACCTTTAGCTACATTTACGTGTCAAAATGTCTGCTGTGAAGAGAGTCCATTTAACTTAACAGTCCACCTCTTCCTCACATTCTATAGGCTATTCAGTGTGTGGAGGCTGAAACAACACAACAGGATTCTTAACCTGTTTGAGGGCAACAGCCACCCCAGCAATGGCATGGTTGTGAGGTCCTCCTTGCAGAGATGGGAAAACAGCAAAGTTGACCCTGTTCTCAAGGTCATAGGTCACCTGATGACCTTTCTTATCCACAGACCTCACGCCCTTTCTGTAGAATATCAAACCAGCCCTGCAATACAGGTATCACAACATAATCATACCATCTTCATGTATGTATGTATCTGCCATATTATACTGTATGACTTTGAATAAATCACAAATCACTGTTCTTTGAGAATTATGGTATTGGTATTATACCCCCAAATTCTTCCTAGACTCAAATGTATGCTTTTTTCTGCCTTTGTTGTAGTGTTTGGTTTCCATAAGATGTTTCAGGTATATTAGGCATTTTAGTTTTGTATATTAAATTAAATTATTTTATGTTTCTTATCAGCAATATCGTCTTAATTTAACTCAAAGTTTAGTATTCAAATGGAACCAAATTGACCAATGCAGGTCCATTTTGTTCCAATTGTACACTCTTCAGAGTCAAATTAATTAACACTGGGATTTGACTGTGTTATTATAGCACAATGCTTGTAACCAACTTGAAGCCCAAAGAGATGATAGCCCGCACCTGGCTCCACGCAAAGTCTTGTGGGTAGTGGAGGTCACAAGGTCAGCATGCTCAAAAGGAGAAGGAACAGCCCCAGTGGCCACCAGGCCACTGATATGAGCCATATCTGCTAGGAGGTAGGCATTGATCTCCACACACAGCTAACACAGTTCACAAACATAACCAATAGGATTCTTCTTTATATTACTATTGACTTCAATATGTACGCATTTAATAAATGTATTTGTTTATTTAAATGAATGGCGTGACCTTGCTAAATATTCAGTGTAATCAGTTAGAGGTTGGATGGTTACTATGGCTACCATTAGTGCGTGATGGCTAGCAGGTGTGCAATGGGAGAAGCCACACAGTTTTCGACCGTGCCATTATGCTGTGTGTTGCTGCAGCATTCAATGTAATATTATGTGAGTTTCACATTTGTCTGAATGGCTTCATGTGAATAAAAGGATTGACATTTCCAAAAAGATACAACAACTCAGTTGCCCCTTGCTGTAGGACCTAAAGGTGAGGTTCTACATTACTGTTACTATTTTACTTTTACTTACCCCTTTCGGAACCCTCGGTTAAGCTTTTCTGAAGTTTTGACATCGTTTAACCTTAACCTTTTATTTCTATTCTAAAGTTGTAAGACATATTTGTGTGACAACAAGTAGGCCTACTGTACCTTCTTCATGCGAGCATAGTCAAGGAGGCGGGCGTAAGCACTGGTTCCTGCTATGATCAGTTTTGGTCTGAAGAGACGGGCTGTCTTCTCCAACTGGTCATAGTCTATCTGACCTGTCTTAGGCTACAACACAATACAGGAGGACATTTCATTCATTAAAAGCATAAATTGCAGAGGGATCAAAACACAGTCATCATCAGCTTTTACTTCTATTTCCCAAAATACTCACATTAACTTTGTAGGGCATCGATTCAAAGTAGATGGAGGTGGCTGAGATTCTCTTAACATCAGTCATGTAGCCATGAGTTAGGCTGAAATGTGAAAAAGCTGTAGGCATTTACAGTAGATAACACTAGAAATATGTCACTCGACACTATATTAACAAGAGCGTGTGACTAAATAATAAATTCATTGGATCCGTCATTTTGTGAAAAAGAACAGTCAACTCACTGTCCCCCATCAGGCAGATCCAGACCCATGATGCGGTCGTGGGGCTGCAGTACAGAGGTATAGGCTGCAAAGTTAGCCGGTGAGCCGGAGTAGGGCTGTACGTTGACCCCCCACAGGACCGGGTCCAAACTGAAGGCAGCCAAGGCCCGTTTTTGGCACAACAACTCAATCTGGTCCACAACCTCAGCACCGCCATAGTACCTGAGGACAGAGAAAAGCTTTGAATGCAGTAGTATACATTTTGGGTTATGTTTTGCCATTTGAACATGATTGAAGGAATTTGTCTTAGTAAGATCAGTTCACAAACAGTAAAACCGTTCAACCATAAAGCACACAATGAAACAGATAGGTACTATAATATCCAACCGACATAATAATCATAAAAGTATAAAACATATGTTACATCCAATGACTAAATAAAGTGCTTCAAGTGCTTTTAAAAATATCTCCCATGTTGCACAACTAACGCTGTTGGAGTATTTCAAGATACAGTATGTGCCATTGTAGAAACAAGATGTTATTTTCTTACTGCTTCAGTCTTTTGTGAGAAGAAAGAAAATTATAAGATTATGTGGGTGCTAGTTTTTTTTTATTACATTCAATTCGCTGGAAGTTTTAGGGTTTAGGGTGCCCTCTATTCAGGGACACCTGACAATAACCACGAGATCACTAATGCATATTATCCCAAAAGACTATGACAGTGTGCGAACGCCGAACAGTGTGCCTCATCTTTTCTTTTCTTTTCTTTTCTTTTCAAGAGGGATGAAGGATTTGATTGATTGATTGATTGAATACTTTATTGAAAATATATTTCAAAAGGATAAATTCACAAGAAAGCTGTTAGGCTTGTTTCCATTGTGGAAAGAGATTGGAATATGAGAGGGGTGAGGGGATGAAATGTCTTTGAAAAACTAAATGATGTACATCACAGTCACATCGAACTTTGATTCTGCCTATGTGGCAGATTCTACCAATGTTTTTCAATGTGAACAGAGCGTGTTTTTCAAAAATTTGCGGAAATCCGTGAATGGGTCATGAGGCATGAGTCATGACCAATAAAAATGTGTCTGCGACTGAAAAATGTATCCCTACTAGAGTTCTCATCGGGCCCGAAAATTAAGGCCCGGCCCTAACTGGGCCCAACTAATTATCATAGATTTTAGGACCGACCCGGCCCTAAAACGTCGGATCGGGTCGGGCCTGGTCAGGTTTGTGCAGAATTTGAGAACTTGAAACGCCAGTCAGCACCATCTTCATAATAGATAAATACACAAACAGACAGAACAGAACTATTATTTTTATTATTATAAAAACATTTTAGGCCCGGCCCTAAAACGTCGGGTCGGGCCTGGTCGGGTTCGGGGCAGAGTTTGAGAACTCTAATCCGATTCCCGACCCACTGTACCTTTGTCCAGGGTACCCTTCAGAGTACTTGTTGTTCAGACAGGAGCCTTGGGCCTCCAGAGCAGCACGGCTGCAGAAGTTCTGGCAAAATAAACAGACATTTACATTATCCAGAGATCTATACCAGTGATTTTAAACCATTTTGATACCAGGCCCACTATTTATTCTGAATTTCTTTAGTTTTTGTCCACAATTCCATGCTGTATTTAGGAGAGATGACAGGCAAACGTTGAAAATAACAATTCTTCTACATTTTCTAATTGTGTAGATTCTTGAAAATTGTATAATTCGGATTTTGACAATAATTTAATTCCATTTGGTTACCAGCTCTCCATCATTTAGCTGGGGACCACTGGTTGAAAACCACTGATCTATACAGTTACTAATGCAGAGGCTAAATACAATCTAGCTTGATGAAAGTCAGGATTTCTAAAAGAGCGTTCTAATGCAAAAGAAAACCCCAAAGATAATCATTCAACACAGTCATGAATCACTGATGGTGAGAATATCATCTCCATTGTTCTCCAAAGATTATCGCAAAGCACCCACTGACAAATGAGTGATGTAAAGAGTGTAAATTATATTGTTGTAAATATTATAAACTGCATAACATCTGTGGTAGGGAGGATACTGGCTCGGTAGTGAAAATGCGGTAAATGTGGAAAATTACAGGAGAGGAATCTCTCTGAATGCTGAATTCTGAAATGGGTTCAGCCCTAAGTCAAGTTTCACAAAGACGCTTGAGAGTCAAGAGAGGGAGATGAAACTCAATGGAAATTGAATATAATAAGCTCATTATCCTTATCTGTTCTGTCTCTCTATTCTCCTCATATGATTTTTTCTTTTTTTTCTTTCACCCTAATGTCTGTCTTTCTTTCTTTCTTTCTTTCTTTGTGTCCTCCTGTAACCTTCTTATCTTACCTGTCTCATGTCATCCTTCTAAACCTGTCAGCCATCAGGGATCCCTCAATCACTTAAGGGACTTCAACGTGTCCAGTCCACCTATTTTGGAATGGGAATATTTCTCTCTTGACTTTTTCTCTCTCTCTCCACCTCTCATGACACAAAACTCTCTGTGACCCCCTCTCTTGCTGACTCTAGTCATGAAATTCTTTATTCTTTACTTCACTGTCTGATTCTAAATTCCCTCTGACTTTCACACTTTCTGCCTATCATTCTGTCACTACCTTTCTTTACAATGTGACTAAACTCTGAGTCTGACTAACTCTCGCTGACACTGTCCCTTTCTTAAACACAATTTTGTTATTTATTGCAATATAATGGTTGTACCTTGTGCAGCAGGGAGACTATTTCCTGTCTGGATCTACAGCTGGTATCGCTCTATAGCACCCCCCCCTCTCTCTTTCAAAATGTTGGCTTTATTGGCATGAGAAAAAATACGTTTACATTGCCACAGCAAAAGTGGAACAATACAATCAAAATGGATGTACAATTAAAAGGGAAAAAAATATTTGTAACCAGAAATCTATCTTACAAATAGAATTGTGAGGACTGCGGATGTAAATGAGCTAAATTAGCTTTGCTAAATCCGGTTTATTTCCAAATTTTACATCGATATGTATTATTCATTAATATGCGTCCTGTCTAAATAAACAAAGTATAGCATAAAGAAAAACATAAGAATTGTGCATTCGCATAAATAGTTATATACATCCATATAGGATAGGTTAGTTTGGGATAAACTTTTGAAACAATTGGCAGCAATATTTAAATGTTTTGCATTCACTTGGTATAAAACCTTAACAATATAGCAGCAGATTTTTCAAATTATTTAAAATTGTGAAAGGCCAATGTTGTCTGTCTCTCTCTGTTTTGGCTAAGTCGTGCACTTGTAAAATATGTTTTTAATCCTTTCCTGGTGAAATAACGGTTATATTATACACACATACAATAATTTCCTTTTATAGTAACCCACCTCAGACGCAATGAGCTCCAGTCCCCGACACTGTCTGTCCTTCTCTTGCTGTAGAAGACTCCACATCTCTGGATCCTCTTGAGCCAGGCTCTCCTGTCCTGTCCACTGCCTGCCACCGGCTAGGAATCGCCTAGGCATCTGCACCATGACTTGGCCCTCTTGCCCTGCACATGCTGGGGCTCTGAGCCAGAGGGGCTGTGTGGTGAAGAGAAGAGCGGTAAGTAGGACAAGAATGTGAACTGTGGAATCATAAGTCAGCAGCCAAACCCATTAGTTAAGCCTGATGTTTTCTTTTATATTGTTTTCTGACATAAAGTTTAGTATATTGCTGTGCCTAAAGAAGGCTCAGTTTCAAGCACTGATCAAATAAATATGTATGTGCTTCTAGCGTCTAACAGCATTATACTTTCAAGATGCTATCTTCATGAAAAGTACAATCCTCTAACTACTGAATAACACGGTCATCATAATTTGCAGCAAATATTGGATCTAAGGGGGAAAAGAATAATAATAGTTTGAAGTTATAAACTATGAAGCTACTGTAAAATAAAACTGGGGGAACAGAATCTATAATGTGAGCCAGGCTATCTGGCAGTGATACAGAGACATCAAGGAAATGTTTGAAGGCTAGATTGTAGCTGCATGATAGTTACATACGTTTAATAGAAACTCATTTTCAAGCCTTATCATATACACCAACAAATCTCTTGGGACTAAATGCAGCTGTGTAAACTGACAAATAGATGAACACAGTTAGTTTCACAATTGACCGTGAGTAAAACTCATGCAAAATGCAGCTGTAGGCTAGTCTAAAACCCAGGATATGATGAAATTGTTGGGTCAGCCAAAGAAAAACGGCACAATAAAGCTTCTGACTGGGTGATTCACTCAACCAAAGTCACTTAAGGTAACAAGTCGATATTTCATAAATCTTTAACCTGCAACACCAATCATTAACTAGGAGGGGGGATCGTCCCCTGAAATGAACTCCTTTTAACTATTATTGTCCTTCGTCCCACATGGACTGCGCACTCTCTTTGCATGGTTTACTCATGGTACTTTCTGTCGATTTGGATAAAATATACTTATTTGGAATATGTTATCTGATGTGAATCTTTGAGAAATACCAATGAAGCAGGCAATTGTCAATTCATTTAACCTCTTCAATCAGCTGGCATTACTAGGCAACTGTGGGTATAAGTTTATTATTAAAGCACTTGAACCCTAGCATTCTGGGGCTAGAGATTCAGAGAGAATAGCGGGCCTATGTACAAGTTAAAAACATTGAGCTTCTCACTTGTAACATTTGTGAGCTTGTCAGTCAGCTATTTGTCAGTTTGGTGTAGTAGATGGAATTACTCAAGGATCTAGAAGCGTCCTGGGGAGACTCCGGTCAACAATATATATACGGTTTACGTGGTTAAAATGGTTTAGCTTTTGTGGATGAAGACTACTGTAAGTTAAATTAACGAATAAGAACATTCAGATAATGGCATATCTGCAAACTCTGCAAACTTTAAGAAGCCTGGCTTTATTTGTACAAAATTCTAAAATGGATAATTGAGCAAACAAGCATATAATATACTCACCCGTAATATTCTCTGTAGTGATTGAGAAAGCATGCTTAGGACTGTGGATTGCTGCAATCTGACAGAACTTTTAAAGGCAAGTAGGGGTGAAAGTGAAATCAGTGTTGGACAGGAGCCAGCGACATGCGTACCACATCTTTGGCTGACACATAGCTATAATAAATCAGCTGTTATGTCTTATCACTTTGTTTAATGTCATCCTTTGTGAGGACAATTATCATGAACTAATGTTTTCAATATGGCATGATTGCAAAAACAATTTTGTTTTCAGTAATAACTTCAAAGATATATCTTTTAATATGGATTTGGTTTAAATTAATTGGTATAATGAAATGTACATAATGAATTTATTTGACTACATAAATGTAACTATTTTATGCCATCTGTCACTTCACACATCATTTACAGTTATAGGATACAATACAGTTATGTACAGTTTATCAATTTTAAGCTTTGTTCCAAAATCTTGAATAGAACAATTCTGTCAATACATAATGATACATGATACAAGGATTTTTAGGATTTTTTTCCCCTTCTTAAATTTCACCCGGTGCCAATTGCCTAAACTGTAATCCTGGGCGCTACTCTCCCACTGCCAACCTGGGGGAGCCCTGACAGGGGGACTTTCCTCGGTAGGAATACGTGGAAGGAACCCATTATTCCAACTAGTTCCTTTCCCCTCCATCAGGCGGGAGGCATATAGAGACCAGGATTACTGCATGTTTTTGTGAGGCTATACCCTAGGGGACACGGGGAGAACATACAAACTCCACATATAAGGCCCTTTTGCCAACCCCACTTGTAGGGTATGGGCACTGATGACGTGGAGAAGAGAGCACGCCCCCAGTGCCCACAGTGTCCCTGGCGGGAATCGATATCATCAGTATATGCCCACATATGGGCGTATACTGATGACAGTTTAGATTAGTGGCATTTTGTTTTAAGAGTGCATGTCAACACTCACATCATAATCCCAATATCTCAAAATCATTCATATATATATATATATATATATATATATATATATATATATATATATATATATATATATATATTATACATGGCTGGTAAAATGAATGAACACATCATTTAAGGATTCTATAGCAACAGACAATCTAATTATCGTTATATCGTCTTAATTCTTTCTCTTTCTGGAAACGATGAAAAACGATGGAGCTTGCACAAAAACAAATGTCACCCACTGTTTTACACCTGTAAACCTGTGGCGTGTAATAAAGACGAAATCTGATCTAATCTGGTCTTAAAAATCATCAAGACAGATTTTCTCAACCAAAGTGCTGTTGGTGGTGATCAGTCTGGAAGTGATGATCTGGACACACTTTCTGCACCAGCCTATAGTCAGTGCTGGTGAATGCAATGAAGATACAGATAACTTTGAAAGGTTTGGCACAGATCCAAGCTGCTTGGGACTGGGTGTTCTCTTCATAGCAGGTCTGACCTGGGTCGTACAGGCAGGGCTTGGTCTTCTTGGACCGGTTGGTCCTCTGGTATTCCACTCGACAGTTGAGCTCTGTCATCTCTTGCTGCTGCTGCTTGTACTGTTCCAGAACAGAGCCAGGAGTAGGTGACTGAGGGTGGTTCTGGAACTGGAACTCTGAACCTATGGGGCCATTGGCGTAGTGTGTGTTCTGGGCCTCAGGTTCCAGAACCTCCCACCCGACAGCCTTGGATGGTGGCACAATGCTGACTGATATGTTCCCCAGTCGGGATGAGTTGTGGCGGAAGTAGACACTGAATGTACCATTGATGTGATCCACAATTTTCCCTGTCACCAGCAGGCTGAACTTCAGCGTTTTCACATTGAAGTAAAAATCCCCCCAGCCCAGTATCTTTTTGGGTTTTGACAAGGTTTTGGCTGGAGGCTTGGTCTTTGGTGCAGAGCGGTACAAGTACTGATCCAGGGCTTGTGAGAAGTTCTGGTTCCAGCCGTAAGGGCTGACTGGACTGTGACTTGTTGCTTTGGGCTTGGTGGAGATAATCTGTAAATCCTTAGAGAGATTCTTCACCTTCAGTGCAGCTCCCGTGGTCTCTCGTCTTCCTCGTCGCTCCATTATAAGTTCATGAGGAGGGCTCTGAGGATTATGTGAACTTGGGTTCCGATATGTGTGTTTGGTTTCCTCTTGCACCTGCAAAGAACATGATATGAATGAAGGGCAAGTTTTATTTTTATAGATTTATTTTCTTACTTTTTAAGGCTTTGTCATTCACACCTGACGTTTACATAATCAAGTAGTTCAAAAGATCACCATCCTTTTTTAGGATATCTTATTTATTCTTGAAATCAGTCATTTTCACGGTGAGGAAGGCTTTGATCCAAAATGTTCTTTGGCACTGGTCGAAAGTAACTGAGTATAAACTTAAAGGAGCATTCAGTGATTTGGGTGATTTGGAAAAACCCCGGTCAATTTTGAGGTATTTGTACTTGAATATGTCAGTACTTTGACTTCTATTCCACGACATTTCAGAGGCAAATATTGTACTTTTAATCCACTACAATTATTTGATAGCTTTATTTACTATAGTTACTTTGTAGATTTAGATTATTAATACAAAACATACATTAACCACTTCAGCCCTACATACATTTCGGCCATTGGAAAATAGCCGATCTACAAGATCAAAATGCATGTGATGCATTGTGAGCTTGTAGATCTTTTTTTTTTCAAAAAATATGTATACATCGGAAAACTTAAAATGGGACATTCTTCACCGTGAGTTTCTTTCTACTTTTGGTACTTTAAGTATATTGTGATGCCAATACTTTTACTCAAGTACATTTCAATTCCGTACTTTTACTTGTAACGGAGTATTTCTATATAGGCCTATTAGAGTATTGATACTTTAACTTTTTCTTTTGGATTTTATGACCATTTTTTTAATGGCACTCAAATTGTCCACTGTGGAAAACCTTACCCATCATCAGTAGGCTACAGTTGAACAAACTGTATAGGTCTCATATCTGCTTTGTGCTTTAGGCCGTATAGCAGCAGAAGGTGAAGAAGTATGGGGAAGTAAGATTGAACTTCCTGATGTCACAAAGGTATATTTAATCTAGTTGGAGTTGTACGCATGACATTGACAGACGACAGTCCATCGAATGAACCCCAGGCGTCTGTACTGAACGACCCCAAATGAAGGACAGTTTCACTATAGCTATGTTATGAGATAAAAGTTAATCGATTTAATTAATTATGTTTTTGTGTTTGCAGCACTGTGGGATGAGAAAAGTGACTTAGAAATGATCGCGATCAATAGGTCAGCTCCTTCAGGCAAGGACCAATGAGGAGCGTGCACACACACACACACGCACACGCACACACACAAATGACATTCATATTCCCATGCCATTCATGTTCCCATAATCAAATTTGTATTTGTCCCCTTTCTGTCCCATCTCACTGCTTTTCAGTCTTTTTTTTGGGGGGGGGGGGGGGGGGGGGGTAGGACCCATGCATTTATTTATTGTTGATACAATATTGATACAATATTATACTCTGTATGAGATATTCACTATAAAGAGGTAATTGAAAGACACATGTTGAGGATGATGATGCAATGCTGTGAAAACACCCCAAAAATAGGCTACTACAATAATAATAATAATAATAATAATAATAACAATAATACAATTGAGATGTAGAGGCAACGCCTTACTTAGTCTGTCCCCTTGAATATTAAATTAATTTCTACATAATTAATTGTCATTTCACTTAGTCAGCTGATTTCGAGGAAATGGAAAGCTTTGCTAATATTTTGTGAACTCTGTGCTGCATTTGGGCATTGTTCTTTGCCTCGGGCTGTGTTGGTCCCACAGGGAGTAATTGGATAGATTATGTGCATGATATATGAACAGTAAGTGGGTTTTTTTTGTAATGTATCACCATAATGTGCTGATCCCCAAACTGTCCACAAAGTAGAAGTGTTTATCGTTAGTTTATTCTTTGTGGAAAAACAAAACCTCTCTTTAAATAACACATCTGTTGTGAGTCGTGATCAGTCCATCAGAAGAGATCAGAAAGGCAGCTGTGAGACTGAGGTGGATATTTGATGATACTGTATGGCTTCTTATTGGTTGTGCTTTTCTGTGACTCTCCTATCAATCAGGGAATCCTGAAACTCAGTGCACAGTTGGTGTTGGGTTGGGGCAGTGACATATTCAGATTCTGCAAGAATAATGTTTGTTTTTTTACAACAATTGAGACACACATTGTTTGGGTCAAAACAAGGGGTGTCACTCAAGATTCATGGAGATGGATGGATTGAAATATCTTTCTCTCTCTCTGCATAACTATATACATAGCCCAGTCTGAGGAGTGGGAGGCAGAGTTAACCTCCCACTGATTTTTTTTTTTTTTTTAAGTAAACAACTCAGAGGGTATCATTATTTCCAAACCAACACGTGGGCTCCACAGCGTCCTCCCTGTCATGCCATCCTCACCGCCATCCTCTCCCCTTTCTGTAACCATGGCGAGGTGAGCTCCAGCTGTGCCTATTGTTATGAACCTCATCTCCAGCTATATGAGCTGTTCTCACCTGCTCTAATTGGACCCTGCTGTGTGAGAGTCGTGTCACTGGCTCCATGTCAAGATGCCAACACAGTGTCTGTAACTGAGCAACAGTGGATGAGTGCCGTGCGCATGCATGCACGCACGCGCATACGCACAACACACCACCTGTGCAAAACAAAAAAAAGACAGGACAAACTCCAGCAGTAATTATGTGTTTAAAGGGGAAAGAGAGAGGAGCTAGATAGTGCATACATGGGGTGAAAAAAACCCAAATGTGACTGAGAAAGGCGTACGTTTTAGATTAATAGTCGTGCATTTTCTGCAGTGATGCAATGAATATGGAACTAAATAGCCAACCTTGAGTTAACCTAAAAACAGAATTGGAGTGGTCAGGTTAGCGTGATTTACGCTTATACCACATAGATATTAATTTAAAAATATATACTAATTGAACTAACTATGCTTATGGTAAAACAATATGATTTTTACAGAGTCATAAATATAGCTGGATGCAAGGAAATAAACAGCACAACATTTTTTTATTTACAAGTATTTTTCAAATGTTGTAGGCCTACATTTATGTAAAAGCCAAACCATTTCATGTAGTTTGAAGTACATAAAATAAAATGAAACTGGGGATGCTTGTCGTTATAGTGAGTTTGAATTGATTTTGAAGTTGGAGACTATAAGACCTGGCCAGTGCACTGAGTGCACCATGGTTAACTTAAGTTTGTTCCCAAAGCCATCAGGTTTATTAATGCCTTCCAACCTCACATAGTGGATATAAAGTATTTAACAGTAAACGAAATGTATGTGTGCACAAGATGGCTATGCTTAATTAATCTGGCTGTGACCACCTCTGCCCCCACCCCTCAACGCGCACGAACACACACACACACACACGCACACGCGCACACACGCGCACACACACACACACACACGCACACACACACACACACACACACACACACACACCGTTCATAGTTCTGCAAAACAATTATACAAAATAATTAAAGTCAAACCGTGTGCACACAGCACGGCGGAAACCTGCAAGGTCTATAGCCTTTATAGAACATCATCCCATGTAACCTAAATTAATTACCGGTAGGCTATCTTTAAAACGGACTTTAGTGGGATAATATTGGATGGACAGGATTAGCTCAAATGCCACCGGCCATATAGCCTAGTAAATACATGCCAGCAAAATATCAGTCCCACTCCCAGTCAACTATTAAAAATGGACTTCACTAATTATACACCATGATTATATAATAGCACTAAACAAATAAACCGTTTAATCAAGTGTTGAATTAGAGCGTCTCTTACCGTTGCTGCTGAAAGTAGCCACAAACAGGTAATGGCAAAGTTCAAACAAACCGCTCTCATGCCGCAGCAGCAATAACGCTCCATCAATAATGTCAAATTGCGAGGTTATCTGAAACTGAAAGCCAAAGGGAACGCAGATGCATTGAAACAAATCGCCGAAAATCACTTGAAAAGTAGAGGCGACATTCCGTGTGGTGTGTGAGTGACGACAAAGTCGACAATGACTCGATCAAGATCGCATGGCTCACCGAATTCTTAAATCTGGGCTCGCCCCCCCCCCAACCCGTTTTATACTGTCACTCTCCCTCCTTCTCCCTCATCACACGCACCCGTGCGCATGCATGTACACTCCCGCGTGCACACACGCACGCACACACGCGCGCGCGCACACACACACACACACACACACACACACACACACACACACACACACACACACACACACACACACACAGTCACACACACACACACAAGGTATTATCATCATCACCCCCCCCCCCAGCCCCAGCGATTTTTCTTAAAAAAAGGAGTTATGAATAAATAAATAAGAAATAGCTAGGCTAGCCTTGGGAAATTTCACTGAAATCAATCAAGGGAGAGTAGGCCAAAATACGAATTTCTCTATGGTGGTCATTCATAACATTTTAAATGATGACAGGCAGGCAGGCATGAGCATTCATATAAGAACAAAAAGACCCCCATATGATATGCCTGCTGTTAATAGCCTATATACACTATTCTGCATCCTTGTTCATTTTCACCACCTGCCTGCCCCTTATTATGACTCATCAAGCCGGGGGAAAGATCCCTCAGGCGGCCACAAATTGACAGCCCTCCCTGCTGTCCCCATACTTTATCCACGGGGATGCTGACACAAATGACAAGTGTTCTCTCCAGGAAATGTAAAATCACTGACAGGTTTGCCGAAATGCTGCCGCTAGCTTATAGCTTGCCTTGATCAGTGGATTTCCCCAACCGACAAATCGGCTATATACAAATCAAATAGACAAGTTGTCAAAGGCCTGCAAAGGCCTACGACATACGACACAAAACGACACAAAACTACGACATAAAATGCACAGTTATACCAATGATGTCAATAGGCACGTTCAAGACCTGCATGCTGTGAGTGCTTATAGGCATATTAGGCAGGAAGTGACACTCTGCCTTCAGATTCGAGTCATTCAGTTTTGTTTGACCTTGAACTTGATGCCAACATTGTTCCACCTCCCCTTTCCCCTGTTTTTAGTATTGTTAAACCGTATAGGAAATAAAATAAAATCTTAATTGGCTAATGTGGAGGTACTGGTCTGGAGGAGTAGCCTACTTGGAACAATTGTTGGCAAGAGAGACAAGTTTGGTGGAGTATGATCGGGAAATTGAAGGAGAATTGGAACTTGATCAACTGGATGAAGAAGTGAATAACTCACTGGAATACAGAATGCAATATGTGAGAGAAAGACGAGGATAAAACGCATTCTGAGGAGAAATGAGGAAGGAGAAATCGCATCCACGGCCTCGGGAAATACAGTGACAAGACAACAGTCCTTCAAACTGCCTAAACTGACCATGGAGAAGTTCACTGGAGATGTGAGTCATGGCAAGTCTGATAAATTCACATATTTAAAGTGGCACAGCGGGCATGTAGTGGCACAGCGGCTATGTAGTCGCGGGATTGGCTTTATCAGACCAGGATTATGACAATGCCATTAAAATGCTTACCAGTCGTTTTGGGCGCAAAGATCTAATAATGAATGCCCACATGAACAAACTGTTAAATCTGACTCCAGTTAAAAGGGCCACAGATGTGATTGCATTACGCAAACTTCATGATGCCAGGCATTGAGATATAGAAGCCTAGATTCAATGGGAGTTGTATCCGACACGCGTATGGAAACGTATTGTGCCCAATTCTCATGAAAATGATACCGGAGTAACCGGAGGAAGGGTTCACTCGTCAAACTGCATGGCGGTGATGAGGATGGTGATGGAAAGAACAATACGTTCAGTGTAAAAAACCTAATGTCATTTGCAAAAGAAGTGGAGAGCCGTGAGAGAACGGCCAATCTTACGCAAGGTCCAAGGAACGCATGACCCCCCAGAGAGAGAATCAAGAGAGCGCTCAGAGCGCAACTGGGAGAAAAGAACGGAAAAAAGGAAAACCTACAGCGGCGGCGCTTCCTCGACAGCTGCATTCCATGCTGCGAGTTTCAGAGATGATTCAAAATGCATATTCTGTAATGGTTATCACAAATCCAAGAACTGTACTGAACTGACTGTTGAACAAAGAAGAGAAACACTGAGGAAACAAGGCAGGTGTTTTGTATGTCTGGTAGGCAGGCATGTCGCGCGTAATTGTGCAGGGCATTCACTGTGAAGAGTGCGGGCGCAGACATCACAAAACTGTTTGCAATCAAACAGCCGTCAATCTGACAATAGTGCAGTGTTACTGCAGACAGCTACCATTTGGATAGATGCACCAACCCAAAGCCAAGTAGCCATGTGCCTATTAGATGGGGGTAGCACCCGCAGTTTCATTAAAGAGGATATTTCCAGAGCACTTAGTGCCAGTTATAGGTAAAGAAACGTTGAATATGTCTGTGTTTGGTTCCAAAACACCCCAGAGAATTACCTGCAGGAAAGTGAAGGCTCGTTTGAGAAATATTAAGAACAATCAAAGCATTGATGTCCATTTATTGGAAACACCCAAGTTGAGCTCTTCTATAAAAGCGCCAAACGGAAAGATAAGGAGGGACTTGGAAGCAAAAGGAATGCCCATAGCAGATGTACCCATCATAGGGATGGATGCAGTGGAATTAGGAGTCCTAATTGCTGGAGACCAATATTGGAAAATGGTCACAGGAAAAATGGAGAGACTGAATGAAGGACTAGTTGCACTGGAAAGTGTATTTGGATGGCTGGTGCAAGGAGAAGTCACCACGCTAATATCATATCTGAAGTTGTGGACATTGAAGTGATGCACATCAGGTCGGAGAGGAACAGGCACTGTCAGATCTGTTACGCACATGAAAGAAATGCATTCTGATAAGGAAGACATGGCAGTGTATCCCAAGCCGTGCATATCCGTGCATGCCTATTCCGAATATTCCCACTAGGCTGAGGAAGAAATGCCACTTGACAGTTTTCAAATCAGCCTCATGGTGGCGCTACAACAGGCCAAGTTGCGTCTCACACACACACACACACACACACACACACACACACACACACACACACACACACACACACACACACACACACACACACAAAACATTTTGCCAAACATCACACACTCTCCTATATCCTCCTGGTGGAGACCTGTGCCCAGAAGGGCACTTTTTCTAGTTAATTTCTGCATCTCTTATGGCCCATTTAACCATATAATGCATTTGGATGGCAACCAAAAAGGGTAAAAGGGGTGAGTCATCTTGTTACCATTGAGAATAACCACAACCTTCCAGGAATGTTAATCACCACTGTTAATCAGACATAAGTTTTTCAACTACGTAGTTGGCAGAGCAAGAGGACATGCATTTTTCCACTTTACAGTAGGTCATTTCGTAATTCTTTTTTTAACCACTAGATGACACTCAAGAACAATGAAATTTATCCAAAACGTCATTGGTCTTTAGTTTTATCAAGGCTGTACACTGGAGCAAAACTACCAGTAGGCTACTAATTTAGGTCATTTAAATAAATAAGTTAATTTAGTGAAAGTTAGACACAGTCTGATAAATTATTAGGGATGGACTTGAGTATGTTTGATCAGGAATGTGTCGTTTCTAGGGTGGCAATCTAATATCAGCTCAGAGCAAACTCTCAGGTCAAATACACAATATAAAGGGTCTCCAGATATCTTGTTCAATATCCCAATGAATAAAGTAACAAATGCTATGAATTGATATCATGACATGAACAAACTAATAGGCCTACATAATACAGCAATTCTAAGAAATGCACAAATCAGTGACTGGAAAATACCAATTGTAAAAACATAATACAAGATTTTATTCCCAAATTCCCAATTCCAATTGCAAATAAATTCAAAACATTTCAGCATTTACCCAGCTACGTATTTTGAAACTGCAGGACTTCCACGAACAATGCAATCTTAAAATGAACAAATTCTCACGTTGTGACATTAGATCTTTTTCATTAGACCATAATATGGTCTAATGAAAAAGATCAACATTATTGGCAAAATGAAAAGTGTCTAATGAAAAAGATCTAATGTCACAACGAGAATTTGTTCATTTTAGATCTAGGCATTGTAGTACATTACATGAAACATCATTGTAAAAACACTCACTGCTTAAAAGTCTCAAAGAAAGAAAGAAATAAAGAAAGAAAGGCAAAATGACATGACGCTAAGTTGCAAGTTCACTTCCTCCAAAAGTGCCCAGAGATAGCCCCAATGCCCCACCTCCTGGCTTGCCAGAGCTCCCTTTCCTTAGCCTGACATAGACATATCACTCAGCCTGAACATATAACATCTTTTTTTAATGGGGGTGGCTATAGCGATTCAGGGGCTGGAGCCAGGTTACCCTTTCCTGTCTCCATCTCAGCTTTAGTACTATCCATCTCCATAACGAAAACTATCTATGTGTAGTGGGTACTGTCCACTCTGATAGATCACCAAAAAATGTGCATAAAATGCATTTTATGCAAAACATTTTTGTTAATAGCTAATGTTTCCATTTTTATTGGATATATTTCAGGCTTTAGCTGAAAATGCAAGATACAGCTATTTTCAGGACGTGTCCTATATACGTATATAAATACATGTAACACATAACACTGATAGGTACAGTGTGCCTGACTGTCACACATGTATCCAGCTCAGGTTCCATGGCCATCTGACCTAGTACGCATTCAACCTTGTTGTTGTTTGTGTGTTTGTGTGCGCGTGTGTGCGTGCGAGTGCGTTTGTGCATGCGTGCGTGAGG
This sequence comes from Protomyctophum bolini, assembly GCF_963924005.1. Classification (NCBI taxonomy): domain Eukaryota; kingdom Metazoa; phylum Chordata; class Actinopteri; order Myctophiformes; family Myctophidae; genus Protomyctophum; species Protomyctophum bolini. Next base: position 26,249,059 of record NC_137866.1, read on the forward strand.
TAAGACTTGTGTATCAAGTTGCTCCTCGCTCCTGTGCCTACTATCTATAGGCTGGTATTCTATGCACATACTGCGACGTGGGCCTGGAAGTCCCCTGGACCAAAGTATCTCAAAGTACCAAAGTATCTCAAAAAACAGTAATAGATTACCTAATACTAGTTAAAAAGAAAATACTATTATGATTACATTACATATAGCTCCCTGCCAAAAGTAACTTGTTACTAATTTAAAAATAATTCTCGCCCCCAGTAATTGCATCTTTTGTCCCCAAAAGTCTCACACTATCCATTTTGTCCCGGGTGGTTTATAGTCCGCCCTTCCGCATCCGATACTTTACATGTATAGACAAGTGTGCATCGTTCCCGTATCCGCTCTAGAGTCTAGAATAGATCTAGACTGGATCAGCTGCCTACAAAGCAACTCGATCCCAAGTTGCCAACCCAGTCTACCACATAGGTCTACCATTATAAATAAACACTCCTCAGTACACCAAGGATTGTGAAAATAACACTTTTGGAAAATAGTAAACGTAATATAGTAGTATACTTTAGTTACTTTCCAACACTGCGTGTCAATGTAGCATACTAGATTGATTATTAAACCTTTAACACATAGACAGCTGAACATATTTTCAATGCCAGATACTGGATATTTGGACCACTGACAATGAACTGAAATTAAGAGGACGTTCCACTTGATTAAACTGCAGTGGCAGTGTAGTGGCAGAATCAAACATAATTCGGTGTCACATTCTTTAATACCCTCTCTAGGAAGACCTTAACTTTTCTGGACAACACTGTAGCTGCCTGATAAGTGAATGGGGATCACATTATTGTATTTGAAGAAAGGCACAGGGTTAGATGTTGCTGGGAAAGTAATTTCAGCAGCTACCTGACCAGAAGCAGGTAGCTGACAAGCAACAGCTATAAGTGCACTTTAGGTTTAGCAAAGCATTTGTAATGCTCAACATTTAGCTCATAAGTCTATCGCTGACTTTGAACCAGTGCAAATATGTGAGACCATTTTTCCACAGCTTCTATTAACTGTTGTTCCACAGGTCTTAAACAGTATTGTTCAGTTTGTCATGTGTGTATGTAAAGGCACATTTGTTAACTTGTAAAATAGCAGCAAATCCAACTAACTTAGCTTATCACAAACCTGTAATGGAGCTCTAAGTCTAAAGTGTGCTGTAATACATCGCAACATGTAAGAGTTTAGAAACATCTGACCATTTCAATTGCCACTAGACAACCGTATACACAAGTTACACAAATGCCAACGCTTCGGCTGCATCTTTCCACACATTTTGGTGACACACTGTACTGTAGTGTACTGCATACATTAGTCATGTTTTTACACTATAGGCATTGGCATGGCATGGCAGCTAACCATGTACTTAATTGGCCTAATGATTCAATTCAATTAAATTAAATTCAATTCAATTAAATTCAATTCAATGGTGTAATTTCCTCCAGCAGGTCGGCAGGGAAGAAGCCCAATTTACGTCCAGTGCTGACCTTCAAATAGCCTGCCTTTTCTTCACCTTTCTTCACAACGATCTGAAATGCAAAGGAACACACTGCCACATCTCAACCACATACAGTAGGTACTGTTGCATCATAGCAAATCATTTAACTCCAAATGGTCCCACCTGTGTCCAATTTAACACAGAGGAGTTTACTTTGTACCATCTTAAAAGTAGACAAATATAGCAATGCACATGTTATCTTTAATCAGCTGATAGTGATACTGATGTTTCAGAAATGTATTCCACTGATAATGAATATATTTTTAGCCCAAGGCCTGATATTTGATCTGGCAAAGATGTGCATCATGTGAATTTACGCACACGCACACACGCACGCACACACACACACACACACACACACACACACACACACACACACACGCACACGCATGCACACACACACACACACACACACACACACACACACACACACACACACACACACACACACAGCATTACCTGATCTTTCTTTAGTGTGATTTGTCCCATTTCTCTATTTCCCACAAAGGAACGGGTGATCTTGTACACCCTCTCTGCAGCACGCACTTTGATCAGGTAGTTTGTGGGGAAGTATCCTGTTTTCTCACCCATCTTTCCCTGAAATATAAGCACACGCACGCATACAGAACAAATTCAGTTCCTCCTCGGCTGAACCCAGATATGAACGAAACCAAATTGGTTTTCCACTTGACTTTTTGGTCTACACACACACACACTCCCAAAACGGCCTATAGGGACTTGTTTTCGTTAGTACTACTGTAGTGTAATCAATGTCAAAATGTATGCATGATGGTAATAACAAGTAATTCAAACTCAAAGTTAAACTCACAACACCAGAGGTAGTTCAACAAACCACATACAACCCAGATTCTATTCGGCTCAAACAAGGGATTAAATTCATTTCACTCCTATGCCACGTACAAAAATGTGGAACGCCCTACCAACAGCCATTAAGACATGCGGCTCTCAAAGAGCAGCTACGGACAGGTGCAATTTGAAACTCCGCCCCGTAAATAAAGTCTGAGTTCCCCCCCCCCACCCCTTTTCCCAATTTAATTCAATTCAAAGGGCTTTATTGGCATGAGAAAACATATGTTTTACATTGCCAAAGCAAAAATCTAAATTTGATATATAAAATACAATTAAAACAAAATGTATGTACAATAAGTCAGAATCTCAGTCAGAAATCAATTTCTAAGTACCAAGATCACTTGACGCAGATAGTGGAGGAATACACACAATGATTAGTCTTTAGGGTGGCTGTGTTCCATTTGATATCGTTGACACAGCAGCTCACAAATCATGGCCAGTCTGGCAGTGTGCCACGGGTTCGACTCCCGATCCCGACGGCCTTTATACTGCATGTCTTCCCCCATCTCTCTCCCCATTTCCTGTCAGCCTACTGTCTGTCCCTCCATAAAAAATATAAAATAAAGGCGAAAGCCACAAAAAAGAAATATCAATCAATCAAACATACCCGCCACCACTCTTCATTGGAGTCATCCAGGACTGTGATCCGATCACCAGGACTAAAACACACACACACACACACACACACACACACACACACATGAAAAGCAAAATAGATTGAATTTGTTTTTTTTAATAATAAACCTAGTCCATTTGTTCTGTGTTCACATACATGAGTGGTTCCCAAACATTTCCATGTCAAGGATCCCCTATTAAATAGGTATCGCCCCGTAGACCCCTGTTTGAAAATAATCTTGTGCCCGGAACCCATAAGAGATTTATCAACAAACAAAATTGCAGATCTCCAATTCCAAACTCACAACGCATCATATTTTGGAGTATAGCTGAAAGATTTGGCCCTGTGAGAGTGCTCGGACACAGTGTTGATTTTGACAGCACATTTAGATTTTAGTTTAAGTCATATAAGCTCACAACGCGTCGCTGCGACACGTTGTGAGCTTGTAGATCGGCTACTTTCAGCATGCAACCAAGTTAAGTGTAAAATGACTTATACTGAATCTCTTGTCCACTAGTCCCTTCCTAACATTTAGTCTCGTTTTTATTGTCAATATATTTAGTCTTAGTTTTAGTCATTGTACATTTTTTGTTATAGTTTTAGTCGACGACCCCTTTGAGAATCACTGACATAAATGACTGAACATGCAGTGACTGACTGGAAGTCCAGATCGTCCTTCTCGATGGCCTTGAAGCGGTACAGAGCCAGGTAGTAGTGAGACTGGGAGAAGGTGCTTTTGCTCTGTCAACAAAACATAGACAATCCTTAGTGTTCAGAGTATAGAAATTGAAACAAATGGCACTTCCATTTACGCTCTCCTACTCTCCTACAAATGCATAATATAACACTGAACACTGATCTAACTGGTAGCTCATTACATTCTTGTCTACAGTCTTGAGATGTTGATTGATTGATTGATTGAAATATTTATTAACAGTTTGCAGAATTACAGTACATTTCAAGCACAAACTCAATACAAAGACTGTTAACTGTGAGTGGACGACCCAATTAAGCCTTACACTTATTTACAACGGGGTCCACATTGTTCAATTCATCAAAACATTTAGAGACAAACAAATAGACACTTCTATGTAGTTAAAGAACAGAACAGGAATTCATCATATAGGAAGCAAAAAGGGAACAAATACATATACAGTGAGGGGAAAAGGGGGGTAAAAGAAAAAGAAAGACAGAGTGTAGGGCGTCTACTCTGCACACAACATGTTGGCTATATAATGTCCACAAGTTTCCTACCTTTTCATCTTTCACCTTGTCTGTCTTGTCTCCACCTTTGTCTTTCTTATCCTCTGGTTTTCCTGTAAGCACATCAGACATCAACTGTTGAATGGCTCTCTCACTTTGTAATTGAGCTTTACACTAATCCTTCAGTGATGCATCTCTGCCTTGTTCCTGACTGCATTATGCTTATCCATGCTAAACCCCTTATCCTTAAACTTCTTTGCTTTTTTTTAACTATTTTGAAAAACGTGTTGTATGCATGTTGCAAAGGTGTGAGTGAGGCCTAACCTTTAATGCCCAAACCACACCAAAGGGTCGGGTTGGGACAAAACGTTTTTTAAGGTAAACCACACCAATGCAACCCATTGAGTTGCAATGAGTTGCATTGGCGTGGTCTACCTTAAAAAACGTTTTATCCCAACCCGACCATTTTTGTGTGGTTTTGGCGTGTGTCCGAGGAAAGCCTTGTATCAAAAACGGCCGATAAAACAAATGAAACAAAAGTCGTGTTCAGCAGTGACAGAGGTCTTTATCAATTAAGTCGGGAAAGTCGGGTTCAGCAGTAACTGTAAACCTCTACACTCATACCAGCTGAACTACTAATCAGAGTGATATGTTGCTCATTGTATAAACTCCATACCTTCGCCCCCTTCTTCATTCTCCTTGGGCTCTTGGTTCTCTTCTTCCTCCTCCATCATCGTCATCATCATCTGAAACACAAACCATAACACAGTGACATTTTCTATATGGATTTCAATATGGAAACAATCACAAATATTACGCTCTTGAACTGAGCTGATTTTACTGCCAGTCAGCTGATAATAACACAACTATGCTACGCTAGACTACTACACAAAACAAAGTATCATCTGTGGAACTTTTTAGTAAATGATTATAAAATTAAAAGTGGGAAAATCACTATGTGCCTACTGTATAGTGTATAACAATGCCCCTCCATCCACGCATGTAGGCTACTTGCAAGCTACAAACTAGTAATGTAATAATTTATCTCATTCCCTCAGGTAATCTTGATGGTATTATTTAGCAATCACAGGGGACTGTCAAGTAATTGACTGATTTAGCATAAGTAAAGCGATTTGTTTTACAGCACATCCTAATTATATTCTGTCGTGTATCATCACTTCAACTTAGTTGTCACACTTACATTCTTCTTGTCGTTGTCGTTCTTCTTGCGTTCCTTGTTAGCCATGACGACTCCAACCCGCAGTGTGTCAAACACAGGGTCATTGCGGTTGGGGTTGTCTGTGGACCCAGACGTAAGAGTGTTCATTTAATTCTTAAATGAGACAAAATATAGACTTTCTTGAGCCTATAGTTTCACCACAATAGAAACATTTGTCTCACTTGGATCTGGCTGGCTGCTGCTGTACAAAGGTGAGCTGTAGGCTCTTCTGAAACCAGGAGGCTGTAGAGAAGGTCAGGAAAAGAAAACTATGTATCAGTGTTATAGTAGTAGAGCCATAATAGAGCCATCAATGCTGCCACAGTGAAAAAAACTAAGACGCTATATTTACAAGCAGTACTTTATTCTTTGAATAAGAATTAAAAGAGAAAAATGTCTCACAATTTTGCCAAAACACTTTTGGAACTCAACATAGGACTGACATGAGTGGTGGATGTTGGTCTTGCAGTTTTTGCACCTCAGAGCAAACTTGTTGTTCACTGAAAAGTTAGTGTTTACAAGATCAGGATCAGTCAACAATATGAAACACAACACAGAATTGTTTATACTGTATAAATAAAATCTACAAATATTTAGATATGTATTGATTTTAAATTATCACGGTGGTATTCACTGATGACTTTGTTTTAATGAAATCCATATTATCCTATTATTTACCTGTATTTATCCTGACATACTGTAACTACCTTTTTACACTTACAGTGGGGCGGGAACCCCTTTTGGTGTTTTAAGCATTATGTTATGCTTTAGCTGTTGACAAATAGCAGATCTACAAGCTCATAGCGCGCACCGAGTGCCGCACTATGAACTTGTAGGTCTGCTATTTTAGAAAAATCGTGAAAATGTGCTTCAAATCTTTGAATATATTATATATTATTACAGAGTAAACATTTGAACTCAAATCTTTGCTTCTGGGGAGGTCGCTGGAACAACATATTTTCAGATGGGGGACAGAGGCATATTACATATAATCTTTGGGGTCCTTGACATGAAATATTGAGTATCACTGATACAGAAACATAAGGTTTTTCAGAAAACTGTCAGGATTTAGAAGACATTTTTTAAATTTCGATGTCAGGTCTAAATGGGTTAAGTCGCAAGAATAGGCATTACATACGGACTATCATGCGGGCACAGACATCGCAGAACTTGGGTTTCTTGCAGTAGTGGTCTTTAAACTTGTGGGGTTTGTCGTTGATAGGTTGAACAGGTTCTGGAGGGGGTTCTGGCGTCTTCTCCTCTACCTCCACCTCTTCTTCATAGATAAAATATACCTGCGTACACACACAGAGGACTCATCTATGTCACCTCTGCGTATCACTCAGTGTCTTGAGAGTAGTGTTAGTGCATCTCAATATTCTTTGTAACTCCTTTTGTTCCTAAAGTTACCAACTTATTTTAATATTACATAATGTCAGTGTGGAATCTGTGTAGGAGTGCTGCTGTGCTGCCACTACAACAAGACAACTGTGTCATGACTCATGCATTACAATTTTCAGTTTCATACCTGATCATAACTGCATGTTTTGCCTCTAACCACATGAACCCTTTTGTGGGTGGGGGGACGGGATGTTAAATGATCAGATATACAAGCTCAAAATGTGTTACCTTGTTACATGTTGTGAGCTTATAAATCAGCTATTTTCGGCAAAGAGATTTGGTATGAAGGAGAATAACAGCAGACCTATATAGTATAGAGCCTTCAGGGAATCTGGTCACCTATGTACAGTATATAGCCGGGATACGTGGTTAAAGAGTGAGTACAGAGAATACAACATATTCTAATTAATCGTATGATGCACAGATAAGCAAGAAGCATCAATTAAAGTAATTGGTGTGTACAGTATTTGGACCTACTGTACCAGTTGGTGGCTATTTTAAAAGCACTTGGGACGAGTTCTGTGTTGCCATGGTGATAGGATGGGGGACGGGTACTGTGTGTTGCTATGGTAATTAGGTTGGCATGATGCTGCCACTCACAGTGTCTCCTTCCTCCCTCACTACGTTGTCAGGGGCCGGAGGGTGGTCATGGATATCCACTGAGTTCTTATCTTCCTCACTGTCACAAGGATACGCACGCACGCACGCACACACGCACGCACGCACGCACGCACGCACGCACGCACGCACGCACGCACGCACGCACGCACGCGCACACACACACACACACACACACACACACACACACACAATCGCATAATTAGAAAATCATACCTGTGTGAAGTGAGGAGTGCTCTTATATCGTACATCATCATGACTTAACATGTCGATTTGCTCGTCCACGTATGACGTACATTCTCCATTCATTGTCAATAGGAATTTAATGTTTGTGTAAGGCGAAAATCTACACTAATAGCTGAATATAGGAGGCCCTCAAAAATGTGGGGGCGCTCTTATCATCATCATACAAGTTTAACTTCAATATGTACTTTGCTCAGCCAATCAAATCATCGCAATGGGGTGATCAGCCAATCACAAGCCAATGTTTGTGTTCACACAAACCCGGAAAGCTGGGCATAGGAGGGGGCTAGCACCTCTTAAAAATACACTAAAACAATTTCAATGTTCAAAATGACTATAAACCTGCCTAGCCTACTGATGATGTCACTGGTAGGCATGTTTCTGAACAGTCCACAGCCCTCCTCTGAGACACAGAGTGAGTAGACAGAAATGGTGGCATCTTATAATGAGCATTAGCGAGGACCAAGTATATGAAATTAGGCTGAAAATGGGTGAAGTGTTCCTTTAACTTAACTGTCAGTACAGTACTGTACATACCAGCTTTTCAATGGGGAATAATGGCAATAACTGCTATGGCTAGGTCTAAGAACCAGTAATGTTTAATATGTGCCTGTTGGAAAGTCTATTGTGTTTGGAGATTAGATTATACGCACCTGTCCATGATGTGGTGTGAAAACTGTTAGTAGGCTACCGCCCAACCTGTAGACAGAAAAATGTACACATTATTTTTGCTCTTTGAAACTTAAACATGAATAAAATATCACTAAATCAACTTCCTACACATTCAATGTTCTCCACTTGTGAAGTTGTAACAAATTAACAATGTCACATCACTTCGCAATCCTCTTTTGGGATCCAGTTGTACTCTTTGAGAAACAGTGGCCTAGAATAACTTATTTACAGTTGTGTTCCAATAAATCAGCAAATATTGGAGTGCACATTTTCTGCACTACATCTCGGCACCATGCAAATTACCAATTGTGGAATTAAATTTTGATTAAGTAGTTGTCTTTAATTTTACAGACAAAAACTTAATGAATATATCTTTTTAACGGGTACCTTTTATCACATTTACTGATCTTAATCACAGCTAACAATCCCTGTATCCCCAACATTCACATTACTAATTTGTTTTATTGACTTTTAAAGCACTTTGTGACTGTAATTGTCTGTGAAAGGTGCTCTATAAATAAACTTGACTTACTTACTTACTAAACCAAATTCAGAAAATTCACTGCCACTGGAAGTGAAAGGAAGAAAAAGTGCTGGAAAAAAATAATCGAATGAATGAATGAATGAATGAATGAATGACGGACGGACGGAACACACTATTTATCCAGTATGGCATAGACATGTCATTTTTTTTAAATTATGTTTGATTAATCTAACATCCTCCAGTGTTTATTCAGAATGTTTATACAGTAAATGAACCATTCCATGATAAAAAAAAATATAAGGCATCTTGACTGCTGTGGAAACTTGGATGATAATGCACATTTTAGGCAAAACATTCTCACAGAAAAATTGGGAACATAGCATGTGCATAATATTCTTATGTGTCTACTACATACTTATGCACACATCTAAATGTAAATAAAGTCACATATTAATGTACACACGCACACACACACACACACACACACACACACACACACACACACACACACACACATACACACGCACGCGCTAGCGCGCGCACACACACACACACACACACACACACGCAGAGTCGCATGCAGAGTCGACATGTCTATTCCTGGGAACTGTAATTCAATCTCATCACAGCTAAATGTGTGTGCCTGCTCTGCCTGTAAAGGGGACGAACAGAGACATTCTCGAAGGTATGGTAACAATTGATAAAAAATTATCTGACATCTGTGAGTTACTGGAGCTTCAATTATTTTCAATAGTGTGAAATTGGGTTATAAAGCAACATTAAAAAAATATATATACCTTGACTGATTCTACCACCAATGCCTCTGTCACATATTCATGAAAAGTAAATTCTTTAGTAAAGTCATCATAACCACAAACTAAAGCTGAAACCTACTTCTTGTCCAAGTTCACTCAGTTCAAATGGAGATACCGCAGATCTGGTGTGAAGTTGTACCCCTCTGCAAATGAGTTCTTCACCTGTTGGCACTGGTTGTGAGTCCCTAGTCCTTTATAAGAACCGCTTGATTTGAGAATGGAAGTCAGCCAAAGAATCAAATCGCCTCCTTGATTTGAGGCCTTCAGAATTCTACCAAAACAGTCTCCAACTTTGGATCCTTTTCCCTTTAAGCTGTAGGCTACTCCCAGTCCCATGCACTTATTGATTTCCAATGGGGGCTTTTCAGTCTTTCCGTCTGAGTGTATGCATGTGTGTGTGCCCATGGGTGTGCTTGAGTGTTTGTGACTGTGTGGCCAGGCTTTCATGCGTCAAAGTGACTGTTTGAGACAGCTGGGGACCTCAGACTGAGCACCGATGACGAGGGGAAATCAGATCCATTCTCTCCCTCACCCTATTTTACGCAAGCACACACGCACGCACACACGCACGCACGCATGCACACACACACGCGCACACACACACACACACACACACACACACACACACACGCACACGCACGCACACGCACACACACACACACACACACACACACACACACACACACACACACACACACACACACACACACACACACACACACACGCCATGCCCCACTCATGCATATACATAGACATTCATCATGTCCTTGGCCTTCAATGCCCTGCTGAATTACAGAGACAAAGGCTAAGTCATCCACACACGCACGCATGCGCGCACCCGCACGCACACACACACACACACACACACACACACACACACACACACACACACGCACGCACGCACGCACACACACACACACACACACACACACACACACACACTCATCCATGGTCCATCCATAAGTAATTTATTGTTAATAATAATAATAATAATAATAATAATAATAATAATAATAATGCAGACTTATATACCGGTAGGCTAGTGCTTTTCAAGATCCCAAAGGGCCTACTTTACAGGTGGGGGAGAAGAAAACACCAAAAAAATAATCAATTGCATTGGGGGGGGGGGGGTCTATAGAGTAGAATCAATAAAAACATCTTAATATTTTTCCAGAATCTTTGCCATAAAAGCAGTTATATATAGGTCTACTACCTATTTATATCCCTTCTGTGGGCCAAAATTATATTGTGAACACTTCTTATCTTGGCAAACATACACTATAGACAGGTGCAATTGGAGTCACATGAATCCATCACATTGTATGGAAAGACATCTGTTTTTGGGGCCTATTATTATTCTCCCATTATCATGTCCTTTATCAAGGAGCTCGAGACTGATGTCTGGAACGCGTACTACAAAGGTCCCGTTGCATGTTGGGTACAATATTCCCCCCGTTCATTGCGCATGCGCGATAGAAAACTCCATTATTTTTTTTGCACAGAATCTGCAAGAAGCCAAGGGAAAAAAAAAAAAAAAAAAAAAACAGTGAACAGTGAATTGTGGATTAATGGCTGGTTCTCCCGGTAGGTCGTTGTACGTGTGAATGCACAACTGCTTTCACTGAAGAGAGCCCACGGCAACGCTTTGGGATACGCGCACGGCAGCGCGAGGCGAGCGGAGCGGGACATCCTTGAGTCTCCTCGGGACACGTCCAGAATCAAGTACATTTCACTCAATGCTAACCTCTTTAGCATCCTACTACTAGGCTAGCGTGCTAACGTTAGTTAGCTCCAGAGAGAGAGATCACACACAGACACACAGTCAGTCAGGAGAAGGAGGAGGCGCAGGAACATGAAGCGTTATTATTATTATTGCCCTTTGTGTTTTAAAGCGGACGGACTGGACGCCGCACAGAGACACAGCAGTTGATTGACGCACATAGCAGATCCGAATGACGGCCGGGGCTGCTTTGACGGTTGGCCGTTAAGATTAAACATTTTTGGCTTTCAAAACATTCCCCCCCCTCCCGTCCGCTCCCCTCCGCTCCCCTCCCCTCTGTCGGCTAGTCGGGTTAGCTGGCCAGGCTAACTCCCGATTCTCCCGCGAGCGAGCTAGGAAACAAGAAGAGTCCCAAACTTTGACGCAGGTAACGGTTGATAGATCGTGCTAACGTCGTTTAGCATCCATGATAACGCCAGTTGATCCGGCTCTTACGCAACATTCATATGCGAAGTGAAGGATTTGTGCAAGGGGGGCTCGATCCTTTTTATCTTTTGAATCCGTCTTCTGCAAGAGTTTTGTATTAGGGTGTTTTGTGCGCCTGACAGCTGTCACGACAACATTGCACAAAGTGGAGTAGTTAGCCTAGCTTTTAGCCTAGCTGTTATGTTAGCCTGCCCTGTACCCACCGAGTCATGATCTGCGTGTAACATTTCAGTATTCTAGCCTGATTGTATTACAATGATGTAGTTGAACTAGTCTGTGACTTTAGCACGTCTTCATTGTTTATTGTTTGCCCCAAACTTAGTTGTAAAAATATGTGCTGCCCAGTCAAATCCTCTAACTCCTGAGAGTCTACAGATGGACCATCCATTTGTTTCCATAATTGTGTACTCCCAGAGTTACAATGGTACATGAAAACTGATTTGAACTGTGTGGCTTTAGGATAAGACCAGACAACCACAGGCCTATTTTCAACACGCCCTCCTTGCCACTTCAAAGTGTCCGCAACTTGTTCTTAAAGTGTTATTACATTGGTGAGGACAGCATTTAGCTAATCTTCCAGACTGTACTTTTGATTAATTTCTGAGCAGCCGGAAAGTTATAAATCATAAAGCAATATTTCCAGGACGTGCCAAATTTTTCCTTATCTGACCTCCATCTCTCATTCCACAGACTCTTTCTTTCCCCCCCTTCCTCTGCATCTGTTCTGATATGAACCGAAGAGGCTGAATTGTATTCCGGATCAGGGACAAGCCTCATATTTGAGGGGAACTCTAGTCTCTAGAGGAGAGGAGGAACAGGGAACAGTCCTTGTGGGACGTCCGGTCCGGCATTCAGGTGTTTCTGGCAGTCTGTGTGCTAATATAACCCAGCAGTATGTACGTTGGAGAGTGGATACCTTAGCCAAAACAGACACTGGCTTCCCAAAGATGACAAGGTATGTGGCTATGGGCAATGTTCATTCTTCTGACGCAAACCATTTTCCACAAGGTTTCATGTTTCTGTTGTATTCATCCTGTGAAATCCCAAGCAACATCACTGCTAAAATGCATATTGCCTGCATCCATATTTTATATCCCAGCCCTACTTTCAGGAAAATGGGCTCAAGTGCTGGATGTTTCTTCTCTGTATCTATGATGAAGGCTTTGAACTTGAAGGCTCCTTCAGTTGTTATCTACTAAAATACCTGCCTTCTGTTGCAGTGCAGGTCTTGCATGCATTTGCATGCATTGCAGTTATGCATTAATAAGCAAAGTTACACTCATCATGTTGTCATGTCACTCAGATCCTTTACAACAGCATACATGTATTAGGGATGCATGTAATCCCATCATTCAGCATCAGCTATTATAAATTTCTCCTAATGTATATTCAGCTATTAGTGTAGATTTTTGTCGTACATAGGGAGTTCTGTGTCAGGCATGCCCAAATATGGAGTGTTGTGATGTCAGAAGAGGCCCCCTTATTTTTGCTACGATAGTTGCGAACGCAGTGAGCACTTACTATGAGACCTAGCAGATCATGTCTGTGTGTGTCTGTCTGTCCCGCTATCCAAATATGGAGTGTGTTGCATCAGCAATCACTCGGCTCCATATATGGGCACAAAAGGGGCCAGGTCCACTCAGCTCCATATATGGGCACAAAAGGGGCCAGGTCCACATATACAGTAACAGCGGGACAGACACACACACAGACAGACAGACAGACAGACATGATCTGCAGGGTCTCAGCTGCGTTCGCTTCCAGCGTTTGCGCGTCTTACTGGTAATATGTACAATGTGGCCCTCTGGAGTGAGTGTGGAAATATCCATCCTCTCCATTGTCAAAGTTTCCCACCCTTGACTTATTTTATTTCTCTACCTGGATGTTTTAAGCTAGTGAATGTTGACCTTTGCCTAGTTTAGCTAAATGTATGGATGTCTACAAGTAGCAATATTTCCTCAAAAGTGGAAAGGACAAATTCTGGTCCAAACAGTCCAACAGAGCTAGATATTGTGAATGAAGTTAATGGTTATACAGAAAAGCCACAGTGAATTTAAGGGAAAACAAGAAGTTCCAAACTATGGATTTTGTTAGCCGCAACTTTCAACCCCCTAGATTTTGGAATCTAGAGTTGCAACACCAACCATTGACAGCCCATACATCCAAACAGAAAAGTCCTATATTATTGTATTAAGCAATGTTAAACTCACCAACATTACAGTTACATGGAAAGCTTGAATTATCTCTTTCTATCTGTGACGTGTTTGTTTCGTAAGAATCCACTATAGACATATAGAGCTATTTCTTGTCATTTGATTCTGTACAGGTGATTAAGTGTTGACATTTGGAAGCGCTTGTTGGAAATCACTATAGTCTCAGCGGTCCTGCATACCACCTGTTTTCGAAATGGCACATAATGCCGTGATTACATACAAAGTCAATGCAAAGACGAGAAGTTGCGCAAACTGGCACAGCACAAACGGGTCGAACCAGGGCAAATTTATATATATATTCAGGTCTGAACGCAGCTTAAGACCCTAACACAAAATCGCCTGCACAGAATTTCTTGACAGAAAGTAGCTACAGAAACAAACACTTTGCAGATGGAGAGAGGATAATACAAGCTTTCCATACAGCTGCAATGTTGGTGAATTTAACGTCGTTTAATACAATCAGATAGGACCTTTCTGTTTGTATGTCAATGGTTGGTGTTGGATTTTGTGTCTACTTGTGAGTTAAATGTTAAGAATTGTAATAAATTAAATGCTAGGCTATCTTCAGCTTTGGAGAATATTACTTACTTTTGAGTGCCAAAAAATATTATATTAAAATATGCCTTGGAAATTAATGCAGAGAGTAAAAATGTATCTGAGTTTGTCTGACTTGAAATTCTCTGACAACTGAACTATCCCTTTAATCTTGACACTGACAGATGATATTACATAACCAGGAAAGCATGCTGTCGCATTCATTAATAGAACAGTGACGTCCATAAGACTGGCTGAGAAAATTAATTAATTAATTTGTTTAGATTCAAATGACAATCTTCTCCCACATGCACAATTATATTCTTATTCGTATTATGCATGAAATAAAATCAAAGAGTTTGACAGCTGTTTAAATTTCTCTCAGTCTCACTTGCAAAGTCCTCTATAAATAATGTGGCTTGTTTTGATATGAGTTTGTCAGATGTATTTAGCTTCTCCGGTTCTGTCCCAAGGTGCTGGAAAGCAGCAGCTACAAAATGATGGGAGGCAGTGAGACTGGCAGTGGGGACAGGGACGTTGTCCATGCCGTGGCAATACACGTCCCCATTGGCTGGCAGAGGAGAGTGGCGCATGGACAGGTCGTCTATGTCAGGTAAGGCAGTGGTTCTCTTTTAATTTCAAGGACCTGATGTGTATTTGCCACGGACACCTCCATTTGAACAGATGTGCCAGCCAGGGATAGAAGATTTGTAAAGATTTTTTTTAATGTAGCTAGTGTTCAAACTGTTCATTAGAGGACCCCCTGGAAGAGTCTTACACCCCAGTTTGAGAATCAGTGAGGCAGGGAATAGTGCACAGAACATGCATCTGTGAGTCATTATATACCGGTATGTAGAGATGAGTAGGCGTGCGTCTGTCAGTCAGTCCGTTAGTCGCTGTCTTTCTTTATGCGTTCTTTAGTTTTTGTCTGTTTTGGCTAATATGACTCATTGAAAAGAGCTGCTTTTGTCAGAACTTTGCTATTTGGTTGTTTCACTGTAAAACCATGAGTGTTTTGTTAGTGGTTACATTGTAGCCTAACTCTGATTGTGGGGATGAAGAGTGACTTTCTTGCTAATAGTTCCATGTAGATTTTAAGCCTACGCACTTCCAAGAAGAATTATTTAGTGTTTTGTGCATCAGAACAGGGAGAGATTGGATTACTTGAATATGCTTGTTTGTACAGTATGTTATTTTTCGTGGTCAGGTTCATGTTTGTTTGCCTTTTAGAAACCGAGCTGGAACTGCCCAATTATATTTTAAATGGTATACACTGACCATTCTTAACATTGAGGCATGAGTGTATATGACCTTCACAAAACATAGCCTATTACTTATAAAATAGCAATATTTAACCCATTTAGACCGGAACTGCATCCGGTCTCGCCTTATAGCTTTTAACCACTTTAACCATTATTTTAAACTTTAGCTGTTGAAAGATAGCAGATCGGCCCAGGCGGTGCTGGGCACCCGACTGGTAATCCAGTCGCAGTGTGCCGCAGGTTCGACTCCCGAGCCCGACACGGCCTTTACTGCATGTCATCCCCCCATCTCTCTCCCGTTTCCTGTCAGCCTACTGTCTGTCCCTTAAAAAAAAACAATAAAAGGCTTGAGCCGCAAAAAAAGATTAAAAAAAAGAAGAAAAATAGCAGATCTACAAGCTCATAGTTCCAGAGTTCCGTGAAAATGTGTGAATATATATTCTTTCACAGTGAACGTTTTAACTCAAATATTTGCTTCTGAGGGGGTCCCTGAAACAACATATTTTGATATGGGGGTCGGCGGCCAAATACAGATAATTCTGGGGGTCCTTGACATGAAGATTGAAAAACTGTAGAATCAGATCTAAATGGGTTAACAAGAGCTGTTGGTTTCTTTGCATATCGTCACTGTTGGGCAGACACCATGCGACTCCTTGTAACCGCCCTGATTCGTGTGACGCAAAAATAGCAAATCTATAAGTTCACAATGCATCGCATCTTGATACACTTAACTTGTAAATCTGCTATTTCTGCTGTTTTTGAAATGCTTTCAAAGTGAATGTCTCTAGTGTCTGTGGGTTTGATAAATATTGAACCGATGAGAAGTATTAATAAGAGTAAGAACTCATGTTTCTATGTCGGTGGTGCTCAACCTTTTTCATGTCAAGGACCCCAAAAAATATATGTAATTGGCCGCCGACCCCCATCTGAAAATATGTTGTTCCAGGGACCCCCCAGAAGCAAAGATTTGAGTTAAAAACGTTTGCTCTGAAAGAATACATATTCAAAGATTTGGGAGGCATACTATGGTCCGACGGAGCATTGGTTCGACATGCGTCCGCACCTTGGACTAGCGCCTGCTCCCGTGCTTGCGGTTATGGTTAGGTTAGGGTTTGAGGTGGGTTTTCGTGTTTCGGACCAATGACTAGTCGGACCAAACGCATGCACCCCAAAGATTTGCACCACATTTAAAAAAATAGCAGACCTACAAGCTCGTAGCGCTCAGTGCCAGGCTATGAGCTTGTAGGTCTTGTAGGGGGCTTGTAGGGGTTCCCGTCTAGAATGGGTTAACAGAAGGGCCGGGTGCCAACATTCAATACCATAAATGCACTGACCAAATGTAGGAGGTATCAAATGATACCAAAATGTCAACAAACTTTTGGTACCAAATGTTTTCAACCAAGCTGAACTGTGCTCCTGAAGAAACTCAAGCTCAAAGATGGTTCTGCTATAAAAATGACAGGGAATGGATCACAGGCAAAAGCAATTGCTGAGATATGTTTATTTGCATGAAAGTTCTCCGTCAATATAATGGACATTCACAGAAACATGTCAACCGCTTGACCTCGCCACCCCCCAAAGGGACAGAAATACCTGCACCTCTCACATGGTTAAAACCAAATGGATTAGAAGTGGATACAAAATTGTATGGGAACGGTTGGCTCAAAAATCAGAAATTTGAAAAGGTGTAAAGTTGCAAGTTAGGCAAAACATATACAATATAATGCAACTACCAGAGAGTTACTTGGTGTTTGATTGTTCCGTCTGTCCATCTCAGCCACACTGTTCTCTTTACTCTTTTGCTGAGGAAGTCATAAAGGACAGAGGAATGTGCAATTATAAACTGTTTATGTCAACTAGAGTAGAAATGTGTATTATATGCAGTTGATTAAAAAATATTAATTTTTAGTTTGTTTTGTAAAACATCAATAATACCCAGCCTTACCAGTCTATTTTGTCCATTTGTACTTGCTATAGTCCCAGTGGCACTGCCCTATCTACTCTGGATGAGGTTAAGACCTATCTGTTGACTGATGGGACCTGCAAGTGTGGGCTGGAGTGTCCGCTGGTCATCAACAAGGTAAAGCATAACAGTGTCTTTGTGTGTTTATCATTTAGTTTAGGATGTTGTCAATATAATTCCAGAACACAGGATGAGTTTTACAATGCTTCGTCATTATAATATTTGTTATTCATGTACATGCGACTACTATGCTGCAATGTTCAAGGAATGTTATGTCACTGATCGAACAATGTCAAACAAAGTAATGTGATTAACGCGCTCGACAATTACTGTTCGATGTCTTGCATACTTGCATAGCCAGCCAGACAACTACTCTGAATGCTATACAGTCTGGAACTACACCTAATCTGAGTAATGCAAATGCAATGTTGGCACAAATATCTATTTTTAAATATATTTTTAAATTTCCATTTCTACTAACCAGCAAGCTATATGTGCTTAGATGATTTTGATTTATATTAGGATAAATGTGCGTGACAGCTTCACATCTGCTTCATATTTTACTCATGATCAGAGCCTCCGTGCTCACGGTATGACAGGAAGCGTTGGGAAATTGTGGGAGGCAACAGTCTCTCCACACAAGACTAGTTCAATGCGATATATTATCGCATTATATATTATATATATATATTATTTTTTATTATAAAAATTGGGAAACTTCGCTTGAGTCAGTAATAATATGTAATATTAACTCTTTCACGGCCAACAGCCCCATCTAGTGGTTTTGCACAGAATGCCAGGCTTTTAAGCCTTAAGGTGAACTTCCGGTAACACTGAATCATTTCCGGGGCGTTGGATACTTTCGTTTCACCAGCCCGCAAGGTTGCGATGATTTCTTTTATTGAGCTCCTTAAAACATGGCTGTAGTGTATGATCACCTCAACCTGAGCTTCAAGTCCAATAAAAACGCAGCTAAAGATCGCCACTAAGATAGTCTGGACAGAGGAAAATAATCATTGACGTCCGCCAGGCAACGGAGACGCCAAGAGCCGGTATTAAATTATGAAGCAGTATAAACTAAGGTGGTCGTCCTATGTTGTTCTAGGCGATATGTGACTATTAGTCACATATCGTGAGTATTTTCAAAACAATTGACATATATTCCCCCCCCCCCCCCACATCCCCATGGCAGCACAAATACAAACTAAATCTTATCACGAAATGTACAATACATACAGAACAAAAATAAATAAATAATAATGACAAAACGGAAAATAAAACGAAAATAAAACACATTACATACTGTACATAACAGTTCCCTACCCCCACCCCACAGCTGACTACCCCAATTAACCACTATACATCCAAAGCCTCTTCAATATCACCTCGCTTAATGAAGTCCAAGAACTTCTCCCATATCTTATAGAATACTGCAGGTTTCTTCCTAATTACATGTTAGTTTCGATATGTGACTAAAAAAAAATGTCGTCCAATGTCGCCCTAGGCATAGAGTGAGCACTACAACATAAGTTTGGCAGAAAATCAGTTCAGGCAACCATGAAATCACTTTTTACTGAGTGTACTCGTTGAATTGTTCTCTTGCAGGTGTTCAACTTTAGTGTTGGTGTGAAAGCGGAGCAACAGCAGCACAGCCAGCAACTGGGCAAGGCAGAGCAGGATATGACCAAACTCTGTAACCATCGTCGGAAAGTGGTAGCCATGGCTGCATTGTGTCGCAGCATGCAGACATCACAGCTGCCCTTTTCTGCCCATCATCACTCAGGTATGTTGGCAGCTGTGTGTCAGATTGTACCTCCATGTTTGTTGAGCCCAAATGTCCTCACAAAGACAGGAGAAAGAGGAGGAGAATTATGGAAATTTACTTTTTGTTGGTCCTAATTTACGGTTTGGAGAGATTTAGAGTTGGGCTAAGGCAAGTAGCGATGGCATTTGGGGAATTAGTAGGCATGCCTCACATAGAATTACATGTCTGTGTTTGCCATTGGCCTGCTATATTTGACCCAAAATAATTTGGTACATTGGCCCATTTATCTAACAAATCTCGGTTTAGTTAAATGTTATGCACTTTTGTGGCATGTACTTTCACTTTTGTGGCATGTACTTTCAGAGGTCAACAGTGTCTTGGTAGACAACCAGGATCCAAAGAGGATGCGTGTGGAAAAAGAAGAGGACCATGGCACTTACCAACACAAACCTCATGTGGCTCGTGCCCGGCCCCACAACAACGTCAATCCAGCCCCCTGCGCCAGCCCCAGATCCTCCCCTCAACTCATGTACCCATACAATGGTTCCTCCCCGCTCGCACACCTGGCCACAAACTCCCACCATCCCATGGATGCTCTGAGGAGGCTACAGTATCCTCCTCCTCCTCTGTCTGCTTCCTCCCCCTCTTCCTTCTCTACCGTCTCCTCCAACTCCCCGTTCCCTGGTTACAGCGCCCCCCAGCGACCACCCCGTACGCCGACGCCCCAGAACCTCAGTCAAGGTCAAAGGTCAATACCCCAAACCCCGGAGACCCCTGGGTCGCCTCGGTTGGGACCGCTGTCGCCTCCCCCGTCGCCCATGAAAATGGGTGTTGGAGGAGGAAGGGGAATGCAGTCCCATGCTTCTCATCATCACAGTGTTATTGTGGGAGGTTCTCCCCTGTCTCCGTCTCCCTCCCCCTCTCCGTCTGTTAATAACATGAACTGTGCGTCCCCTCACCAGAGATCCCGCCACCCCTCTTCCTCCTCTTCCTCCCTCTCTGATCATGGAGGAGTAGCAGCAGGAGGTGTAGAAGGAGGAGTAGTGATGGGAAGTAACTTCGCTCCGAGGAGGAAGTCCTCCTCTTCCTCTCCCCACTCCCCGCTTCCCTGCAGCTCTCCTAACCCCAGCCTCCACTTCCCCAAATTCAAGCTGGAAGACATCTTGGAGCAGTTCAAGAACTCAGGCAACAGTAGCACTAATAACCATCACATCCTGTTCCCTTCCAGTCCTGTCCTCCTGGCCAACCAAAGCAGCGGCAGCAACCCTCACGTACTCTCCCTGGCACTTGATAAAGGTGGCAACTTGAAGCCCTCCAAGGCTGCTCTGGGTCCTGTGCCCAATGCAGGACCTGCAGGATTTGGGCCGAATGCTGCCGGGCCCTCTGGGTTGCCCCTTGGACCGTTTCTGAACCACCATCACCACCACAGCCATCAAGCCAGGCAGCCGCACCCATCCTCCTTCCCTGCTAGCAGTCTCCTCTCTGCAGCTGCCAAGGCCCAGCTGGCTAGCCAGATGACTCAAAGTCAGAGCTCAAATCCAGGTGGCAACCCCTTGACCTCGGCCTCTCCGCTGGATGTCTCGAAAGATAACCAGCAGCAGCAGCCGTCGAAGGTAACAAATAGCACTTTACATAAAAAACACGCCCCTTCCTCTAGCGCTGCAACAAGGCCTCCTACCAACCCCTCCCTCGCAGGGGCCTCTTCTCTCCTCTTCCCTCCCTCCCACCCTCTAGCTCAGTCTCTTGTCGCCTCCTCACATCACCTCCCTACGCCTGTGGAACGCAATGCCTCGCATAGGAAAAGGCAGCGGCGGTCGCCCACGGTCCTCAGCATGCTTAGAGAAACTCAACAGCTTGTTAATGGGCCGAGGATGACTCCCCCAGGAGACTCCATTCCCAACACAATCATCAACCTCTCTTCCTCCTCTCCCTCCTTCCCCTCCCCATTGCATTCCTCCTCTACCTCAACTGCCACGCAGAACCATAACTCTGCCATCATGGAGAACCACCACCAACACCCTATCCTCCCAGGGCAGTCACCCAGGCTCTCCGCTACTGCCCGGCATTCGATGCCTCTCGCTGGGCCACTGAGACAAATGGAGGCCCTGGATTTCACTACAGGCCTGGCTGGTGCTGCTGGGACTGCAGCCTTGGCTCTGGACCCTCCAACTCAGCCTCTGTCTGCCCTATTACACCTACTCAGTGTGCAGAATGCACAGCAGGCCGCAACTTCAGCATCGAACTCTGCACCCGGCTCGCTAGGGTCTGCGTCGGTAGGAGGGAGTGGAGGAGGTGGGAACACGAACAGACAAAGCCCCAGACCACAGCCATCTTCTCCTGGCTCTTACTCAAACTCCGTTAGGCCTCTTCAGACCCGCTCTCCATGTCGAACCAATAACACTACTCTACCCTCAACACAGCAGCCCCTTTCTCCTTCTCCCACCTCCTCCTCCGCTCGGCCCCGGTCGCGTCAGTCTCCGTTACAGGCACAGCCTCTGAAATCTAGCCCTTTACAAAGACTATCCCCTCCTTACACAACATTGCCCAGTTCTCATTTAGCTTTCCACCACAGCAGCAGCAGCCCTCCTCAGCCTACTCCCCTGTCTCCCCCTTCAACAGACAAGCACCAACAGACTAGGAATCGGAATCACTTTACCACAGTTGACTCCATATTCCACGCAGCCTCGCACGAGGCCTCATCCCATCATGTCTCCCTTGCAACGGATATGTGCAGCAGAAGTAGAAGTAGAAGCACCAGCTTGGCAACAACCATGGACCTGAGTCATTCTCAGAGTTGCGTTACTATGGTGACCTCTACCTCCCCGAAGCCTCTGGATCTTAGCAACCATGTTTTGGCCCTGCTGGCAGCATCTTCCACTGCACCCCAAGGGGAGGGGGCATCGTTGGACCATACCACTGGCAGAGTGTCAACTCCACCGGGGAATAACACTATAGGTGAGGGTGACGTTTGGTGAACAGTGGGAAAGTTGCATGTGAATTCCTAAACATTTGTATTACGTTTTAGTTAAGTTTGATTTTCATCAAATGAGGCAAAGATTTGAATTCAAAACGTTCGCTCTGAAAGAATGTATATTTTGTGCCACATTTTCACCATTACATTTTTTTTAGCAGAGCTACAAGCTCGTAGCGTGGCACTCGGTGCCGCTCTATGAGCTTGTAGATCTGCTAGTTTTCAACAGCTAAAGTATAACATTATGCATAAAACACCAAAAGCGGTTCCCGTCCTGAACAACGTTACAGGAGGAGTACACCCAAGAAATGACTGTTTCTATCATTTACATACCCATTGATGTCTTTGACTCACGGAGGATTTTCGTTTGTAAAACATTCCTTAACCGTGAATGAAGAATCGAAAAATGAAGAGAAAATCGAATTACCGGTAATGCAATTAATCCGAGACCCGAATCGGACTGAACGGCAAAACTATATAAAAAATAAATCTGTCCATATACTCAAACACCGCTCATATTAGAATTTAGATTCTCTTCTGCCGAAGTCCACTGAAAATATCACCGCAGAAGACAAAAATAAACTTTCGGTTCAAACTGTGACATGCATGAGCGTGCCTGTGGGCTTCAAAAATTATTAATAATGGTGAAGCTATGGTATTACACAAATATTTACTGTTGCGACTTGCTGCATTCTGCTATGTTAATCATGTACATCTCGACTACTTCAGGGCACGGACAGTCGATACCTGCAGACAACCGGGTTTCCATGATGACTGAACCTCCACAGTCCAGCAGCCCTGGTGCCGCCGGACACGCCAACCCCACCGGTCCTGGTGACAGCCCAAGTCTCAACGCTACCCCCACCGTGGGGGACTCTTCTAGTCCTTTACCTTTACCTTTAGCTGAAGCCTTTCCCTTCATGAACCAAGAGCAGCTCCTCCAGCTGTTATCAACCACAGGCGGCCTACCATCCATCCTGGACCCCACTGTGTTGGCATCGTTGCCCCTGGGGGGGCTGTGGTTAGGCGGGCAACAGGGTCAAATACCCCCGGCCCCTGCTACGCCACAGTCTTCACAGAATCTCTCGGAGCAACAGTCGGACCTGCAGCAACAACACCTACTAATGCAACAGCATGACGCACAGCAGCAGCACAACCAAGATCAGCAACACAAACAAACACATCAGCTGAATGGCCACCCTCTGTTCCCGTTGTTGCCCTCATTGCTTGGCACTCACGGGGAGCTTCCTCTGAACCTCCTGGGCCTGCTCAACCCGCTGCCACACCCGGGAGCCTCTACACCAGGACAGGAGGCTGATCTGGGTTTGGCCGACAAGCCAAGCCTCCAGGCACTCCTCATGGCCTCCTTGCTGCTGGGGCAGCAGCAGACTGCCATGTCTCTATCGGGGCTGGGTCAGTTGAGCCAGCTCAGTTTGGAGGTTCCTCTTCACCAGCCCCACCAGATCACGGCCACGTTAGACGGCCTCCCCATGGACAAGAACTCCAGCATGCTGGATCCGTCGTCGCTCCCTGGACCCAGCCTCCTCGAGGTCCTCCAGGGCTTACTTCCACCTCCCACGTCCGAGGCTTCTCTGCAAGCCCTGCAGTCTCTGCTCCTCCCTACCCACCTCCAACCTCATCCCTCTACAGCCTTCCTCCCCCTCAGCCCTGCCCTGCTAACCGCTGCCCTTGGCTCAGCCGAGCTACACCCATCTCATTCCACACAACTAGCTCCTGCACAGCAAACCCAACATACCCCACCTCAGGTAGGCTTCCCCCTATCTCCAGTTGCTCCCTTCCTCTTAGGTCTGTAGTTTTTTTCTTAAATAAATAAAAATTAGTCCTGTTCTTTTTACCCCCTTGCCCTATTTTTCTTAGCTTTTCCGCGTACGCCATTATTCTGTATGGTTTGGGTTGCTGTCAAAACTTGTTTATCTTGATATGCGTGAGTTTCAAGCACATTCATGTTTGTTTTGACATTTGTAATTTTTTATTTTTCTTGTATTGGTAATGTTAATGCTAAACTTGAATTAAAATGTCAATACAGTAACAACAAACAAAACAAAAATACAAATGAGTGAAATGGGAATTTAGAATCCCATCTAATTGGATGCACTGCAATGCCCCCCCCCCCCCTCCTCCAGGGTAACCCTGACCCCGGTGTCGATACGCTGATCCCCCTTCCACTCCAGGGGAAGGACAACCCCCTCCTGCAGCAGTTACTCCCTGCCCTGCTCAACCCTGCTGTATTAGGCAAGTTGACAAGTCAAGTGTTGATGTCGTCGACTAAAACCATGACGAAAAATGTTCGTGGACTACCTTTTCTTTCACTGACGAAAACTAAATGGAAACTACATGAAAAACTAAGCTCTGATGACTAAAACTACGGCTAAATATATTGACAATTTTGTCGACATAAAAACTAGACTAAAATGTTAGGAAGGGACTAGAGGACAGCAGATCAGTACAAGTCATTTTACAATTGGTTGCATGCTGAAAATAGACTATCTACAAGCTCACAGTCACAGCGCATCGCGACGCTTCTAAGTAAAATCAGTCATTTCGATGGCATCAAGGCCCGCCATACATACATTTTAGTCATCAATCAACTGCAGATTTAGGCGACTAAAATCTCATGACATTTAGTCGACTAAAACTTACTAGACTAACACTAACACATTCCAGGTGACTAAAATGTGACTAAAACTAAATTAAAACTATTCAAAAGACTGACTAAAACGGCAACTGTCTCCAAAGAAAACGACAAAGTCCTGTTGCGTTCTCGTTTTTTTTATTCAGCTTTTTACACAGACGCAACAGTGACTAAAAAAAGCGCTTGCTCATTCTAGGAACTCCAAACATCGCCTACGGCTCTGCATCAACGTAATAAACGGAAGCGGTGTGAGCCCACGTGAGCCATGATGTGTCACATTTTACAGATTCATCTTTTTGCCCGTTTACATGGAGACGCGAGGCGGTGGGTTTTCAAAGATTTTCACTTTGTTTTGACGTTTTCAACCCCCAAAAACGCTGTCGTCGTCTAAACGGAACCCTACACTTTATTTTGACGTTTTCGATGGAAACCGTTCTCGTGTAAAAGGGGCCTTACTTAATCCTCCTTTGCCCCAAGTCAGAAGCCTTGGAAGTACCGTACTGTAGTGTACTGTAGTGTAGTGCCATATTGGCTTAGCCCAGCCGTTATAAAGTACTGTAGTGTAGTGGCATATTGGCTTAGCCCAGCCGTTATAAATAGGTGTTTGTCTGACTGTGTTTTTTAGGAGATCTCTCTGGCCTCGCAAGCCTCCATAATATGGTGGGGCTAGGGGCTGGCCAACTCCTCTTACCTCAGGCCTCCGCCTTGGGGATGTCCCTTCTTCAGGGCCCTGATGGAGCCATCAACCTACTCAACAACATACAGGTAGGAGTCCCAAGGCTGTGTTGGGACTGGGTGATGGCTTAAATATGTAGAAGATTGCAAGTAACGGTGGCCGCGTGGGAATGGGAAAGGTTCCTAGTTCGATCCCGGGTTCCCACATGTCACAGTTTGAACCAAGTGTCCTTGGGCTGTCCCAGACTCAGGACTTATCTAGTCAAATCATTAGGGAGTTTAATGCGACTTGTCGACAATTTGCCCTTCGCTAAGCCCCACCCACTCCACTCTGATGGCACGCTGTCCTTCTCACCCATTGAGATGCATGTTAAATGACAACATTTCTCCATGTAAATCAGGGGTTTTCAACTGATTTTGACCCAGGGACCACCATCCTGACTAAGAGCAACATGGGGACCACCACTATTGTGCGTGGCGGGTCCATCATAGACCCACCCCACACAATAGTGGTGGGGGGTTCATGCACCACAGGCAGCTGGAGAAAATAACTATAATATCAGCTATATAATAGCTATAAATAGCTATAATATCTAATAAAATACAGTGATTTTGTTTGAATATGATGGAATATGATTAAGGATTACTGTGATTATGGTAAGATCACATTTCATATCACACACACACACACACACACACACACACACACCATACAGCAAGAACTCCTGTAAGTTTTTTTTCTTTTTTTTAATGCATGGCAGGGACCACCAGCCACCGGTTGAAAACCCCTGATGTAAATAATCGATTATTTCAGTTGCAAAAGCACATTACATAGTGAAGTGCAACAGAGCCATATGAAAATGTGTTGAACAGAGACTTGCACGCTGGTTCTGTGCAAGACAAAACAAAATAAATAAAAGTAAAGAGAAGACGTAAAATGTACCTGATGATTGCACACTGCACGGTCAACGTACATCGTTTAAGTCACAGGAGCATGAAAATTTGAACTTTAGCCGAATTCTTGCACGGACGTAGTTTCTTGTTTACTTCCGAGAAGCGTCACAATAGCTTAGCTGTAACAGAGGAAGTATTTCCTGTTTTGGATTTGTTGGCTTACAGAAATACTAAAAAGCACCTTTTCAGTTTAATAACAATGGCCATGAATATGCAAGTATGGGCCTGTAGATGACCAGATCTTACATAATCGCAATCGTTGGCGTTGCCGTTGATGAGTCAAGAGTCATTTCCGACTACATGTCTTTCCTCCTCCTTTGTCCCTGGTTTCCTGCCTCTGTCCTGTCCGAATAATGGCAAAACTGCTAAGCTTTTGAGGGCTGTGCAGGTATTTGTAGATTAATAGCAGATCTACAATCTCATAGCGCGCCACCAAGTGGCGCGTGTTCTCTGTCCAAACAAATAGTAACGCCCAGCACTCAGGACGGAGATTAATAAAAGGATGGAGATTTATTGATATCAAAACCGATCGCATCGCTCCACAGGCTGGTAGTGTCTGTTGCGCAACATTCAATGTTATTTCCGGTTAGGACGTCATCGAAAATGTTCTCCCCCATTTTAGCCGAGCAAATCGAAAATCTTAAAACGTGAATAACTCTTGATCTAAATAATTCCGTCCAATTCTGAGCAAAGATTATGTTTTAGACGGCCCATCGCGGTCGCGTCAGAATGAATCATACCTCCCGTTGTTGTCGATCACCTTTGGAGTGTTTTGGCTACATCTAGCTACTTCAGCTACATCAGGGATAGCGCCTGGTGCGTCGCTAAATGTGCTCCGTTGCTGTAAATCGCTGGGCGCTCTGATTTAATGGTCCTAAATACCCCTGGGCGTTCTAGGTGTTTTAACATCAACGTTGCAAAAAAGAACTAAACGTCATTCATTGAATCTCCACCAATGTCACCAAAATCTTTATACTTACCGTATGTGTATTATTAAGTGCTATACTGTCTGTTGTCTTTTCTCTTATTCAGTTAAACATTGCCCCACCAACGGAAAACAAGCCAATGCCGGTACAAGAAACGCAGAGTCCCACCCAACAGGAGGACATTCCAGTCAGGCACTTAGTTCCAGAGACAGTACCGAGCCCCGCCCCAGCCCCTCCTCCTGCTCCTCTGCCACATCCAGCCTCACATCTACAACGAGGCTCTGAGGGTGGGTCTGCCAGTGGTGGGGGGATCATCGACCCGTACACCTCTTTCATGGACACCATTTATACCTCCTTCCTCCAAGTCAGTGCTAAAGAGCGGGAAGAGGGAGCCCAGTCAGGGCCGACTGACCCCACGTCACCCTTTTGTGCCTTACCCCCCGTCTCCTTCCACGCGGAGCACCCCTCCCCGTCCACCCCTCTCCCGACCCTGCCCCAGGCGGCCAGCGGCCCCATCTCCCTGAGCCCGCGCCGGGCGTGCTCCCTTCGCAACCCTGACTTGTCTCGCCTCAGCCTGGAAGCGGCGGCCCACTCCCCCGCACAGGGCACCCCGAAACCCAGCGAGCACGAGTCTGCGTCGCCGTCACAGAGGAAGACGGTGATGGTGGACGGACACGGACACACTCACCCGGAGCCTCCTCTCCTCCCCCCCATATACCTGGAGGAGGCAAAGACGGACTGCGCGGGGCCGGCTGCAGCCGCGTGCCCCTACGTTGAGGCAGGGGTGGAGAGGCAAGGGGATCTGCCCCAGGGTGGCGGCTACCACAGCCCCAGAGACGGAGGAGGAGGAGGCGGGAGGTCTATAGAGGAGAGTGCTGGGGCGCTGCTGCACACTGAACAGGGCAGGGTGAGTGTTTGTGAAGGGTATGGAGGGACTTGTACTGTTTTTACGTTTTAATATTTGCATTTTGAGTATAGCTAATGCAGTGGGGTGAATGTTGGTGAGTAAGCAGTTATTTTTATTACCTGCCGATAGGTGGCAGCATAAGCACACCTAAGGAATGCCACACGTCTGCTCTAACTCTACGATCCTCGTTTAATTTCCGGGTTATTCAGGGAGGTGGGGGCTTTTGTTGTGAGCACAGTGATCAGTCGCGCTAGCTCAGACCCCTTAGCTCTCATCACAACCAGTTACATGTGCTCAGCAATGCGATACAAACTCACAAATGATTTACGATCGTCGGGTGCACGGCGGCGAACCATGGACAGCTCTCGAACCTTTGGAGATACGGCACTTTGAAAATCGGTTTATAATGGAGGCTCAACGGAGCTGGATTTTTTTTTATCGTGAAAATGTGCCGCAAATCTTTGAATATACTATTTCAGAGCGAACGTTTTTAACTCAAATCTTTGCTTCTGGGAGGTCCCTAGAACAGCATATTTTCAGATGGGGATCCACGGCCAAATAGAGATAATTCTGGGGGTCCTTCACATGAAAAAGGTTGAGCACCACTGACATAGAAACATTTTTTTAAATCTTCCTCAGGTCTAAATGGCCATGCCAGGCTAGCATTAAGTACACATTGGCATGGCACAGTCATGATGATTGAACGTTTCTGTTAAAGGGCAAGAACACTTTGATAGACATTTGGTTGCGTAATTAGTTACCTTAGTTAACTCCAAAGGTGGGCAAGAGGTTTTCAATGTAATGGGTCCCGGGACCCAGGGGTGGTCTTTTAGATGGGTCCCAGCCAGGGACATTTTGAGTCCTACTTCAATGACGTTAAGAGTAAAGTAGTGAGTACAGTATTGCATCCCAGGACCCCCCCTGGAGGGTGACATGATTGTGTCCTTTCTCAATTTAGTGAGTCTTAAGGATGCAGGCTATTGCATCACTGATTTTTTTTAAACGAACACTACTGGGTTTTGTGGTGATCCATATTGTCTGAATCAGCTTTGTTTGTTATTGTTAATGTGCTAAATGAGTGACTTTGAGAGCTGTTTTACCGTACAATGCAAGTCAATGAGGAGATTTTGAATAATGAATGACAGAATTATTTTGGATTAGAAGCCCAACCTTTGGAGTTCTCGCCCACTTCATGACATGGTAACACAACCCAAACCTGAATTAAACTGTGTCTGGATTACAAATAATAAGACCATAAAACAAGCATTGCACAGGCAAGGAGAAAAAGAATGGGGGCTTGTTAACTGCATTTATGCATAATATAAGAACTCATATTATGTTATGTGAATACATCTTTCAAGTGTTCTAAATGACATGAAACATTTATAATGCTGTTGACCGCACTGGAATCATCAATACTATAAAATATGGTATCGCAAAGTTTTAGTCTTTATTTCTCCTAGAGGGAAACTTTACTGCCCATTGTCTCATCATCTCCTCCATAAAACCACAGCCATATAAGAAGTACACTAGACTCTGACTAGAGGCTTCAGTCAGACCAATTCAGTCACATCATTAGGGTGACTGCTTTACCGTGTTTGATCGTGTTATGTTCTTTCTGTCTTCGTTGTTATGGAATGGTCATTACAGCGTATTGAATCATTGGGGGACAGAAGTCTCGAGCTGAGCGTGCTCTACTGTCAATTATTCATTAAGGCGGGTGCAGACTCGGTGAACAGTATATAGAAACCGTCCGCACTCGGTAGTCTTGAGTAGCTGCGTTTTGGCTACTCAGGCCTTCATCAACGTCTGTTTGTCATGACCACTGCTGCAGTAAATAAAATAATTCAAAGAAAGTGGTGAGTATGCACTGTGTCTAATGTGCCTTATAAAGAGCCATGGGTAATTGGGTATAAGATTAAACGCAGTATGGTGTCAAATTCCAAACTTGACTGAGTATCCATGTACAGTATGTTTCCACGTGGGTATACTGCATGATTGTAAGGTATTAATATCCTATCTCTGTGGCATACAGTATATAGAAATGCTGAGCAGGTCTCTTGACCACGATTTTGGATTAAGATGGCAACAGAAAATTCCATTCTTATGTATACAGTATTTCCATCTATGGGGAAAACTTCAATAAATAGGGTTAGACATGGACGAAAGTGTACATTCGATTATCTTGATGTAAGAACTGTGGATAACTTCATAGAGAGGGAGTTATAGTGGGGTTGCAATACTTGAACCCCTCATTACAAAGATGAATGCGGAGAGTTCATTGGAGTAAAAACATGGGCACTAGACTACAGAGAATGTGGGCGAAAAAGTGATATGATCAGATGAGGCATCCTTCATATTCTCCACAACCAGGCATGTGCAGAGTACACCAAGAGAACGGTACAGGCTTGAATGCTTGACAACTACAGTGAAGGGGGTCTGGTAGCTCTGTTATGTTGTGGAGGCATTTTCCTGCCATGGTCTGTTCTGACTCCTGAGAAGAAAGGACCCAACCGCTCATAAGACACATAAGTTGTCATTACACTCTGTGTATAAAATGCATTTAAGTTTCAGCTGCAGTTTTCCTCTCAGTGTGGAGGAAGAAGTCTTAGGATGTTTACTGTGATCTCTTCCACTTGAAATGTACTATAACAGTGCCCGTTGGGCACCGGCCCAACGGGCAAATGGAGATCGAATGCATACCCCACCCTGTTATGCAATAGCCGGTATAGCTATGCCCTGTAGGGCCAGCTGTGCACAATCAATGCTGCTGTGTCGGGCTGCGCCTGAAAAACTGTTCTAAAATTACAATACAATAGAAACATTCGAACATGCTGATCTGGTCTATAGAACAGAACATGTTTTTTTTTTACAGCGTTTGTTTTGTAACATGGCATGTCTGTTTGGATTCTTAACCTTTCAGGATCAAGCAGGACCAACAGTGGGTGCCAGGAGAGGCAGGAAAAGGAAACAAACGTAAGTTCCCATTCAGTATTTCCTTGTTAATACTAGCAAAAGCCATACTCTCATGCTACCTGCTGTCCTTGACTCATTTCTAAAGTATTGTAGGTACTGTGTACAATGAGTATAAATAAATGCAAGTGCATTATATGATGTATTAACTGATTAATTATAACTGGCATTTCAGGCTACAGAATGTACTAGAGGATTTCAGAGACATGGATGCTGCAGCGCTGGAGGACAACAAGCCTACGGTAAAATGTTTCTGTATTGTGTGATTGTGTGAAGTCTTTTAGTCAAAGTGCTCATATCTGGTCTAGATCCCCGCCTACTATATCCAATGATTTCCACACACAAACGAATGCCAACACAGAGAGCGTTTCCGTATCCGCTCTAGAGGGGAACAGCGTCTACCAGGAAACCTTCCGCTATAGTCCCATATTCCACTGTTTGCTTTCTTGAACCGTGTCACGGTGGTGCTAAAACAACGCTGGTGTAAATAAGAATCAGAGTAGGGTAGGGTAGATACCCTCACAAAAACATGCAGTAATCCTGGTCTCTACAGTCCACAAATGGATAAATTAACCGTTGGGTAATTCATTTTTTTTAACTGTTGTGATCTCTGACACATGGAATGTTTTAAAGGCGCAGTGAAATGAAAAATATGTTTTTCACACTTTTAGACCATATCCGTGGTCATCATATGGGCATACCTAACAATGGATGCCAAAAAAAATGGGAAAATTCTCATTTCTGTGTGTTTTTATATCAAAGGTCCATAAAAACGATTGTATTATTTATTTATTAAAACGAAAACGTGCTGCGTGATGACGTGTAGAGATACACATCGATAAAAGCCAATAAAAATGAAGCTCACATGTTTAATTCCCCATGTCTGCGCATCCATGCAACACAGCTGCTTCTGATTACAGATTACTCCGTTTTTATTTCCATTCAAGATAACATTCAGACAGTGTATTACTCGGTTTCAACTTAATCATCACGCTAAAATATGTTTCTGAAAACATTATAGGGTAGAAATAAGCCACATAACAGTAAACTGGTTGTGCTGGGCGACCGTCTGATTTATAAACAAACAACACCACGCTGTTGCGCATAGCATTAGCCACCGTCCCTAGCTACCGTCCCATCGCCTGAAGGGATGCGACACTCTGATTGGTTCAGAAACTTCAGACCGGTGTTTCATGTGGAAACACCATTTTCATGTTGTTCACCATTTCCGTTTCACTGCGCCTTTAATGTTAGTCTAGTTTTAGTCGACTAAATATCATAAGATTTTAGTCGAATAAATCTACAGTTGATTTGTTTGACTAAAATGTGTTTTGGCGGGCCTTGATGCCGTCGTAATGACTGTTTTTACACTTGCTGAAAATAGCACATCTACAAGCACACAAACGTTGTGAGCTTGTAGATCTGCTATTTCCAGCATGCAACCAAGTGTAAAATGACTTATACTGGATCCCTTCCTAACATTTTAGTCTAGTTTTTATTTGTTGACGAAATTATCAGTATATTTACTTGCGCAAGCAGAGCGCGCAAGTAATAGTTTCGCCCGGTCCGTATGCACCGTCCCAGCCAACCCGCCACTTTTGATGCGTATGCAAATAAAACAGCAAATTGTGCCTGATTTGCTGGGACCAGAATACATACATGACCATATGTCTTACGTCGTCATTGAGAGCTAGTCATACACTATATATATGTAATTTGTAAAATAAAATAGCAAATTGTGCCTGATTTGCTGGGACCAGAGTACATGGTGTGTATATGTATAACTAGCTCTCAATGATGACGTAAGAAATATGTGGATTAAAGGACCCAATGCCAGAGTGTAATTGGTCTTCGATGGTGACATAATGACGATATGTTTTAGTGTTAGGAGGATTAAAGGTAATGTTCCTGTGTATACATGTATGTAACCTGGTCCCAGCAAATCAAGCACAATTTGCTGTTTTATTTGCATACGCATCAAAAGTGGCGGGTTGGCTGGGACGGTTTTTGGCGCAAAGTAACCACAGTATACCGCTAATCAACTTACAAATTACATATACATAGTATATGTATGACTAGCTCTCAATGATGACGTAAGAAATATGGTCATGTATGTAATCTGGTCCCAGCAAATCAGGCACAACTTGCTGTTTTATTTGCATACGCATCAAAAGTGGCGGGTTGGCTGGGACGGTTTTTGGCGCAAATTAACCACAGTATACTGCTAATCAACTTACAAATTACATATATATGTATAACTAGCTCTCAATGATGACGTAAACATAAAATATACCGCTAATCAACTTACAAATTACATACATATAGATAGTATATGTATAACTAGCTCTCAATGATGACGTAATAAAGATGTGGATTAAAGGACCCAATGCCAGAGTGTAATTGGTTTTCGATGGTGACGTAATGACGATATGTTTTAGTGTTGGGAGGATTAAAGGTAATGCTCTTATGTATACATGTATGTAATCTGGCACCACTGCCATATCAGGCACAAGTAGTCATCACGTAACATGCATAAAGTAGGTAGGTAGTAGCAAATAGTTAAACCTAATCAACATTTCAAACGTTCCTTCACAGAGAAACGGAGATTTGACAGTTTGTAGTGGTCGAAAGTACTTGCGCGCTCTGCTTGCGCACTAGTACTAGTAGGCCTACTAGTGTGCAACAAGCAAGTATGCACTCGACAGAGTGCAGTTCTAGTTAGTCTTAGTTTTAGTCATCATAGCTTGGTTTTTATTTCGTTTCCATTTAGTTTTCGTCAGTGGAAAAAGATTAGTTAGTCTTAGTTTTAGTCGACAAAATCAACACTGTGACACTCATTGTGCTTGTCTTATGTTTACTGTTACTTTAGGCAGCAATGCTGAAGCCAGAGAGGTCAGTTCGAGGCAGGAGGCGACGAGGCGCCAGGTCACAAAGACAGTGATTGGAAGAGGAAGCTGTCAATCCCAAGCTGTTCACCATTCATTGTGTCCAGAGGAGGAACCCCTCTTCTTTTTCTTCTCCTTCTTTCCTGTCCCATTCACCTCACCATCATCACCACTGCTCCCCCACTGTCTAGAATTTATAATTTTTCCTCTTCTCAAAACTGCACTAATTATTATGCCGTTGTCATGTCAACCATTGTTAGGGCAACCACTACAAGAGAGGAAATAAGACATAGGAGAGATCTAGTTTCTAAAAATAGAAAAAAAAAAACAGGAAAAAAAAAGACAATACTTTGTCACAGATGCATTTTCCACTTTGATCTTGTAGGTCTAGTACACAAAAATAATGGTTGCTTGATTATTGTGATCAGAGCTCAGTTAATACATTGTTAGTGTTTAGAATTATGTCAACGGAAAAACAAAACAATCGTACTGTTTTCTCCTCACCACTGTTTACTGTGAGTCAGGATAAGCCCATCTACTTGAATTACCTATATAGTTGCTCTCTCGTGTGTGTGTGTGTGTGTGTGTGTGTGTGTGTGTGTGTGTGTGTGTGTGTGTGTGTGTGTGTGTGTGTGTGTGTTCTGTGAGTATTTGACAACAGTGCTTGTACTGAGCCCTCTCCCACTGTCCCACAAAAGTTGGTTTAGTTGAATTTGTTACAAAATTATATATTTTGTTGTTAAATTAATCCCTACGCCGTAAAAGTGTATGGTGATAATTTAACTCTTGCGAGTGATCAAATGGAACCAAGTGGAGGCCTTACAGGGCTATTGTAGAGTTACAATTTACAGTATAATTTGGTGGACTGAGGTAAAGGCCTCTTCATAGAGACAGTACAGTGGTTGACTATTATCTTTTGGTTTAAGGAGTGTTTGTCAGGGAGCAACCTTGAGAATCTTGTTTAAGTGCTGTTGAATTTAAACAACCCAATGACAAGGTAAGGCAATAACTTTTAACGTCTAACGTATGCCTCGAGGCATCTTAGCGCTTAACTTCATTGCACTTTTCGCATGCTGAAAAGTGCAGATCCAAGAAGTTCACAACACATCTGTGTTGTGACTTTGTACTTGCTATTTGCTATTTTCAGCAGGCGACGCCATCGTACGACGGAGTAAAGAAATTAAGCATTAGGAATCGTTTACATCAACTTGTGTTGAAAATCAAACCGTGTTTGATCGTGTTATGTTCTTTCTGTCTTCGTTATTATGGAATGGTTATTACAGCCTATCTAATCATCGGGAGCATCTCATTCCTGTTGGAATCTTTTTAGGGAAATGTATCCCTTTTATATACTGGCTAAATGAGAAAACGGAGTAATAAACCCCACGTGTCTGTTCTCTGTATTATGGGGTGGTAAGCAGGAAATTAGGTTCCATTGTTTGAAATATTATGGAAAATTACTTTCCAGATCATGAAATGTGTGATTTAGCACACACGAATATGGAAAATGATATGAGGGTGAAACATTACTCATCCTATATTACTATGACTACACCGTTTCTTTAGTTGTAGAATGACTACAATGTCACATACTGTGCTACATCATGATGTGAAGGATGAATTAACTGTAATGGAACCTAGTTCATCATTGAATTGCAAAGCCATGTGACCGTCAACATCCCATGCAGACCAAAGTCACAAAACCCTGGCTGCAACTATATACTTTGAAACATGCAAACACCGAAACCCTGAAGAAAACCACATGGTTACGGACTGTATCGAGTGAATGGGTAAAGAAGTTCTGTGTGTGTGCGTGCGTGTGCGTCTGTGTGTGTGTAGAGAGAGTTGATGTACATGTGGGTTTGTTGAGTTGGTGTTTTCTGTCTTTTCTCTAAATTTCTTCCCTCTATCTCCTCATTCACTGTTTGAGCTCTCCTTCACACACTGCCCCACCCTAAAGAGTACCGGCATCTTTAGCTGTATTTAAAATAGAGAAAAAAAACAAAAAAATAGAAATTAAATGAAAAAGAAAGCAGATTATGCAATTTCTACACTTGGAGATTTTTTTTGTACATATGTACAGTTAATGTGTTTTATTTTGATTTTATATTCTTAGAGAAAGAGACCAGAGACAGAGGACAAAATGATGACTTGTGAATTTTTTCTGGGAATTGTAATTGAGTATTTTTCTCATTCTGCCCCCCTTGCTTTCAATACTTATGTTTAAAAAGACGAAGATTAAATTGTGGACTGTAGCTTTCTTTTTATATGGGAGTCTCTTTTTTTATTTAATATTAAACTATTTACAGAAAAATGAAACGTGTTGTGTTTACTTTATTTCCATTGTTTGAAGAGATACAAGGGACACACTGACGATGTGTCCTATCTTATAATGTGGACTGGAATTTGTTTTCTTAAAAGCTCTGCATGATTTCATATAAGGCATTTAATTAAGTTTCGTACTTTCATGTACTTTGTTAGTTTGTTTTATATCTTAATAGCAGCTGCTTGTATTTGGATATGATGAGGTAAGGGTATTTATAAGAAGCTCTGAATTGACAGTAAGTAGGTGATGGCAAACTAAGAATTGTGCTTCATCATCGTTGCATCATCCGACTCAGTAAGTGGCCTTTAGGTTGAGGGCGCCTATAGATTTATCTTAAAATCAATTATTTAGGGGGTTGGCCCCCTGAATGACTATGTGGGCCAACCATTTGTTTCAAGTCGAAATAGAGGGGGTGAAATAATTCACTGTAGTCCCATTGGTTATGTTTTGGACTATACAGGTACTATGCGCAAAATATTTACTTTGTATTTTTATTTCATTTTACCTTCACAGACCAGTAATTCAGTTATTCAACATGGATTTTGGAGTCCCGTGGGTCCAACATTCGTCATGCAGATGATGCAGTGCCTTGGTTGAGTGGAGGGAGGTGCCTTCTAGCAACCAGTTAGTGCACACAAACCATTGTCCTTGGAGCCTACTTGTTATCACATCTCTCTCTCTCCCCCCCTGGTTTCCTGTCTCTCTACACTCCTATCTGAAGAATATTAATAATAATAAAAAAGCCACTCAAAAAATGATAACATGGCTGAGTGGAGGGTTTGGCTTTATTAGGCTTGTGTTGTTGGATGCTGAGATTGTGGGTACCACTTTAACAGTTTTCGATGCAGACCACGCCCTTCCCCCAGTCACAGCAAGAGGGCGCAGCTGGCGACCAAACAAGCCATTAGTACATCAGACCGGTACAGTCAGAAGCTACAGCAGCATCTCCTCACCTTCAACCAACCACACACCACCACAACCGCGCATCTCACAAAAGAAGGGAGACAGCATAATACAAAGACGTGGTTTAAGCTAGGACAGACTTACAGGAGACCCGAACGACAATGGAATCCGTTATTTCAATTATGTAGCCCATCTTTCTGCGATTTCTATCTCAAATTTTGACACATTTTCAGCGCCTCTGCGACAAGAGATCGTTCAGCTGCGCCAAACGTCTTTTCGCTTGAAGCTTTTGACCTATACGCGGTGGCATTTTTTAACCTTGTCATCGGTTACCGATATACCAAAGTCATTCTGAAAGGACGTATAGGCTATAGCATCCTTGCATCCTCCTCCTCGGCACTTCATTGATTTGACGGTCGACTAGGCCTGCGGAGTGTCCGACTGATCCTCTCGGCAATTTTACCCCCGCAAGACAACATCCGACCCAACTGAAATTGCGCAATGGCCGATGCCACCACGGAGTGCAACATAAAAGTGCTGTGTCGCTTTCGTCCCCTGAACCAGTCGGAGATTCTGCGTGGAGACCAGTTTATCCCCAAATTCCTTGCTGATGACAGTGTCCACGTTGGGGTAAGCCTATAAGGAGATGCTTTGGTTTTCATATACAGGCCGGACCTCATTAATAAATTAACATTTCCTGTTGCCTTTGTTTTTGTTATGCTTTCCCCCCCCTCTCAATAAAAATTACAATCAATGAAATAATCTATAGGCTACTATTTTGATTAACCATAAAGAAACGTAGGCTGCCGTCTGCCACGGAAAAGCAAAACGCCTTTAATGTTGAAATACGCACATTAGGGCCCTTGATGCATCAGCCATCAGCTGACTGGCTCTGGCCTCTAGCCCAAAGAGACTATAACCTATCCTGCCTGCCTGCCTAGATATACATGCATTAGGCCTACTGTTTACATTGTTCATTTAGACTGTTCTTAGGTTATCATTTAGATTTAGCCTGCTGTAGGTAGTAGGTAGGCCTACACCCACATCCCTAGCCCTCTATACAAAGCCTAACCTTTGTTTATAGCACAAAATCGATCTGATGCAATGAGACCTCCGTCATTTAAAAAAAATATATATTTATGATTTACCTGCTGCTCTGGTACCCCAATTAAGTAACCTGAGCCCCAGCTTTCTATTCTATTCTATGCCTTGTGTTACACTGCAGTCAGAGGCTGAACTTGTGCCTTGCTCTCTAGTCTAAGAAACATCAAGAAAATTAATGGGAGATCTAATTAGTAAGAAAACGGCTACTAGAGATTAGGCACAGAAGGGAAAGAGAAACCTGAGCTGTATATATAATATAATCCATTTCCATCCAGAAGACTCCAGGGCCAAGGCCTAGATGATGTTGCATGCAGTGCCGTGGGGATGCACATTTCCCAATCAATTTGAAAAACTTAGATTTGATGAAAGTTTTGGGAACATTTATATTATAGCAAGTTGACAGTACACATAAAGTGAAGTGAACAACATCTATAGCTATCACTGAAAAATCCAGAGTGTTCATTTAACTCTTGAGAGTGTACAAATGGACCATTATTGTCAAATTAAATGACAAACAACAGCAATGTAATATAGATATAAGGCCTGTAAATATACTGTAGGCTGCCTAATACTAGCCCAGCACCACATCACGTGATAATGAGTTTTGTGTATTGAGAACGTTTGTATAAAAGTATCAGATTCATCATTCATTAATTCATTCATGCATTCATTCATTCATTCATTCATTCATTATGGATTTGTTGCAGAATAATCATAAGATAGCAGTAGATGGAGATTGTGCTACTAGAGTTATCATGCATGGTGTGTCCTCTGATTGTAGAAGCATCCAGGTCTTATTAACCTTTCTTCTGAGGATGTAAAAAACAATTGTTCTCTTGAGCATGCACGTAGGCTACAATAGGATACTCCTATTGCTTGGATGTGGTGAGGCTTTCAGAATATATATTGTCTAGTATAAATGTACAATTTCTTCATGGATATTTGGGTGCAGCCTAAAACAAAAAAAACAAAAAACAACAGTCAATCAGATGAGGACCACAGGGACTGCCATTAGAAAATATTACATTGTGAATCTCCTGATTTGCAAAGTAACTTTTGCCCCCCTCTTTCTCTCTCTCTCTCTCTCTCTCTCTCTCTCTCTCTCTCTCTCTCTCTCTCTCTCTCTCTGTCTCTCATTCTCTCTTTCTCTCTCTTACTCATAAATCTTAACAGTGGATATGCCTGAATGTGCTCTCTCTAATTACCTGCAGAGCCATGATCAATAATTTCCCAACAACATGTTCTACACACTGGCTTTATCTTCCCTCAGCTCCTGTCTGTCTGTCTGTCTGTCTGTCTGTCTGTCTGTCTGTCTGTCTGTCTGTCTGTCTGTCTCTTTGTTCCTGGACACATGTTCTGACTGACTGACTCTGTCTGCATGTCTTGCTGTCTGTCTCTCTCACTCTCCCTCCCGGCTCCCTCCTTTCATTTGCATTTACATCCCTGCTGTTGTTCTGCTCAACCCCACCCCTTTCACTCTGCCCCATTTTCGCCTCTTGTCTGTCTCATTTAGTCTCTTTACTGTGCTGTCTGTCTGTCTGTCTGTCTGTCTGTGCTGTCTGTGCTGTCTGTGCTGTCTGTCTGTCTCTCGCTCTGTTTCTTTGCCTACCTACCTATTCAGGTTCATACTATGATCTTTTTATATCTAATAGCTGAATAGCATGGTGACATTTGTGATTACAGTAGCCTGTACTATTACTATACACTCTCTTCTCTTTTCATGTTTGAATCCCCAGCCACCTGTCTAAACAATTGTTAATAGATTACAAAAAGT
This sequence comes from Protomyctophum bolini, assembly GCF_963924005.1. Lineage (NCBI taxonomy): Eukaryota > Metazoa > Chordata > Actinopteri > Myctophiformes > Myctophidae > Protomyctophum > Protomyctophum bolini. The sequence continues at coordinate 26,289,722 of NC_137866.1, forward strand.
CTATGTTTTATGCAATGCCACACGTTCTTTAACATTGGACACATTATAGCCTATACCATTCAGACCAAAATCGGTTGACAATGTCAGCTAGGGTGTCAAGTAAAAAAAAGTAAATGATCTATTGGTGTATCGTAGAAATCTAATTGTATAAGCAAATGTTTAATGCCCATAATTGCAGTGGGGATTCATGCAAGGGGGCTTTTTCTTTTTTTTTTTTTTTTTAACTAAGACTAAATATATTGACAATTTCGTCTAGCGACTAGCCGGACAACAGATCCAGTATAAGTAAAAACACAAGTCATTTTACACTTGGTTGCATGTTGAAAATAGCAGATCTACAAGCTCACATCGGCTATTTTCAGCAAGTGTAAAATCAGTCATTAGGACGGCCCGCTAAAATACATTTTTGTCGACTAAATCAACTGTAGATGTAGTCGACTAAACACTAAACACAGACTAACACTAAGACATTCCAGGTGACTAAAACTAAATGAACTAGTCAAGAGACTAAAACTAAAATCTAAATTTGCTGCCAAAATCAACACTGGTCTCCTGTTCTGGTCCCATGTGTTTTATCAGGATTCTAGTGAGGGAATATGGCCATCCCCCAACCATCGACAGTATAGCCTATAACTCTACTTTACATCTTAGGTCCCCGCATGCTGTGCCAAACTCAAGAGGTGAAATATAGCTCTGACATCGCTAGACTTGCAGGTGCACTGCAGAGCTAGCTTTCTCTGCAGCTCAGTGCTGATATCATCTTCTGTTCCACTGCTAGGTGCTTAGGCAGTTTCTTTAAGGACCCTGGGGGAGGGTTGGCAATGAAAATGATGCACATACAGGTATACAGCCTTCCATTATTTTCTGTTTTATCTTATTTTTATTCTATACTTGGCCAGCCACACAAAGAATCGATACAGATAAGGGCCGATATTAAAATAGCACAATATGCTAAGATACCTAAGATGACAAACAGCATACATCTTTTTCCTTTTCATCATCATCATCATCATCATCATCATTCCTTTTGACCAGTAAGCATCCACAAGCTTGGCCTCTTGGCACGTGCATATAAAGGATGACTCAGTCCCATCTTTCAGAGCAGTTCCCTGCCAAAGCATCAGATACCAGTCCCATCTTTCAGAGCGGTTCCCTGCCAAAGCATCAGATACCAGTCCCATCTTTCAGAGCGGTTCCCTGCCAAAGCATCAGATACCACGCCACAGTCACTGATAGCCTCGCAGGGGTGACATCACTTCCCATAACTTAGCCTTAGATTGATGACAAATTCACTGTGAAAGGGCATTCAAATACAAGCAGAGTGAGTAGCGATCAAGAGAACAATATGTTGCCTGGTGTGTGTGTGTGTGTGTGTGTGTGTGTGTGTGTGTGTGTGTGTGTGTGTGTGTGTGTGCGTGTGCGTGTGCGTGTGCGTGTGCATGCGTGCGTACGTACAATATATATATAGAGGGAGGGAGAGAGAGAACCAGGGTACATCATTAATTTATTGTTTTTTTGTTTGTTTGCTGTTGTTAATTTAACAGGGGAAAAACTATGTATTTGACCGTGTGTTCCCGACCAACACCACTCAAGAACAGGTGTATAACACATGTGCCAAGCAGATTGTCAGGGGTAAGTATGATTAGCTGCAGCGAAATATATACAATGCTTAAATGTATTAATGTATGTGTGTGTGTGTGCGTGCGTGCGTGCGTTTCTGGGAAAATATACAGCAGGTCAATGGGAAAGAAATAGAGGTTTAGGATAGTAAGATTATTTGTTGCATGATGTCATCACTTTCACTTTTTCCTCTTGTACATATAGTTTACATCAGATTTCATTACATTGTAGATCGCATTGGGAACATTTATGTGTATATTGGTACAGTATATAGATTCCTAATTTCCTGTGTTGTATTTCTCACAGACGTGCTGGGTGGATACAATGGCACCATCTTTGCATATGGACAGACCGCCTCCGGGAAGACCCACACCATGGAGGTACGGAGTTCACTCACCACTAGTACTGACCTGGAGGCTGGGACCAGATTCTATACTATATCTGACAGATTCTATCCATATCTGACAGTTTGTCAGATATGTTTCAGTGGTGCACTGGTGCTCAAACATGTCAAGGACCTCCAGAATTATCTGTATTTGGCCACAGACCCCCGTTTGAAAATATGTTGTTTCGGGGACCCCTCAGAAGCAAAGATTTGAGTTGAAAACGTTCACTGTGAAAGAATATATACGGTATTCAAAGATGTGCACACATTTTCACGATTTTCCAAAAATACCTCATACAGAAAGGTGTTTGTCCACACAATCTCTCCAAGTACCACCATTATGCACCATTAATATTATACTTTTTCAGAAAATAGTGGAAATGTCAAATGTCAGCTTATAGATATAAAATGAAAAATGGGTTACAATAATAATACACGCAGTATTTTGCTATAGCTTTACTTATAATAATAATTTCTTCTGTTTTCTACATGAATATAACCACATTATAACCATAAAAAATGAAATGAGAGTTAAATGCTGCAATTTGTAAAAATGGCAAAGAAGTGGGACTCATTAATGTCCCTGGGACTCATCTAAAAGACCATCCCTGCATCCCGGGACTCATTACATTGAAAACCTATTTACATCACTGTTATTATAGTCTCTATTATTATTATTTTTTTTGCACTAAAGCTGGCAACAAGAGCCCAGATTTAGTACGGCCAATTTAAAGGACAGTGCACATAGACACTATTTCTTTCGACATTTTTTATCATGAAATAATGAATACATATACTGTAACCTAGCGACATAAAGAAAATCAACCATTCAAAAAGTAATAGTGAAAAGTAGGCTGGTGCTTCAAAGATCAGTGGGACTGAAAAAAATAGATGTACTTTATTTATAAAAGTTAAAAGAAGCCAAGGCTTCTTTTAACTTTTATAAATAAAGTACACCTATTTTTATCCACCCTCTCCTCATTTTTAACTTTTTGAGTGTTCGGATCACCGCCTTGTCTTCAGTATATACTGTAATCTATTGATACAATGATCTTCCTTCCTGGTAAATTGCCATGTGTGACTGTTCCAGGGTAAGCTGCATGACCGTCACGGGATGGGGATCATCCCTCGCATTGCAGAGGACATCTTCAACCACATCTTTGCCATGGACGAGAACCTAGAGTTCCACATCAAGGTCTCCTGTTTTATTCTTACACAAAGCTTGAAATGATGTAGGTGTTGTTGTTCTTGTTATTATTTAAACCAGACTAATACTTGTGTAATTATCCTATATCTAACAGGTTTCATACTTTGAAATCTACATGGATAAAATCCGTGACCTCTTGGATGGTTAGTATACAACACTGACTCTCAAATATCTTGTCAACAACAGAGCACGCTAATGCTGCATTCACATGGAATCAGGCAAGTGGTAGACGGCAAACGGCAAAACCTGCATGCTGGAGACGTCACGGAGCGGTAAAAAGATTAAATATTTCAACATTGAGGCCGTCTGCCGTTACCGTCGCCGGTTCTGGCTGCCGGGCTGCCGTGCCGTCCTGTTCCGTTTACCGTCCTGCTCCAGTCCACTAAAATGAAGCCAGGTTTGCCGTCTATGGCTTGCCTGTGAACGCAGCATAAGGCAGTAAATTAAATTACTGTATGCCAGTTTAACCACTCATTTCAATAAGGCATGTTGTGTAAAACTCACATTTTTTCTCTGCATCTTCTAGTAACGAAGACCAACCTCTCTGTCCATGAGGATAAGAATAGGGTCCCTTATGTCAAGGTGTGTTAAAGCTGTGCTTACAATTACAGTTGTACGCAATACACAATTAGAGTACGACTGATGACAGATTGTTATGTCCGAATATACGACATTATAAAACTTTACACAATGAACAAGCTAATTAGTAAATATAAAATGTATTTTATATACTCCTCCTCTCCTCTCCTCTCCTCTCCTCTCCTCTCCTCTCCTCTCCTCTCCTCTCCTCTCCTCTCCTCTCCTCTCCTCTCCTCTCCTCTCCTCTCCTCTCCTCTCCTCTCCTCTCCTCTCCTCTCCTCTCCTCTCCTCTCCTCTGCAGGGATGCACTGAGCGTTTTGTGTCAAGCCCTGATGAGGTTATGGATGTGATCGATGAAGGCAAAGCCAACCGCCATGTTGCCGTGACCAGTAAGTGTCTCTCCAGTCTGGAACAACATACTGTAACTGAAACTGTATTTACAATTGAAACAGCAAAGGAGTTCATGAGAACTCGAGAAACGACAATCTAAAAAGCCACATTTTCAAATCATAATATTACTAGTAAAAGATTATAATTCCGCTCTCCCATTGTAACAACCCATACCACCATTTCCTTCATCTAATTACATAACATCTCTCTCTGTTACCAATGGTAGCATTCTGGGGCTGTAAATGATGCGTGAAGAGACAGTTGGCTTCATATTATGTAATTTGTATGGTAGAATATACCATGTACATGGCTTCTTATGAAGGAAATGATAACTTCGTTCAATTGACCTGGCAGTCATTGCAGATTTGCAAAAACCTGAGAACAGAACATCATAGTGCTATAAGCTATTTCAAGGAACTGAGCTATGCACACTGTATATGCACAAAGTTTATTTCATGTCCGATAGGATTTAATGAGCTCTATGGCAAAAGCAATTGCATTAGTCATTGCCTTATAGTGCATAGACAGTGGTTCTCAAAGTGGGATCCAGGGACTCTCAAGGAAATATCCCCTTTTACAAGTCGATGAATTTAAAATGGAGGACCCTGATGTAAACAAGTCTTTAGTGCTTTTTCTGTCTTAGTGGTTTTATGCTTTTAGCAGATTTTGTATTGACCTGTAACTTCATTGAACTGTATACCCATTCTACAAACTGTTAATACAAAAATCAATCAATCAATCAATCAATCAATCAGTTATGGGGGTCCTTGACATTTAAACATTTGAGAACCACTGCTCTATAAAATGTCGTCCTTCAGATGAGATGTGAAACCTCTATCCTTACTCACTGTGGGATGGGGGTCCCATGGCACTTATTACAAAGAGTACGGGGTTCCTTAGTGTCTGGAAAAAGAATCCCTCCCCATCTGGCCACCTAATTATCCCCCAGAGAAATTGGCTCAGTGAGTGACTCCCTCCCTCCCCCCTCCATATAAAGATGATGTGTGGTGACTAGCGTTCTGGCCCAAAATGGCTGCTGTGCATCACCCAGGTGGGTGTCGAGATAAAGTGCTATTTAAATTTAATTTAGGTCTGTGCAGCTCTGTGCAGGAATCAAACCCACAAGGCACATTGACGGTCATGACCCTGTTCCACAGATATCGGACCACATGTCTTACACTAGAAATCTTTCACCATGTAGAACAATGTTCTTTGAACAAAATAACCCTTTGTACAATATATAAAAATGCAAAGACTTGCACAGCAGATTAAATTGCTCAGCAGAGCAGAAATAGAATGAAGACTATGCAATGACACGTCTTCCTTCCCTGTACAGGTAACAAATAATACATGAACAAATAACATCAGTACAGGAAAAGAAAAAGGGAAAACATTGTGATATTTAATCCCCCACATTGAAGCAAGCAGGTGGTGCAGCAAAATGGTGATTTCAGCATTAGTTTCGTTCTTTTGTTTATTTGCACAATGATATAAAAACAGAAGTGAACTGCATAGTTGTAGAGGATGCTTGCTGCCTGCTGCGGGAGAGCATACTAAAATGTTCTTAGCTCTGCAGCCATTCCTCAGATATATCCTCGGAACTCCAGGCGTTTTGGTTACCTCTGATATGATCTGCAGAGAAACTTAAATTGCCTGTCTGGTCTGCTGAGGTCAACTTGGGTGAGGGAGTTTGATACTGCCGTTCGTTCAATTCTGTTATTCTCTATGATGTACTAAGTCTATGGTGAAATTATTTCTTATACTATCTCTCTGCTGTTTAGATTCCTTATAGTTTTCCATTTTGATATTGTATGTTTGTTAAAGTAAAAAGCAAAAAAAGGCAAAATATGTACAGCACATTAAAACTTGTCAGTTTTCTATAATGAAACTCATGATCTGTATTTTATGTTGGTGTTAAAGACAAATAATTATTGACTGTCTGACAGTAACTGTACAGTATACATGTATTTCTTGTATTGTAAACAAACTGTACATTATAGAGATCATCCAAGCGGTTGAATTCCTTGTGTGAAGAGCATCACTTTTATCTAAGTGGAGTTTGTTATTTGACAAATCTTTCTGCTTCTAGCGATGAGGTTTCTGTTGCTATTATTATAGATACCGGTATATTCCATGTGTCAGGTTTTTCTGCAGTCCTATTATGGATGGTATTTTCGATCATCTGACAGTGAGGCTTATAGGAACATGCTATCTGTCTCAGTTCCGCTCTCCGCTGAACAGGTCGATAATAAGTATGTGGGATAATAAAAATAGTTCACAGAGAAGATTGTGTGCACATCTCAATGCCTATATTTAGGCCAGGTGCTAGATGTCAGGCATCAAGGCAAACATCAATCAATTAAACAGCCAGGAATACAACATTCATCACGGATTCACGGTTTAAAAGCCAAGGAATAAAAATGAGTTTTAATATGTGTTTTAAAAACAGGTAGTGTTGGAGCCAGCCTGACACGGCTAGGTAGCTGGTTCCACAGTTTAGGAGCAATGACTGAAAAAGGCTCTGTGCCCTCTTCTCTCACACCTTGCCTTATTTGGGATGACAAGGAACATTTGATTAGCTGACCGTCACCTCAGTGATCTAGATGGAACGTACTGTATGGTGTAAGAAGATCGGAAACATAAACTGGCGCTGATCCAAACTAAACAATAAAATCTTGATGCATGTCTTTCATGGCCTGATGGTTGAACCTCCTCTGTCTTCTTTGTGCAGACATGAATGAGCACAGCTCTCGCAGTCACAGCATCTTCCTGATCAACATCAAGCAGGAGCACGTGGAGACAGAGCAGAAACTGTGCGGAAAACTCTACCTGGTGGATCTGGCTGGCAGCGAGAAGGTACGGCAATGTGGTACACTTAGGGCCGATTCATACTCCTATTTTACCGCTGTTTCGGTGCTGTAGTGCCGAAATGATTTCGACTCGTCAGAAATTGGTACCCGCCCCCCCCCCCCCCCCCCGAACCTCAAATGACGTCACATTGTAGGCTCTACAGAGCCGAACCGACTTTTATTCTGCTCTAAAATAGGAATATGAATCGGCCCTTAGAGCAGTGGTTCCCAAAGTGGGAGAGAGTTCCAGGGGGTCCCCAGATAAATGATAGTTTGGAACCAAATGGACCCTTATGAGTCTGTATGGCATGTCAAACTGGGGGTCCTTGAAACTAAACGGGTTTAGAATCACTGCTATAGAGTCATAAAAATATTCTCTTATGGGGGTCCCTGGCATTATCTCTTCAAATGGGGGTCTGTGAGCCTAATTAGTGTCAATTTGGGGGTCCTTGACACAAAATAGTTTGCGAACCATTAAAGGACCATTGTATTCTGATAACCTGCTGTAAACCAAACACTAGCTACACTCTTCATACAAGATTCAGTTATATAATAAAACACACCTTTAAAGGCTGTCGGGGCTTTTCAACATTTTTATTCCGTAGATGTAATTCATTATTAGCAAAATGTGGTGACCTAAAAACAACGTGAAACATTACACAATGGCTTGCATTGCATTAAAGTGGGCATGCTTCTGAATTGTCACACTAGTATCATTCCATGTATTCACAATTGCACAACTGTAACTTACTACAATGTTAACAAATTAATACTGTATACTTTGAAGACATTTTGAGAGTGTTTTAACCCTACACTAAATCAGTAGTTCTCACACTTAAAAAGCACTATTTCTGAATAGCAAACGCAAAAATATGAAATCACACGGATGCTTTAGAAATGTCTAAACTCTAAAATGACACGGATGCTTTCCTGTTTTTTGTTTTGTTTTATTTTGTTTTGTTGTCTCTCATTCTCTCTCCCTTTTCCAGGTCAGTAAGACTGGTGCTGCAGGATCTGTCCTGGATGAAGCTAAGAACATCAACAAGTCTTTGTCTGCTCTGGGCAACGTCATCTCTGCCCTGGCAGAGGGAACGGTGAGACACATTACTGCTGTAGTTATAATTGGGAATGCAGTGCAGTACAGTACAGTACAGTACAGTACAATACAGTAAAGACAGTTATAATAACACTCATGTATTTCATTCTACAAGCTACCTCGCCTACCCTTATGCATTTATACACATTTGTCATTGCTACAATGGAATGTACACAGTTTTTTCTAGTTCTCCTAATGACTGTTGATGCTAGCCCATCTTTCATTTCTGCCCACTCAACAGTCCCTGTGTGTCTTTGCCAACTGTACGCTTGGGTGGGATGCAGCACATTCAATCAGCTTTTTTGCAGACCAGCATTTCTGTTTAAACAGTTTTAGAAATTGTCGAACCCCTGCTATTGCATTTACCTGAATACTAGACCGTTTAAAATGCTGCAAGAGTTGAAAAATTGCTGTGTCAGTAAGAAATGCTGGTAAAATCAAATACACCTCAAGGGTTTATTTCGCTGTGATTTCGAATAGTTTTCTATTCCTTATCTCTCTGCTCTCCTTCCAACCTTCCCTATGTAATGCTTTCTCTTATTCTGCCTCAATAACCTCCCCTCCCCGACTCCTCTTTCACCCCTTATAGAAAACCCATGTTCCGTACCGTGACAGCAAGATGACCCGCATCCTGCAGGATTCTCTGGGAGGGAACTGTCGCACCACCATGTTTATTTGCTGCTCTCCCTCCAGCTACAACGATGCAGAGACCAAGTCTACTCTCATGTTTGGACAACGGTATGTGACTGTACAAAGTGTACAGTGTACCATTACGTCACTAGAAGGAGGAGGAGACATACAATATGGAATCTAGACCCTGTTAGCCTATGATCCAAAACTAATTGGACTATACAGCGCATGCGTGGACGCACGCACGCATGCACGCACGCACACGCATTGGATTCGATGTAGCTGTGCGTTTTGTGTTTATTGTAAACCTAGCTCCTCTAGGCTTATACAGTACACTTCTAAATCCTGAATTCAACTCTGAGAGTGTAAAAATGGACCTGGCTGGAACACTTAGGATTGTGCTGTGTTTGTACTTAGACTGCAGGATCTCACCCAGTGACCTCAACCGTAACAGACTAACGGGATGACTGGCCCCTTCTTGGCTGGAAACAGCCCACTCGGCAGAACGGCATCCAAACAATCAGAGATCAATGAGTCTTCTGGCTTTAAAACACCAGTGCAGCAGATCAGCGCAGACTGTGATTGTACCGACAGCGATCATGGGATCTTAGGGGACAATAATAGTTAGTCTTGTCCTGGGACTTGTATTGCAGGGATAGCTCAAAAGCAGGACAGTAAACTAATTTCAGGGTCCTGTCTGCACTGTAAAATCCTGAGGGTTAATTTAGTGTAAAAATGGACCTGTAAGGTCTAGAAATGCTGATCCAGCACAGTCGGCATGTTGTTGCCGAGGTTGTTGCCCTTGTCTGCTAAGAAAGTGACTGTTCTGCCAAGTTCCACTGTAGTGTAAATTAATCAACATCATTATCAGCATACTGTATTATTTATGTCAAGGACAAGGACACAAGCTATTTTCACTAGGTCAGCTAACATTTAAAGGTGTGTACTTAAAATAGATGGGGAGCATTGAATGAATCAATCAAAGCAAATTATTTATTAAAATTGTAAAGTAAGCACCACAGGCATGCGGTGAATCGGTAAATAGAAAGAAAAAAATAAAACATTGTTTAACCTTTGCATATATTTCTGTGTTGTTGGAGAGACAATATTTTTTGAGGGGTGCTAGCCCCCTCCTATGCCCAGCTTTGTGTGTTTGTGTAAAATCATAGCGATAATTTGATTGGTTGAGCAGCCCATAGCGATGATTTGATTGGTTGAGCATGCATAGCGATGATTTGATTGGCTTTGCAGGGACGTACAGAGACATACAGAGAGTGTTACAGAGGCAGGGGCTGACATTTCGGAAGAGGGCACTTTTGGAAGAAAATAGCGATCTACAAGCTCTCAATGTGACGCATTGAGAGCTTGTAGATCTCCTCTTTTCCGGGCGCGACTCGTTGGCTACTGCGGCGAGGACATGGATTTCTAAACAAATTCTTTCAACGCAAAATGCTGCGTTCAAGATCAGGAGAGTTAAAAAAAAGCAATACTCGGGTATGGCATGGAAAGGAGAGGAGGAGCAATTGCATTTCTTTCATAATAGTAAATACTGCATTCATGGTCTGAAGAGGGCAGTTGTTTTACAGACGGGTAAAAGGGCAGGGGCTGAAGCCCCTTTTGATGTCTGTGTGTGCGTGCTCCTTTGACAATTTTCCCCACACACACTTGTGCACACAGTGCTAAGACCATCAGGAACACTGCCTCCGTCAACCTGGAGCTGACTGCAGATCAGTGGAAGAGGAAGTTTGAGAAGGAGAAGGAGAAGAACAAGACCCTGAAGGACACCATCCAGAGGTTGGAGACGGAGCTGAACCGCTGGAGGAACGGTAAGCATCAAGTACAAGCATCAAACAACAAAATGTTAAATAAGAAATATAGCAGCAACAGGGAATGTACAATGGCGACTGTGCAGAATTTGGACAGTATTTCTTCCCATCACAGCCAGGTACAGGTGTAAAGAAGAGGATAGAGGTAGAGTGAGAGCACAAGGGAAAGAGAACATGTTGTGAATCCATAGTGTCATTGTGCCATTCTTTATCTGTCTCTGTCTATCTGCGCAGGCACAATTAATACACTGGCATTGCCATGCTTTAATAATATATAATATTATACTGAGAATTAGCATGTGAATATTAAGTCAATAAATCAAAGATGTCTGTTGGCCATGAGACATTAGGCTACAGTGATTGTGACCGCGGTAACGGCCATGCTCTGACTGTATTCGGACACCTCTCATTTCATATGTTTGGGTGAGCAGAGAGATTTTATTTCCCCCGCAGTCTCCTGACACCATATCACATTGTATGCTGCTACCATAAATTATTAATATTATTTTTTTGCAAACTGAAATAGAGCTGCGCCTCACATCAGGTGCCACCTGGTTCTTAACGGTGCATGATGGCAATGTAACGCCCAAAACACACCCATAACTAATTCAAGGCCCTTAGCGCCTGGCGCTAAGTATAGGGCCCCAAATGTCAAAGTAATTATTGCGACTGCAGGACATCACGCCTCCATATATGGTCACGCCTCCATCTCCATATATGGAGCTGACCTGTTCTGGCATTCCATATGATCTCTTTGTGATCAGTAAAATGTGAGAGAAATTGATCAGAATGCAAATACATCTCCATACTCATTGCACCAACAATATTGCCGGCTATCTACTGTACATACAGCTGACAGATTAACCCAGTATTTATGATAAAGAGAGAATGTATGGGGTTTAGTTTGACAGTTACAGTATAAACTGCCCTAACGTCACGTACTGTAGAGGAATGATGTCTTTACTATCAAAATCAGAACTACAGCAAGAACAGTAAATTCACAGGCACAGGCAGGTTTACACTTTGCAATTCAGTCATATTTTTTTGTGTATGATGCTGACGTTCACTAACAGCAGTGAGATCACTAACACCAGAATCCAGTCCACACAACAACACAACACAACACAACACAACACAGGTTCAGAGAAAACACACTTGTGTTTGTTTGTGTTCTGGGAGGCTCAAAAGGCAGAGATGACTTCATATTCCACAGAGAAACACTTTTTGCTTCTCTAGTGTCTGCATCAGTAAGCATGATGACCTTGCAGCAGCACTGCAGTGTTTTCCCCTCTCCATCTCTCTCTTTGTGCTCTCTCTCACTGTTATGCACATCATTCTCTCTCTCTCTCTCTCTCTCTCTCTCTCTCTCTCTCTCTCTCTCTCACACACACACACACACACACACACACACACACACACACACACACACACACACACACACACACACACACACACACACACACACAGCCTCTACTCTCTCCCTCCATATCATCTCCATCTCACTCCCTTTCCCTTCCACCACCCGTCCATCGCTTTCACTCTACCCTATATTCTCTCCCCACACTCTCTCTCTTTCCCTCTAACTCTATTTCATTGTCCTTAAAGCTCCACTTCCCTCTCTCCATTTCTCTATCCTTCCTTCCCCACTGTTTCTCAACCAGTGGTCTAGGGACCACTAGTGGTACGTGGCATAATTGCAGTTGGTTATTTGTTCATTATTAAGTACATCAAATGTAATAATGTTTTTGTCAATAAGCATATAGAGTGTCAAAAATCTTGAAATGAAATATTGACTGTTAACAGCTTGGTATACTTAGTTGCATTCAGTGTCACACACTAAAAATAGCAGATAGCTCACTGCGCGACGGCTATTTTTGGTGTGGGACAACGGCATACAAGTAAATCCGGATTTAAGATCATTAATGCATTGTTGAATATTACTATTATTATATGAATATTATGGTATTATTTGGTCCTTGATGATTGCAAAAAATATACTGGTGGCGTAAAACAGTGGTTTTCAACCAGTGGTCCGGGGACCACCGGTAGAATGTTCCAGGTGGTCCCGAGCTAAATGATTGAGAGTTGGTAACCAAATGGACCCTTCCCTTATAGATCTTTGGCTTCATTTTACACTCTCAAGAGTTACATTATTGTTAAACATCTGCATTACATAATTACACAATTAGATAATGTAGAATAATTGTTATTTTGATCAGTTTGCCTGTTATCTCTCCCATTGATACCACATCAATACAGTATGGACAAAATCCTATCCAATACGACGGCTAAATCGTCATCAAATGGTGGTCCGTGGCTCAAATGCCAAATAAATAATGGGCCTTGATATGAAAAGGGTTGAAAACCACTAGTGTAAATCCACCGCTCTAACCCTACACCCCCCCCCCCCCCCCCTCCTATTCATTCAGGAGAGAATGTTCCGGAGACAGAGCGCACCAATCCGGGTGAGGTGGTGACCCGTCTGGAGTCTACGGAGGACCGCCCCATCTTGGACAACGACACCTCCTCCATTGTGGTGCGCATCTCGGAGGAGGAGCGGCAGAAGTATGAGGAGGAGATACGCAAGCTCTACAAGCAGCTGGATGACAAGGTCTTTAGGCGCACGCACGCACACACACACACACACACACGCACGCACCAAGTGCCGCGCTATGAGCTTGTAGATTAAAAAAATATATCGTGAAAATGTGGCGCAAATCTTTGAATATATATTCTTTCACAGCGTACATTTTTAATTAAAATCTTTGCTTCTGGGAGGTCCATGGAACAACATATTTTCAGATGGGGGACGACCACCAATTACATATAATGTTTTTTGTTTGTTTGTTTCTGACATAGAAACATGGGTTTTTCAGAAAACTGTCAGGATTTAGAAGACATTTGTAGAAGGTCTAAATGAGTTAAACCAAACCCTAGTTAGACGGTTAGAACATGAATGAGCATCATTGTGGGTCCTCCACTGAGATTTCATTGCATTTTTTCCTCACAGGATGATGAGATCAATCTGCAGTGCCAACTGGTAGAGAAACTGAAGGAACAGATGATGGATCAGGATGAGGTGGGACACACGCACGCACACACACACACACACACACACATACACACACACACACACACACACACACACACACACACACACACACACACACACACACACCTCCACATCTGTTAAAGCTATTTCTTCAATTATCTTAATTAATTTTCTCTGTGAATTTTTCATCAGCATTGAGTCATGAGTCATGTTCTGTTCTTCTGTTTTGTTAGTCAGACATCTAATCCAATCAAATCAAATCATGGTGTTGTCATACTCTAGGCAGCAGTGTAATAATGGCTGTTGCCAGGGCAATGCTAAATATAGGACATAGGCCTATGGGTCTAAATGTGAGTGTCCATGTGCGCATACACGCACGTACGCATCATGAAGACTTTTATTTGTCCTCCTCACCACTTCCCTATTCATAGAGCATGCCACAATAGGCAAACATTTGGCAAAAATAGCCAAATAACATTCACCGAAAATAGCCAATCTGGTGAACCTGTTGCAATGCAACCCATTGTGAGGTTGTAGATTGGCTATATTTGGTGTAGAGGAGAAAAAGGGAGACGGCCAAGTGGTGTGTGGAGGACACTGGTCAACGAAGTATAGACATTTTTAACTTTAACATTTAAACTTGTCTTGTCTTTCTCTCTTTTTCTCTGCTTCTCCCCCGCTTCCTTCCTTCCTTCCTTCCTTCCTCCCTTCCTTCCTTCCTTCCTTCCCTCCTCCCTCCTCCCTCCCTCCCTCCCTCCCTCCTCGCTATGTGTGACTCCTCCTGGTTCGGTGTAGCTGTTGGCCTCCTCCCGTGGCGACGGGGACAAGGTGCAGGCGGAGCTGGGCCGGCTGCAGGTGGAGAGTGACTGTGCCAAGGCGGAGGTGAAGGAGGTGCTGCAGGCCCTGGAGGAGCTGGCCATCAACTACGACCAGAAGAGTCAGGAGGTGGAGGAGAAAGGCGTCCAGAACCAGCTGCTGGCCGACCAGCTCGCCCAGAAAATGGTGGGTCCACTTGTCTGTCCCGATTGAGTGCCGATTGTAAAAAATAAAAAATAAACGACCCATAAGTCTGTGTGAGACAGGAAAATGTTTTCATGGTGTTCTTGCCCTTGATATTGCAGCCTTTGTATGGGTATTTAATTAACCCAATTAGACCTGAGGACGCATCGGTGTCACCTTAGCTTTTAACCACTTTAACCATTATTTTACACTTTAGCCACGATACGAGCTTGTAGATCTGCTATTTTTTGAAAAATCATGAAAATGTGTGCAAAGCAAATCTTTGAATATATATTAATTTCAATATTTGCTTCTGGGAAGTCCCTGGAACAACATATTTTCAGGTCGGGGACACGGCCAATATTTCTGGGGCTCGTTGACATGAAAAGTGAGCACCACTGATATGTCACGATCTACTGTAGAAGATATTTTGTAGAATCTAGTGTCAGGTCTTAATGTGTTAGTACAGTACAACTACTGTAGCATGTCATCTGCAGTGGTTGTAGCATGTGGTCTCCAGACCCTGGTGCTGGGTAGGACACCTCCTGGTTGACAATGTTAACAAAGTTATTTGAACCGGACGGACTGGATATTTTAGCAATATTACACGAGAGGGGGTGGTTTTGCTTTCGGAACTCGCCCTGCGGGCTCGTTCCTGCAGCATCGCAGGCGTGCATTAATGACGTTAAACCACCCCCTCGAGTGTAATATTGCAATTATTATTATTCTTAGTTACCCTTAAAACTAAGAAAGTTGCTGAAAAAACATATTTCTTTAATGACAGATGTAGTCACTACGACCACAAGTTTCTAGTCCCAAGAAACTAGCTAGCCTAGCCACCAAGTTTGCTGCGCTCTTGGAGAACCGACTAGCTGAATTCTTTGTTTTGATTAGGTGTGGATTGGTGCTTGTTTGAACCACGGCTAGAAGGCTGTTTCAACCAATCAGATTGCTTCCTCGAAACGACCTGTTGTGTAATACTGTATATATACAGCACCTTTATTGGTGTGCATTTTCATTGCAATTACACCTGATGGAGATCAGAGAGGGAGACAACAAGAAAGTAAATAACTATAGATATTGTCAAAATCTATTATTTTCTTTATCCATCACTAAATCTCTCTTATCACTCTTATTATTTTCTCTCTTCCTCTGTAACATACAGGCCAGTTTGATGGAGCTAGAGGCGGAGCTATCCCACATGCAGGAAGTCAGCGGGCAGCAGAGGAAGCGCATCGCCGATGTCCTCAATGGCCTGATGAGGGACCTGAGTGAGTTCAGCACCATCGTGGGCAACGGAGAGATCAAGCTGGTACGTACCTGTATATGAACACATTATGTACTGCTCTGGGCCCTTTCTATGCAGTGCACGAGAGCGTGCCGTGAGCTCAGACTCCGCAGTGTGATTTGTCCATCGGTTTATTCTGTTTTTAATAGAGCGCCGAAGTCCTGACGTCACTCGCTATGGAGAATAACATGGGGTCATCTTAAAATCGTCTCATGTGGTGGTCCAAAAATAAACAAACTGACTCCGCGATATTGTCGGAGAGGTGTCTCTGTATCGTTTATGACAGTCAGTCCCTCATATTTGATAGTCTGTGTCTAGCGAAAATTTTACTAATTCAGCAGCAGTAACATTAGCATTTTTCTCACATTCGGCTGGGATGATTGGCTTATTTTTCAATCACAGTTCTTATATGAGGCAATCTAAAATCCCCCCATGGGGATCACAATGCAAATAAAAAGTACATGAACCCGTAGACTTAGACTTATCGCCCGCTACCGATATTGACGTCAGACTTCGGTGCTCTATTTGAAGCCCCAGTGTAAACATGTGCTACATGAATAAAGCCGTTGGAGATCAGCAGTCCATTTCATCTCTACTATTATTTTATCGGTACAATTTACAATTTACAATTTAGCAGACGCTCTTAATCCAGAGCGACATTGTGTTTTACCCTCCCCCAACGGGATAATAATAATAGCGTTACCTCTTCCTCTCCTCGTCTGCCCAAGCCGGTGGAGATCAGCGGTGCGATCGAGGAGGAGTTCACTGTGGCTCGTCTCTACATCAGCAAGATCAAGTCGGAGGTGAAGAGCATGGTGAAGCGCTGCCGTCAGTTGGAGAACCTGCAGCTGGAGTGTCACCGCAAGATGGAGGAGACAGGCAGGGAGCTGTCCTCCTGCCAGCTCCTCATCTCCCAGGTGAGTGAGGGAGGGGGGAATGGAGGAGAGATAGAGGCAGGGATCCTCATCTCCCAGGTGAGGGAGGGAGGGGGAATGGAGGACAGATAGAGGCAGGGATCCTCATCTCCCAGGTGAGTGAGGGAGGGGGGAATGGAGGAGAGATAGAGGCAGGGATCCTCATCTCCCAGGTGAGGGAGGGAGGGGGGGATGGAGGAGAGATAGAGGCAGGGATCCTCATCTCCCAGGTGAGGGAGGGAGGGATGGAGGAGTGATAGAGGCCGGGATCCTCATCTCCCAGGTGAAGGAGGGAGGGGGGGATGGAGGAGAGATAGAGGCAGGGATCCTCATCTCCCAGGTGAGGGAGGGAGGGGGGGATGGAGGAGAGATAGAGGCAGGGATCCTCATCTCCCAGGTGAGGGAGGGAGGGATGGAGGAGAGATAGAGGCAGGGATCCTCATCTCCCAGGTGAAGGAGGGAGGGGGGGATGGAGGAGAGATAGAGGCAGGGATCCTCATCTCCCAGGTGAGGGAGGGAGGGGGGGATGGAGGAGAGATAGAGGCAGGGATCCTCATCTCCCAGGTGAGGGAGGGAGGGGATGGAGGAGAGATAGAGGCAGGGATCCTCATCTCCCAGGTGAAGGAGGGAGGGGGGGATGGAGGAGAGATAGAGGCAGGGATCCTCATCTCCCAGGTGAAGGAGGGAGGGGATGGAGGAGAGATAGAGGCAGGGATCCTCATCTCCCAGGTGAAGGAGGGAGGGGATGGAGGAGAGATAGAGGCAGGGATGGGTCATAGAGTTATATAAAGGATAGAGGGCGGACACCCTGCTATTTATTTCAATAGAAGTTGCTCAGTGGTGTTTTGAAGCACCCGGAAGACTGCCGGAAGTAAAATTATAACTCAATGGCTCGAGCGAGCAGAAGAGCAGCACATGACGTCACTGAACGTCTGTCCACCTCCATGAATGTGCTGCAGTAGGTAGTGGCAGCTTCAACGTTGGAGAGTCTTATAGGATGGGTAGACAGAAAGGAAAGAAAAAAGATGGACGACTGTAACTGTTCCTAGTTCATCAGCTCTGAGGTGAGAGATGGATGGATGGATAGTACAAATAGATACATTTAACTGTGTGTGTGTGTGTGTGTGTGTGTGTGTGTGTGTGTGTGTGTGTGTGTGTGTGTGTGTGTGTGTGTGTGTGTGTGTGTGTGTGCCTACTACAGCATGAGGCTAAGATCCGCTCTCTGACGGAGTACATGCAGAGTGTAGAGCAGAAGAAGAGGCTGTTGGAGGAGAGCCATGACTCCCTCAGCGAGGAGCTGGCCAAGCTGCAAGACCCTGGTAATTAACGCGCACACACACACACACACACACACACACACACACACACACACACACACACACACACACACACACACACACTCAGTCACTCGCTCACATGAACGCATGAGGCCAAAACACAGACAGATAAAAGATCTTCGAAGAATCTTCCTTTCACTAAGAGCCTACAGAGGGTGGTAATGATCAAATCACAGTCATATCTGTGAACACATTCTTACCTAAATGTGTGTTGGGCCAGGACCCCCTTGCCTTGGGTCACAAGGCAGTGCACAGGACCCCCTTGCCTTGGGTCACAAGGCAGTGCACTGGGGACCACTTTAGAAATAGAAACATAGAAAGCCGATAACAAGGCAGGACTTGAGTCCTCACAAGGAGCGCCTGAGCAAAGTTGTGCTTTATAATTGCTTCATCTTGTGTACAGGTACATAAGAGTCAAACTTATTTTTGGTGTCCACAACAAGAAAGTGCCCACAACGAGCAATGCGATGTCTGCTTCTGTCGACTCAGTACCGTTCGAGTTGCATTCCAATAGGCACAGAATAGTATTTAATTTAGGCTACAAAAAACAGTGGTATCAAGTTATAAAAACAAACAAAATATATATTTATGGGTAAAGCCCGAAGGGGTGAAGAAGAGCCCTTATTGTGACTCTTAGGGCCCTAAATGATCTGTCCGGGTCAAATTGGGATGTAAATGAAACGTGGTATACCGTTCTGGTCTGCATCAACACTCTGGTACGCCAAACAAGCATCAGTATAACGACTTGGGAGTGAGAAGACATTGATCTGTACTTTAATAAACCTTCTCCTGTGACCTCCAGATAACTCACTGCTGGAGGAGGGAGAGAAGGGTGAGACCGAAGATGGAAATATCAAGGTAACAATATGCATATGAAGCTCCTCATACACATTTAACATAAACTTGGAGGTGTTTTAGCTCTACAAGTTTGGTTTGTGGTCTCTACAATACTATGAAGTACTATTTTGAAATTCTGTTTTGTACAAATATTTAATGTTTGCAAGTCTGGCGTGATCTTCAGCACTGACGGAAGGTCTTTTGACCAAAAGGGGTTTCACTGCATGCATGAAACTCTGTTTTGTAAAACCTTTTTGTGCTGCCTTTTATTTAATTTCAACATGAATATAGCATTTCTGTCTCACAAACGTACATTTACACATTCTGTTGCACTGAAGGCCTCCCGCCAGCAGGGGGAGTCTCACCGTGGTCTCCACCACAAGCAGCTGGCCCGCCTGCGGGATGAGATCAACGAGAAGCAGAGGCTCATTGATGAGCTCACTGAGTCAGTATAGCATGAATAAATATACATCATTATAATGTCTATTATTTATTTAGAGATGTTCACTGAGTCAGTAGCATGAATAAATATACATCATTTATAATGTCTATTATTTATATAGAGATGTTCACTGAGTCAGTAGCATGAATAAATATACATCAATTATAATGTCTATAGAGATGTTTACTTATGCCTACTTTGATGAATTATGATTTATATGCACATACATTACATAGAAAGATAGAAAGTTTTTAATTGCATCCTTTTCTTTCATGATTTTTAATGCAGGTTACAATCACTCTACTACTACTACTGCCTTTGTCAAGGCAGGTGGTTAACCATGTTGTCCTGTTTTCTCTGTCTCCAGTCGTAACTCTAAGTTGGAGCTGGAGTTGGCTCAGGTTCGCTCCGACTTTGACCGTCTGAAGAGTCAAGACAACACCAAGAGTGAACGTCTGGAGGAACTGTCGTAAGTCTGAAGGACAACCTGCTTTTCTCTCTTTTAATGGAAACAACACCTCATTGTTACACAGAACAACACCTCATTGTTACACAGAAACGTGTTTAAATTGCAGCTGAAACACTTTTCTCAGGGTATCATTTTGTCTTTCGTTCAAGGAGGTTATTGATGTCTTGTGTGCGCGATACTAGTGACTGAACAGAAAATGGGAAATAAAATCTGTATCTCTTTTTGTATTGAAATTATGTAGACACATTGTGGTCCAAATTAATTTGGGGAACATTCTTTATGATGAAATGTTGATTTATGTTTTCACATTTTGTGAGGTTGTGAAGTGGATTGAAAGCATTGGCTGAGAGATACAATGTGGGATGGACGTTATTAAGGATGATGTGATTCCTTGTTCCTCTCAGATTTCTGCATGAGCGCCACGAGCAGACTAAACAGGACCTCAAGGGTCTGGAGGAGACCGTCGTGAGTAACAATTAAAACAGACTACAAATGATCTATGCATACAAAACATAAACAATGTATCTGTCATATTATGTAAAGAAAGAGTTAACTCCTTATAATCTTATAATTCTCCAGTTACTCTTTGTCATTCATCGTCTTTCTAACCAGCTCTATGTCTGTCTGTCTTCCAGGCCCGCGAGCTCCAGACCCTCCACAACCTGCGCAAGCTGTTTGTACAGGATCTCACGTCGCGGGTTAAAAGAGTATGTGATGATAATAATACAACAGTTGTTCTTGAGAATATCGATAATGTGGATAGAAGAAAGCATTCTACTGTATAGTCCCTCACTTCACTTAGTGGGAATTTGTGGTAATTCATTCTCCCTCCATCCAACCCCTGCAGAGTTCCGAAATGGAACCTGATGATAGTGGGGGGTCTTGCACCCAGAAGCAGAAGATTTCCTTTCTTGAAAATAACTTGGACCAACTTACAAAGGTTCACAAACAGGTAAGAGAACAATCAACTCAGAATCACCTTTATTGTCACACCACAGGTTTACAGGTTATAAAGAAGTGGCTGAAATCGTCTTTGTTTTTTTCAGAAAGAGATAACGAAAAAGAGGGGAGGGGCATGGAGATGGAAAAAAATATTAAGCACTAGATGTCTACATTATATACACAGCATAATTATTCAGCTGGTACAGTATGTACATAAGGCTAGACATAAGGAGCATTCATATTAGCAGCAGCTAATAGTATTTGAAATTAAGGTGAAAAAGAGTATTGCATTGTACATGAGATGAGATTATAGGTGTAAAGAGCACCAGCGCAATTGTCAGGCTCAACCACAAAGTCCACAAATGGCAGTAACTTCCACTTTCAGGTACAGTACCAGGCAAAAAGTAAAGAACTTATTTTTGCATAATTTCGGATGCAAGACAAATTCTCCTTCCTCTCCCTCTCTCTCTCTCTCCCCCTCTCTCTCCTGTCTTTCTATGTATTTCTTCCTCTCTCTCTGTCCGTATCATTTGTGCCATCCTCAGTTGGTTCGTGACAATGCAGATCTGCGCTGTGAGCTTCCAAAGCTGGAGAAACGGCTTCGGTCTACTGCTGAGAGAGTTAAGGCCCTGGAGACGGCACTGAGGGACGCAAAGGAGGGCGCCATGATTGACCGACGCCGATACCAACAGGAGGTCGACCGCATCAAGGACGCCATGCGGGCAAAGAGCATCAGGCGCCCCCATGCTGCACAGATAGGTACTTATTTAATGAAAATAAATAATAAATAATAATAATAGGCTAATAAACATGCTTATATATTAACTCCATCAAAGTGGGTCTATAGACCCTCAGGGTTCCCTGAGGGGGTTCTAAATGAACCCTTTACCTTACAGGTCTGTAAATCTTATGGAACCAAGTAGAACCAATTAATTTGACGATTACAGGTCCATTTGGTTCCATTTGTGCTCTCTCTGAGTTATGGGGTTATGGGTTCTTTAAATTAAAAGGTTTGAGAACTACTGCCAAAAATAATTTTCGTTTTCTTCCAGCTAAGCCAGTGAGACCGAAGCAGCTGCCTGTGTGCTCTCCCACCAACCCCTTCTACACGTACATCCGTGCCAACAGTGAGCACTCCAACGCCTACAGCAACGCCCTGTTCCAGAGCGCCCTGTCACGCCAGAGCTCAGCCAGCAGCACCGGCTCCAACCCCAACTCTATCCAGACCAACACGTATGCACTGTTGATTCTGACAGCGGATTTAGAGTTTAGAGTTTAGTTTTAAGCCATAACCACACCAAAGGGTCAAGGCGGTTTTAACGTTGTCCCTGCGGTGTGATATGTCTTGTTGCACGTTGACCCACGTTGACCCTAGTGATTCAACGCATGGAATTCAATGGCCCCAAACTACACCAAAGGGTCGAGACCGTTTTAGCGTTAACTCCTTGCAACCGTTTGGACCCAAGGAGTTGCATGGTGACCCTTTGGTGTGTTTAGGGCTTCTGTCATAGTCTTTTGAATAGTTTCCATTTAGTTTTACCACATTTTAGTCACCTGGAATGTTTTAGTGTTGGTCTAGTTTCTAATCGACTAAAATCTTATGCTATTTAGTTGATTTAGTCGACTAAAATGTATTTTGTCGGGCCTTGATGCTGTCGTAATGGCCGATTTTCCACTGGTTGAAAATAGACGATCTAGTTTTCATTTAGTTTCCATATAGTTTTCCTCAGTGAAAAATGTTAGTCGATGAACATTTTTCGTCATAGTTTTAGTCGACGAAATCAACACTGCATGTATGTATGTCCAAACGTGTGTGTGTGTGTGTGTGTGTGTGTGTGTGTGTGTGTGTGTGTGTGTGTGTGTGTGTGTGTGTGTGTGTGTGCGTGTGCGCGTGCGTTAAACAGAGTGTCCACCGCCCTGGGCTACAGAGCAAGCAGACCCACAGACATACTCGAGTCCTACCCACTCAACATAGACAATGGTGAGACCAGTGAGTAAACTAATTTTTATTTATTTTTGTACACACAGACACATGCATTGCAGATACACACAAAATTGAGTGTGCGTTAATGTATTTGTGCATTGCAAAACAGACTTAACTGATCAATCAAACCTCTTTTCCATTTCTACAGGAAATAGCGTGAGCGAAACGAGAGACATCAACGATAACAGGTGAAGTTTTTAATTGTATAGCCACAGTCTGTATATTACTTTTTCAATTAGCGTGCCCATTGAGTGAACACTCAACCACTATTGAGTTGTTGTTGTTGTTTTGACTGAAATATTTTATTGTCATTTTCTTTAAAGAACAACAGTATCAACAAAACAACTGGACAAACGACAGTACTCCTGAATCAGAGTTGTAGTGATGTGCTCAGTATACTTGGACTTTAAGCAACTAGTCGACTATTCATCTAGTCGACTAGTAAATCCACTAGTTGACCTTGTTGGTACTAGTTGACTATAGTTGATAAGAAAAAAAAGAAAAGATTTTTTTTTGTTTTTTGTAGGCCTCAAGATCAGCTAGAATGCTAGATTATAGGCACCAAAAACCAGTTTTTACGTACAATAGTTGTTTTAGTTTTTTTTTTTTTACATAATAGGTAGTTAAACAACTAGTCGACTAGTAAACTAGGCAACTAGTCAACTAGTAAAAGTCATTAAGTGAAAGCCCTACTGTATACTGAATAAATATAGTTATAATATAGATTTTATGTCTGTGTTTCCAGGAGTGATGTACACTGTAGCAGCGAGGTGGATGATACAAATCGGCACTACATCATTCAGCAGGAGACGGCTGCAAGTTAATAACATGGTAAACAATACACACCCATACACACATTTGCATTGAATAGTGAACACACACACATGCAGGCAGGCACGCACCCCTCACGCACGGCATGCAGGCACGCACGGCACGCAGGCATGCAGGCACGCACGCACGCATACATTCTTTTACTACAGAATCTACCATTTTTACATGATCTTCTATCTATCTTTACATCTATCTATTACACATGAATACATTCTCTCGCTACTGATTACCAAGTTATGTTTTTCTCTCTGTCTACAGATTACCAAAAAACTGTCTCCCCCTCCATGATAAGAACTCACTATTCGTCTGCATGCAGCCTTTCTCTGGGCCCCTACCTTCCACTGCATCACTGATGATGAAGATGACAGCGCTGAAGATATGTAGCCATGTAGTCTTCTATCTAGCTCGAGTCACCCCCATATCCCCCACGGTAAGGATTTGGCACCCAGCCTGTTCCAATTCAACAAATCTAGGAAGGGATTTTTCAATAGTGCTCAATCGGAAATATTTTACTACGGAATTCCTACTCAATCAACACCAGTCAATCAAGTCAATCAATCAATCAATGAGGCAGTCAATCAGCTCCCTCGTGGATTGCAGTCATGAATGTTATTATTTTTACCGAATCAGAATTTCCACCTAACTTCCATAATCCGTTGAGTTGAAACAGAGCTGACTCCCATCCCTTATTAGTAAGTAGTACACACTATACACACACACACACACACACACACGCACACACACACGCGCACACACACACACACACACACACACACACACACACACACACACACACACACACACACACACACACACACACACACACACACACACACAGATTGTAAATACTATTGCTGTATATTCCAGTAGGGGCTTTTGACCAGCAACTGTTCCTGTGTATGCACAGTCCTTCCCCAGTCGAGACCTCTGACGCAGCTTCATGATAAGGGCACCATAACGTTGACATAAAGGCTCTATGGCCTGTTGTCTTGTCCTAACTTAGGGTATACTGTGTTATGCCAGCTTGTATCAGAAGACCCTCAGTCTCTGCATGCGTGTCACTTAAGAGAGTTGGCTGTAACTTAAACAAATCTTTGCATGTGTCATGATTCTAGCCATGCGCTGGTACAGTACAGTATACTGTGAGGGAACTGTCCAGAGACACTGTCAGAGAGAGAGAGAGAGAGAGAGACGGGGAGACAGAGAGTTAGCTTTCCCCCCAGATATAGATTAGATTGGTCTATATACTATAAACACTTTATATAGAGATTCTCTACTTGAAAGTTCATTTTAGTTTGAATCTTATGTTCCACTATATGCATCATCTTGAATTAAAGATGATGAATCTTCAATAGAGATTACCTACCGGTATTTAGACGGACATTTCAGTCCGAGACAATGCTGCTATTGTCTCCTTGCAGATTGAACTGCAGTATGTCAGCATGTTAGTGTGATTGGTGTTGTAAAGGCAGGAAGAAAAATGACAGAAGACAATGAAACTAAATCGAAAGGTTTTCCAAAATGACATTCTAACTAAATGCAACTATGTCTAATTATATGATTATGGTGAGATGTTGGAGGAAAGATCACTCCTTTCTTGTATATATATGCCCTCAATGTTCCCTCTAAAAACCTTTAATGTGAAGAACTCCAAATCTATACAACAAAATAATAATTAAGTCTAGAATGCTTTTTTGGACAACACAGATTAGGTTTGCAATCTTTATTGGGGGAAACCTCCTTTGTATGTTGGCGATAATGTCATGTCGTAGCTCTTTGATGTCATTGTACATGTCTGATGATAATCTCAGCCATCATCGCCACCAACATTACCATTTCTGTGGCCTGTCCCTGTATTGCATCCGCTTTCTGTAACTTGAAACTATGATGTGTCCGAAATCCTTTATACTTAAACATAAAATGGTGTTTCTCACCGAAACTAGCTCAAATGTCTGAGCTTAAACAGCAGCCCATTTCGACATTGTCATAATAACAATTATTATTAGGCCTGTATGTGTCCACAGTAGTGATGTCTGGTCTGGTCGTGTATCACAAACGGCTGGTGTATGCAGGCTTTCATTCCCACATTCATATAATTAGTGTAGCTAATTATATGATAATTTATGTGCTGGTGTAGGGTTTGTTGGGAATGAAAATCTGCCTACTTGTGTCATTTCCCAGACACAAGATTATACTCAACTGTGATACAAATACGCGTGTAATTACTAGTCTCTAGACACGGGTAATTATAGCGCTATAGCGTTCTACTGCTTATTATAGTACTAAAATCACTATGCTAACTAAGTGCAGATTGTAGTGTACAGTACCTAGAGGACACTGATAGGTATATAACTGTAAGGACAATTCAATGTGGATTATCAATGGTTCTCAGATGCATTGAATTCCTACTCCTGGATCAAAATTCAAATGCAGTCGCAACTCGCAAGCAACTTACAGTAGATATCTGCATCTAAGTTGCAACAAGCTCCATTGCATTGACAGCCCGATATTGCACCTGCGTTATCCTCTTTGTCTCTGTCAAAACTGTGTTTGAAAGAATCCACCGTTGCCATGTTATGAGCAACTCACTGTCAATAAACTGTGATTTTACTCAACGTATATGTACACAAAATGTACATAGCCTATACAGGACACCCATAAAACGAGTGGTTCCAAACTTGAGCACAGAAACAAATCATGACTGCATGGTTTTAGAGACAGAAAGTTGCTCATGACATGACATGACAATGACGAGTGTTTTTCAAACACAGACTTTCACTTGGCACAGACGAAGTCGATAACCAATGCTTTCAATACGGCTGCAAAGCCTGCACTATTGGAGGGTTTATCGTCAATTAATACAATCAGATAAGACTTTTCTGTTCCGTGAATGGGCTGTCAATGGAGCTTGTTGCAACTTAAATGCAGATTGTAGCTATAGGTCAAATGGTAGCTGCAAGTCATTCTTACTGTTTTTTTTGGCTACGTGGAGTACCAGAAGGGTGGAATTTATCATATCACATTTCGGATCATTGTTTAGTAAATGATTGATCCCAGAAATAGATTTAAATAGATTTAACCTTTTCAATAGCGGGAGGCGAGTGTGGAGAAATACTCTACTTTGTCTGCTGACATGTGCTGCCCAGCCTGTGATGTAGGAGTCGCTAGTGCAGTGGAAAAGATTGCCCTCCCCATGTTTACCCCTCAAACTGCCAATTATGCTGGTATGGACAGTGGACACTCTGACTGTCAGGCCACTACAGACCCAGAGGATTCAAAACCCGTCTCTGCAGTGGATTTTCTGTAGGCTACTTTTGATTCTTGAACATTTCTGGGACTGTGTATTTATTGACCCGTGTGCGTGTGGCAAACCATGCACACTCATTTGGCAACTATAAAGATTTTAAACAAGCTATTATATATGACCACGGTCTGAACAGGACAAAGAGTAAGGATTTACTTGTCACCCGCCCCCTTGCATGCTGTGTTTCTCAATGTAATGTAACACTCATGACCTCCTCCTGTTTGTTCTCTGATAATCTGGAATGAACAAAAATATCAACATGGATTCAAAATTACATCTCAAACCCTTTACAACCACCATATATACTGGATATGTTATTCAGTGTACCATGTTAAAGCTCAACAGATATTTCTCCATTAACTCGACTGACAGCAGCCAATGAGAAAGCTCATCTCACCATCTCAGGCTTTGATGCTCTGTCTCCTCTCCAAAAAATCCTGATCAACCAATCAGGATAGAGGAAAGCAGCTTGCTCAACAAGCCGATTCACTGTTTGGAATGCAAGTCATCATGCTAACTTCAGAAATGTGCAGCTCTTTGAATTGTACGTAGAAATTAAATGTGGCACAATCATGCCTCTCAGCCAAGGGGTATCACTCATTAATTTCTATCTGACAAATCCGTTGTACTCTTCTGAAGACCAAACACGTTTTATGTATTCATTCACTCCAGATTATAGAGAATAGATGGAGGTCTTTCTACCTGTTCTACCATCACTAGACATCACCACTCAGTCTAACATCATCACTGTCCTACCATCGCTATGACATCACCACTCAGTCTAACGTCATCACTGTCCTACCATTGCTATGACATCACCACTCAGTCTAACGTCATCACTGTCCTACCATCGCTATGACATCACCACTCAGTCTAAAGTCATCACTGTCCTACCATGGCTATGACAGCAGCACTCAGTCGTCATCACTGGCATTAACAAACATCTCAGGGCTTTGCAATCACAACGACAATGGGCCAACAATGTCTTCCTTGTTGACACACAACCCATGTGATTGTTGGTATAAACAATCAGGTTAGCATAAGAAGTGACGCTAATAGAGGAACATTATTGTAAAAGCATTCATACAGATATGTAAATGCTTTTTTTTGCTGCATAACAGCCACATCCCAGCACACGACATGACATCTCCATCATGTCTGGTCAAATAATAAGAGCTCCATAGTAGACTTACTTGATTTAATTGGCGTTTCGACAGTTTAGGTCTTCATCAGGCAAATGTCTGGTCAAATGATTAATAACCCAATCAGCCCATGCTGTATGAGTCAGAACAGACCCTATATTTGACCTTATATTTTAGATGTAAAAAATATATATTCTGGGGGGGTGGTGTGGTGGGAGGTGGGGTTAAAATATATAAATGTGTACTATAGCGCCATCTACTGTCCCAATGTCTGATTTTATCATATTGGAAAATATGTGTGATAAATATTGTTAATCTTGTAAGTATAACAGCGTACCATGATGTAGTAACGTATGAGGAAGTTTTAGACGCTAAAGCCTAATTTATACTTAGTCGTACAACAATGTCACTCGACATACAATGCCAGCAACACTGTCGGACAATAAAGTATAAGTTAGGCTTAACTTTGTTAAGGGAATTCATGTATGTTTGATTTGGTTCTGTAGGCTTCTTACTGTGATGTCCATCATGCATTTGTGAATCATAGTGCATAACTCTGTATATATATTATACACCCATTATTATGCTGTATGTGAACCATTGTGTTGTAGTAAAAATTAAATAAACTTGTAGAAAGGAATCGATTGAAGATAACTATTCATATTCAAAGAACAGGTCTCTAAATG
The DNA here is from genome assembly GCF_963924005.1 of Protomyctophum bolini. Classification (NCBI taxonomy): domain Eukaryota; kingdom Metazoa; phylum Chordata; class Actinopteri; order Myctophiformes; family Myctophidae; genus Protomyctophum; species Protomyctophum bolini. The sequence goes on from NC_137866.1 coordinate 26,318,531, forward strand.
TTGTTGGCAAATGTGTGAGCACGCATATGCAGGTTCTGTCTCTTTCTCAGGCAGACTTGTAGTGCACACACACACACACACACACACACACACACACACACACACACACACACACACACACACACACACACACACACACACACACACACACAATAGTATAATAGTATATAATATAATATAATATAACAATAATAATAGGCTAATTAAAAAACACAATTTAGGAAACAAACAATAAAGGGACCCATAAAATTGTGTCTGTGACCGTTTGGGATCCAGTGCATTAGAGTAGACAAATCAGCACAAATTTTGTTTTTTTAAATATTCCATATTCTGGTGTAATGCATAAAAGACAGGTTTGTGTGGTCTCACTTTCCTTCCATTTGAAACCTACACTTTTGTGTAGTTTTGAATGATACACAGAGGAGGATAGGGGTTAAGTGGGCAGGTCAAAACATGAAATAAAGGATACTTTTTTTTATTGAAAATGGCTTTGTCCTTTAAATAAATGTTCACTAGAGAAATTAAATGGTATTGTAAAGACAGGTGTTACAATGGTAGGCCTACTAATTAAGAGTGTAGCAGAGAAGAGTTCAATTGTGAACAACATGCACAACAGCGGCACCCTGTGTCAGTTTGGCGTGAACGTCAGCGCTGTGGAACATGACATGATAGCCTATCATTGATAACACCTGCGTTTACCCCCAGCAGCCCACTGAGCCCAGTGGCCTACTATTTATCATGTCAACATGGCTGCTGTGAAATTCTATTAGAATGCGGAATCTTATTTTTATTTTAACAATTACGTGCAAATGTTAAAGAGTTGTCCACTATGCTGCTATTACTAACATGAAATAAATAGAAGACGGGAAAAGGGGAACAAGCCAGGCCATCCTTGTACTTGTGGACGTGGTGCACCTGAGAAGGAACGTCTTCTGACATGAGGTAGGACCTGTTTTAATTTAAACCGATTTAAACATGCAGGGTTGTTGTTGTGGTCAACGTTTTACAACACGGTAGAGGGCGCTGTTTAGTCATGTTGACGTGTAATGGCATGCAATTTTTTATCTGACCCATTTTGTGGAAGAAGAACATTTTTGACTTGAGGATAATGTGTATGTTGTCTTTTAATGGTAGACTGTAGTGTAGGTTTATGATTTGTATTAGGTGTTGTATAGCCTACTGTAGGCCTACATAAACATTGTTTTAAGGTTTTTATTTGTTGTCGTTGTCTGTTGTCTCTGGGCAGTGTATATTTTGTTGTTTAGGGCATGTCAACAACCCCCAAATTGACACTAATTAGCCCACGGACCTAGCCTGACACTGAATTTTCATTTTGTTTCACTTTCATTATTGAATCGCCAGGAAATATTGTTTTAATGGTACCGATTCAGGGCTGGAGCCAGGCTCCATTTAAACCCCCATAAAAGGATATAGGGACCCCCATAAGAGAAGATTTTTTACGGCTCTAGCAGTGATTCTCAACCTGTTTAATTTAAAGGACCCTCAGTTTGACATGCATATTAGTCCACAGACCCCCATTTAATGGCATTTCTTTCTCTGGGACCCCCAATTTATATTGTGGAATCAATGTTGACTTAACTCTGAGAGTGTACAAATTATTCCAAACTATCATTTAGCTGGGGACCCTCTGGAACTCCCTCAAGGACCCCTGGGGGTCCCCGGACCCCATTTTGGGAACCACTGGTTTTAGTGTTTTTCTTCTTCATTGGTAGAATCGGAAATTAAGGCCATAACCTCAAACAAAAACCATACAAAGGCATTAAAAGAGGCATTTCACCTCTGGAAGAAACTCCAGTCACTCAATGTGAACACAGACTCTACAGAATGAGCTTGAAGATCTGCTAGGCCTATTTTATTTTTATTTATTTCTTTATTCTTCATGTGGTTCTCCACCTTGGTAAAGTGATGTCAAAACAAATTTGGAAAAGGAAGGGATGTCCGCACACTGAATTGTAGCTCCCAGGAAAATTCTTTATTTGGTACAACGTTTCGACCACTGTCGGTCTTCGTCAGGTATGAGTACACAACATCAAGAGGCGTATTATATACAACAGCATATGGGCAGGTCAACAAGGAACAAGCTCTGTTGCAATGATGAAAATCAAGCTAGACACGCCCACCGCATCTAAAAGGATGAGGCTGAAAATAATAAGGCCAACTCTTTAGAATCCAAAAGAAAAGTATAAACGTGCAGACATAGTTAAAAGTAAGCTGCAAACCAATAATTGTGTTTGTAATAATTGGCGTATCTAGCTTGATTTTCATCATTGCAACAGAGCTTGTTCCTTGTTGACCTGCCCATATGCTGTTGTATATAATACGCCTCTTGATGTTGTGTACTCAATACTCATACAAGACCCACAGTGGTCGAAACGTAACAAATAAATAATTTTCATGGGAGCTACAATTCAGTGTGCGCCGCTGTGCGGACATCCCTTCATTTTTCATTGTACGTATTTTTAACCAGCACCTGTAGAATTTCTGGAGATGTGCATGCTTCCTGTCGGATCCTAAAACAAATTTGGGCCTCATAATAATTTATTTAGAGGGTGAGACGGGTGTTGCCACAGTATGCAAACCAACCCACTGGGCAGTGCCAGTGGCCAGGCTCACTTCAGCAGATGGTGGCCATTGCCTGCCCTGGGCTGTTAGAGGACCACTTCACCACTTTTCAACCTACGTTCATATATAATTGGTCCTCACTAATGTCTGTGTCTCATAGGAGGGCTGTGTGGGCAGTTCAGAAACCTATATACCAGTGACATCATCAATTGGGAATCCAAGCTAATAGAAACCGCAGGGTTTCTATTCCTGAAAAGTTGCAATGTGACAATGGAAGCCATCTTTCTCATGATAAAAAAGCTAATCTAAATCTTTTTTCCAAAATAAATAAGAATCTGCCTAACGATAATAATGTCACTGGTGGACAGGTTTCTGAACTGCCCACAGCCCTCCTATGAGACACAGACTGAGTAGGAAAGAAATGTGGTATTTTATCATGAACATTAGTGAGGAGGACCAATGATATGATATGAAGATAAGTTGAAAAGTGGTGAAGTGGTCCTTTTATATATTTAGCAAGCACACCTTTCTAACACAAGTTCATGCCCATGCACACAATAAAACGCACACACACACACACACACACACACACACACACACACACACACACACACACACACACACAAACAGGTCCTTGTGTGCATCAGATCTGAGGCTTTGTGGCTCATGTGTTGTGACAGTCTAATGGTATCGACCGTGGTTGGAACCACCCACCTGGAATAATGCTCTGAGTGAATGCTCCCCTTATAGCAACTCAGCTTTCCTCTCATCCCCTCCTAGGACTTAGCGCTCTCTCTCTCTCTCTCTCTCTCTCTCTCTCTCTCTCTCTCTCTCTCTCTCTCTCTCTCTCTCTCTCTCTCTCTCTCTCTCTCTCTCTCTCTCTCTCTCTCTCTCTCTCTCTCTCTCACACACACACACACACACACACACACTTAACTCTTCCTATATTCTCTTTTCTCTGGCTCAGATGTCTTACCCACTCTCCTTCACTGTCTGTCTGTCTCTTCTGTCTATTTCTTTCACATCACCTCTTATGTGTTCTTCTGTCACTTGTCCACTTTATCTCTGTTTGGGTGTGTGTCATCTCATAGCAATAGCATATACAGTATCTTCAGTTCTTCACACATATTCTCTAGTCTACACCATCTGTAATAATTCCTATGTTCTTTGACTTGAAAACGTTTTCTTAACCACTTGAACCAAAGGGTTCTGGGGTGTTCTGGGGTGAACATTCAGCGAAATTAACTACTTTAAGCTCATGTTGTGAGCTTGTAGATCGGATATTTGCGGCGAAGAGATTCTTTAAAGAAGGAAAAAATATGAACAAAACTTTAAAAAAAATGTATAAAGTGGGTTTTTTGTGTCTAGTTGTATTTCGTTCAGATTTTATTGTCAGGCTACTCTTTCTTTACTCTTACATTTTCACTCATATCTCCCCTGTCTGTCTGCTGAAATTGTTTCTAATTGAACATGAGCAGTTATATCCACTAGAGGGCAGTGTGTCTCTTTAAAAGATAACAGGGACCCTCAGCACCTTAACTTAAAAGTTGATAAATGGTGCATTTATTGTATATAACGCCTTTATCCAAGGTGCTTTACATGCATTACGTTCACCCATTCATACACTGATGGCAGAGGAAACCATGCAAGGCACATTGGGAGCAATTAGGGGTTCAGCGTCTTGCTCAAGGACGGTGGTTCTTCAAAGGTTAGTGAAATCTAGGCAGTCAACTGGACATTGCGATTAATTAATTCCACAGTCAAACTGTTAATCTGGTGTTCCTTGACGTGAAGAAATGTGGGAACCACGGCTTTAAACAACATTAGGAAGCTAGCCCTGTACACTTTAGAAACGAGCCCAAAAAACACAACCAGCAACTACCAATAATTTATTTGCAAGCGACATTAACAAGCCAAAGGTCACATAATAATAAGCAGACATGGCAACACTGGCTGAAGGAAATGAAGCACACACACAAGGAGCCCCAGTACATTCCTGCCGAAACAGGTGAATAAGATAAGATAAACATGTGGAATTGGAATTGATGAAACAAAGAAATTAGTCAAAAGTTGGAATTGGAACAATATTAAGTTATAGTTGAAAAATGGGTTCTGAAATTGGTGACCCATCCACTATCGCACACACCCACCCCCTCACACACAACAATGGGCACACACACATACACATGCATTATACACATGCATGCACATTTGTGCAAGCATGCATTCACCCAAGCCATGTGGTGTCTTTCCCAACAAAAACATAGTGTAGGCCTAGTGTATACAAATATTGCCAAAGTGTAAAGATGCAAGATTCAATACTTTATTACAATTTCTATGAGACATTGAGCCATACAAAGAACAAAAAACATTCATTAAACATGGTGAAAACAACAGATTATTTACTGTCTTCCTGTTATCAGTGCATCAGAGCATAAAATGGTGGCCATCTAAGATGGAGTCGGGTTGAACGGGCGATGCATCTCTGCCCTCCCCCTTGTTTCGATGGTCTCGCACTTCTTGCTCATGGCGTGCTCTTTCTTTCCCCTTCTGCCACTCCGTATGTATCTCTGTTATCACTACCCAGTACGGTACCCTCACATCCCGTCCTTTCTTGTTTTATATGGTGTCCATCTTTAATCTCTCACTTCCTCTCCATCGCTTCACTGTGTATTGTACCGTTTTCCTCTTATCTTTTCTCGTTAGTCTGTCTTTATCAATGCCCTTGTTCCCTCACTCTATCCCTCAGTTTCTGCATCCTGTTTGCCAGTGACCTCCATCTTTGACTAATTGTTCGTACATTTTTCAGAACTTGGTTTGCTCTCCCCTTTTATCCTTTTGACAGATGTCATGTAGACTAATATGCATTTTTGTCAATGTTGCCTCTCTCACCCTGCTATGTTCTATCATGCTCTTCTCACAGTCTTCTTCAGTTGACTCTCTTCCTTCCTTCCTACATCCCTCTATCATTCTATCCACTCTCATCATACTCCCTCCTGCTTCCCAGTCTGTTTTCTCCAACCCCTGCCACCTCTATTCATCCCTCCCTCCACCCCTTTGTTCAACCCTCCATACCCCTCTCTCTCTCCATCCGTCCTCCGTCAGCCATTTATCCTTCCTGCCCCCACCTCTCTCTCTCTCTCTCTCTCTCTCTCGCTCTCTCTCTCTCACGCCATCCCTTTCTCACCTCCTTCGCTCCTCAGCCTGAGGTCTCCTTCCAGAGGTCCCTCTACGAGGCAGAACCTTAGGAGGATTCATCCTCCTAAGGGGGGGGGGAGGGAGGGATCACTCACCTACCGGACATGCTCGTTGCTTGGTTGGTTGGCCAGCGTGGCGTGGCGTGGCGTTACATGGCGCTGGGACGCCCCTCTTTTGTGGTGGATGGGGTCATCGCAGGCTGCAGTTGCTATAGGCATCATGGGGGGAGGGGTGCAGCAGGCCAGGGCAACATGCACAGCTGCAGCTATGTACAATATTATGCGAAATTCATTGAATGAGTGTTTAAGAGAAAGATGAACATTATGCACACACTGCACTACAGGGCAACTGTAGAGAAGATGCCCTTCCCCAGTCTTTTCAATTCAGTTAAATTCAACCACATTCATTCATTCGTCGGTGTGCACAGAGTACATTCTGTTCAGCACTAGCCCAGATGGCTGTTTCGGATGTACATGCAAACTCTTGTGAGCACACTGTGAGCTTCTGTGTGTTCAAAGTCTTTAGAAAGAAAGTGAACATATTTGAAATATTGTGGATGCCAGAATTGAATGGTTAAAAGTTGAACAACACCCTTTGAGTTGTAGAAAAAGACAAACAATCTAGCCTACATGGTTTTTAGAGTCATCCCACATGCTTGGGTTTGGGTGTGTCTGAGGATGTATACTGTATATTAGTTGTGACAAGAAGTTGGTGTCTATGGCCTGAGACAACCAGTGTTGTTATTCCTTTGTGTCTGAGAAGCTTGCTGTAAGGTACAGTAGGCTGTGTGTGTGCGTGCGTGCAAAGGCTGAGGGGGGTTCACTGAAGTGTAAGGAAGTTGGCAGCAGCATGTTCGCTGAGATGTCTGTGGATTGCAGATGACAAACAGGCAATACATAATCAGCCCTTCTTTTTCTCACACAAACACCCACATTGTATATTCACACAAAATCACTGAACCGGATTCATTGAATGATTGAATGTTCTGAAAAATAATGTATGTGAATTGAGCAAGTATTGAGGAGTGTGTGTGTGTGTGTGTGTGTGTGTGTGTGTGTGTGTGTGTGTGTGTGTGTGTGTGTGTGTGTGTGTGTGTGTGTGTCGCCTATTAATTTACACGTGGGGATTAGTATTTTGAATAGAGCATCTGTGTGAATTTGCATGTGTTACAGTTGTGTGTGTGTGTGTGTCTCGCGCACACACACACACACACACACACACACACAGACAGATTGTCTTTGTGTAATTCTCAGTAATTAGACAATAGAATCCATACGACAGATTGACAGGCAGACGGATAGATGCTTATATGGCAGCAAAAATGCTCACAATGTATGCCTCCCAACCGTCTCCACAGCCACAATGGCAGTACAGCATAGAAACACACACACACACACACACACACACACACACACACACACACACGCACGTGCACACATACTGTACACTTACTGTACACACTAAAGATTTTAATTGGATCCAGTAAATCAATGTTTTCTTTAATAGGTTTATTGTACATACAGTACCCCCCAGCATAACCCCCCGTCACACACACACACACACACACACACACACACACACACACACACACACACACACACACACACACACACACACACACACACACAGCTGACACTTTTTCTAGTTCACAAGCCAGAGACAGACTCCTGCATGCTGCGCTACAGAAACAGCTTAGATTCAATCATCTGGGACCCTTCTCACCGGCTGGGTACAGTTAGTACCGTTAGTACCGTGGGTACACCCATCTGCTTATAGCTCCTGTCCTGATTGTCGTGCCCCGTAACCCTCAGAGTTGTAAGGGTCCATTTGGAACTCTGAGGGTCCCTGGACCCCTATAGCCTGGGTTCCGTGGGTTTGTATTGAACCCATGATACTGGCCTCCACCTTGAGAACTATACGGTGCATTTTTGAGGCTCCTATGCCCAGCTTTGTGTGTACCTATAGTGATGATTTGATTGGCTGAGCACGAAATGTGATGTATGATGATAAGAGCGCCCCTCACTTCACACAAGTGTGATTTTTGAAATTGAAATTATTTTTTGAAATTGAAATTATAATTTATATCCACCTCGGAGGATAGTCAAGACGGCAGTGTCGGTATAGGCCAATCAGATGCAGGCGGAGCGTTACCATGTCTAGCAGCTCGGACGCAAAATAGACACGTACAGTATGTGTCCAAGACATAAGACTATGAAGTCTACCGTTATCTCTTCCTGCTTACAGTATGTGATCGTTCAAAGATCACAGTTGTTTTGTCTTAACAGTTCTCAGACATTTGTACTCACTGTGAATATCGGATAGGATGCATACATGTTGTGAGATATGTCTTTTATCTTCTTATATACATAGTTTTATTGACTTGCTACAAACCCATTATTCAATTTGGGAGAACCAACAACGTTTGAATATACTACACAGTACATTTATCCCGTATTCTGTCTTGCTCTGTCTCTCTCACATACACATGCATGGCATTGCACGCACACAGATCGCAATATGGTCCATCCATGCTGCAGTCCCCTTGAATCTTTCAATAGGCTTTTCAATTATTAACGCGGACATGAAATATGCATAACACGTGGTGGACGTGTGCTGCCGTAGACTTTGCTGACAGTCACCCTCTGTCACCTAGCAGTAGACTCAGCAGCAGGAGGCCTTCTTCAGTGCCTTCCACTTTCTTATAATGAAGATGTGTTGCTGTTGGGAGGAAACCTCGAGTCATAACTCCATTTTTGAGGTTTTTGATTTTATTCCATACATCAGTGCTATTGAACACCCTTTTACGTGTCGTTTTGAAAATATTGAACCAATGGAAAGTTGTAAAAAGCACATTGGACAAAACCTCCATTTCTAATGTCACAACACCAACTTTGATGGGGCAGTATTGCATCGTAAAAAGGTTTTATTATTTTCCTTTAAAAAGTATAATTTTCATTTCCTGAAAAAGGAACATTTTGGAGTTATGAGGTTTCCTCCGGACAGCAGAGATATATAACACCATCCATTAAACTTAAAGCATGCGTAACACTGGTTTCAGTGACGGGAGACCAAAAGGATAAATAAATGTTAAAGTGTTTTGTATTACAATTTTTTGAGGTCATGTATTATTGTGTTAATGTTTTATGCTATGCTGATGAATTGTATACATAGGACCACAATGGAAACAAGTCCCCAGGACGTTATTGTGTTAATGTCTTACTGTACCACGTGCTGTCTACATTTCTGACTGATAAAGTATTCAATCAATCAATGAAAAATGAAATGTCAGAAGAATATAAAATGTAATGTACTTAAAGAGTGGCCTAATGGATCAGGATGCAAAATCGTTTTCAGATAGGCCTACATGAATGATCCAAGTCCACAAGATAATAATATAATAATAATAATAATAATAATATTTGGATCCAATGGCAATACAGAAATGATGATGAAATTGTTTAACCTGATCTCTCTAAAAATCCAAGAAAAATAATGACACCTTGTATTAAATAGAACTATACAAATACAAATGATGATAAAGCTACCTTTGTATTTAAGCTAAAACAGGGGAAGAAGACACACTCGAGACATGAACATTGTGAAGAAACCTTTTCCTTTTATTGTTGTGAAACAGTCCCTGCTATGTCAGGATCAAAATGATTAAAAACAGTCAGTGCTCAGTCAGAAAGTTCTTCCACACTGCTCGCTGTGGTGAGGTCGAGGGATTTTACAAAGTAGATGTGGGTTGGGTTTGTAACGAGACATGACATATAGCCGCCTTCAAAAATGTGACAGGATTCCACAGAGGAAGAAAAATAATAATAACTTCACTTTTACTCCAAAACACGTTTACTGACTTTACCGACTACATCAGTACTGGAACTTTCTCTGGGAGCTATGCACGGGTAGACAGGGTCGGTGTGAACACACAAAGGAGCATGGTTAGGGTTGGGGGGGAGGATTGGGTTAACTCAAGAGGGAGAATGGGGTAGATATCAAAACCACAGCAATGACACTTAAAACAGAAATATAATTTTCCCTCGCTTTCTTTCCTCAAATGAACACTATATCCATATGCCTACTAACTGTTTGTAGTGGAGGGATGGAGGGAGGGAGAGAGCATGTGTGGGGGCGAGCCCACGGGTGCTTTTCCCTCTCCATGTGTTTTCTTTTGTTGTTTGTTGTTGTCGTCTCCATGGTGAGGTGACACAAAGTTACCGAAGCGTCCGTTTGTCGTGTTCATGGCCCCGCCGATGTGTGGAACCACCGGTCTTATTACTTGGCGTTGGAGGAGTTGCTGAGCATCTTGCGCACCGCCTGGGCGATGGCGTCGCGGTCGATGCCAAAGATCCGGAGCAGCTCGCTGGGCTTTCCGCTGCGGGGCACCTGCGACACGGCCAGGCGTTGGACGGTGAAGCCCGTCTCGTTCACCACGGCCGAGCACACTGCCTCTCCCAGACCGCCTGCATGGAGAGATCAAAGGAGAACAGGGAACTCATGGCTGGGAAGAAAGACTAGATAGATGTTGGGTTTGGTGATCGATCACATAATGGTTTTATACCCATTCAGGACGGGAACCCCTGTTGGCATTACTTTAAACCTTAGCTATTGAAAAATAGCAGATCTACAAGCTGTGTGGCACACGCTATGAGCTTGTAGATCTGCTATTTTTGGAAAGTCTTGAAAATGTGCCGCTATATATTAAATAATATAATAATAATAATACTAAATTATATAACTCAAATCTCTCCTTCGGGGAACAACATATTTTCAGATGGGGGTCGGCGGCCAATTGCATATATTTTTGGGGGTCCTTGACATGAAAATGTTTGAGAACGACTGACATAGAAACTGTCATGATTTAAAAGACATTTTGTAGAATTGACCTCAGGTCTAAATGGGTTAAAACTGTAAATATTTGAAGAAACCCTGGAAATGTAATGAATGAAAAAGGTTTTGAATGAGGAAAAGCAATGCAGTGGATTTATCTTAAATTAATATTAATTCCTCACAATGACGTTTTAAAGCAATATTTTAAAACACTGACAAATCTAGCTCTATTTTGTGCTCTAACATTTAAATGAACACATGTATTATAGGCCTACACTTAAATATTTTCAGCCATAAGGTGCACTTCCTTCCTACCATTCGTATGTCCTCACTTGCTCTTCTGCTTACTTATTTCACCTTTGCTTCTATCCTTCTCTCCCCTGCTTCCTTCCTTCACTCCTTGTCTTCCAACCAGCTGTCATATCAGATCACTCACACCTCCATGGTCAGTAGAGTTCAGCCGTGATGTGATGTTCACTGACAATAACGACAACGCCCTCCCAATGCGTTCTCACTCCTCTCTATCACTCTTTCCATCATTGCTCCTCTCCAAGCACTCTTTTCTCTCTCGCCTTCATCCTTCTCCTTCGTTCCTTCTCGCTGTCTTCTCCACATCCACCTACAGGTATAATCATTCCACTCTCAAGCTCCTATACGCTCAATTTCTTCTTTGAACTCTTTCCTGCTTTTATCTCACAAATCTTTCTTGATACTTTCCAAATCTCTCACACCATCCTCCTAATTTCTCTCCTTTTTCCTCCACCCACCCTCCATCCGTCCATCCATCTATCACTCTTTGCCCGGGTTATTTTATTCCTTCTCTGCGTCCTCCCCCCCCCCCCCCTCCCCCTTCCCTACTCTGACCATCAACTATTTTCTCCCTTCTCTTATCTATCTCTCCCTCTCATTTCCTTACACGCCATCCACTCCTCTGCTAACCTCTGACAGTTATATCCATGGTTGTGTGATGTTGGGAGTGAGGAACAGGCTCGGTATGGAGGTGTTGGAGGCAAGGCATAGAGTGGGGGTGGGGAGGTGTGGCGTTGCACTAGCCATGAACCCATCTGTGGTCTGGGACTAATAATTGGTGTGACATCCCCCTGAATAGCCTTGAGCCTCCACCCTGTGTGCCCCCTATATTGTTAAGACCCCCTCATTGGTACAGTATAAAACAGATGCACACACACATCGCTACAATGTAATGTTCTTTGACAGCTGTACCCTTTGTCCTGTCTGCTGCCCCCCCCCCCACACACACACGCACACGCACATATACTGTACATACAATACACACACCGATATGCCATCGCCCGCTACCACTGTCAGACCTATCCCTCTCTACACATTTGTACCCCCTGCGATTCAACCTCCAACCCTCTCTAACCCTGGTTCCCCCAAACATGACCCTCACATACTGGCCTGTCATAATCCATTCATGTACTGAAAATGTGCAGTATAAGAGTGTGTGTGTGCGTGTGTGCGTGCATGCGTGTGCACACGCATAATCTACATGCATGTGTGCAAACATGCATTCAGTGCGTTTGCATCAAAGGCTGGTCAATTCTAGGTTAATGGTTCAAAGTGAGGTTCCTGTGACCAGCAGCGTAACTAGGTGTCAATAGGCCCCCACGCAGGCTGATCCCCCAGGCAGGCATTTATTTTATTTGTCTATTCTATGCTTCTATCTATCTTATCTATCTCTTAAATTTCTAGTCAGAAGTAGTTTCTGAGTTAAAATTGATAAATGAATGTGTAAGCAACTGTAACACTAGTGCATTCTATGCTTGTTTCATGTGCTATTGTGATTGCACTGGACTCACCGCAAATATGACTTTATTGATCATTTAGTAAGTATCGTGTTTATATTAGAGATGCTATTAAGCCCTATGATTTAGCCTAAAGTTCTATGTTGGTATGACATCAGTATGATGCAAAATGTATCTCCAAAAAGCTCAGGGAACTGAGAAAAACAAATGTCTTTGTTCATATGCATGCTTTGACATTTGTAAAGCTGGCTGCAGCTATATTGTTAGTTTAATTGAATGTTGACCCCTTCATCATCATTGATGTTCTTTATTCCACAATACAGTGGAAATAGAGAAAGGAAGGTGAGGAGAGAGATATCCGACACAGAATGGGGACATGTGACACAGAATAGGAACATGTGACACAGAATGTCACACCATTATTGGGCCCAGCGCTGTTTATATTTTGTTTTTGTGTAACCACCTTCATAGTAGTGGTCCTCCACTGTGATGATGCGTCCCCTGGTTGCCTTGGCGTTCTCAATGATGGTCTTGGAGTCTATGGGCTTGATGGTGAAAGGGTCAATCACACGGATGTTGATTCTCTCTGGGAGTGGAGGCAAGAAAGTTTAGTTTAGTTTAGTTAGTATTAGTAATATAACACACTTAATCAAAACTAAGTATCACAACTAAGTAGTATCTAAGTTGCTTTGTGCAGAAAAGAGCCCATTGGGCGTATGAAAAAGTGACAGACAGACATTTTCATCTTGCAAATGGTAAGCATCTTCAATGCCAAAAGAGGTACTTTTGCATTGCAGGACATCTAATACCATGTTGCTGACGGAAAGCTCTGTCAACATCAGTTTATAAGAGCCCATGACGTCGTACCTTAGCTCGAGAGTTTCCATGAACCTCCGCTTAACTGGTAACCAGGGAACTAGTTCCCATCTATTTGTATAAATGTATAGCAAGAAGGTAACTGCAGTTTATAATCTTTAATCCCTCTGCTTTGTACTGTACCTTTCTTTAACTGTTCAGCTGCAGCCAGAGCCTCATGGAGAGTCACTCCTGCTCCAATCACAGTGACATGGTCATCAGTAGTCTTGTACACAACCTGAAGGGTAGAAAAGTATTTTAATTGCATAATGTAGACTAGATTTCACTCGATAAATAGTTAATGTGAAATAAAAAAGAAAAAGCATCTGGGAAAACGTCTAGCAGGCTACCGTATTTTACACATGCCACTAATTTCTTTATGTATAATTCGGCCTGAAATGTGTTAGCACACTATAGTAGTCTCAAAGCCAGATGAATCAGAGCTCTCTGCCTACCAATACATGTGGTGACATCTGAATTCAATGTATGGGCTAGAAGAATCTAGATAGAACAGTGGCGAAAACCTCCGCTAACAAAGGGTCAAAGCTCTGCTTTGAGAAAACAATCCTGGTATCGCCCTGGCATTTTCTTGCCAGGGCAACGGCTGATTCGGTCTGGCTTTAGCCAGGCTAGTATCGCCCTAGGTAGGACCACCAAGTCTTTGCATTGGTTCTGTAATGCAAAGACTTGGTGGTCGGATCCAAACCTTTTCCACACAGTTTTCCACTAAAATGAATTTAAATGTCACCAGACGTAATGGTGAGAATGGCGGATATCTCTGCTATGTCTGCCTACGGTACGTGAGACTACAACCAAGTACGCAGTAAAATACTTGATGTTAATTTATCCATTTACCTATAATTCCATTTGTACACTAAGTATGAACACTAAGTATAGTGGGATAGTAGGCCGCTACTCATTTCTGTGACATGTGTATGAACTTCAAACCTTAGCCTGTCCAACATGGAAGTCCTCGTTGCCATTATAGAGGACGTTGTTTTCTGGACGACTGGTTCGGATGAAACAGAGACCCTAGCGGACACAAGTGATGAATCATATGGTATTTATTACAATCATTATTCAATGTTATATGTATTTGGTTGTTTTTTCAATACGTAAATCCCTTACTATCAATCCCCTTTTCATTTAGACACCTTCTTTATAGTACTATAAAGAGCATTGTGGGTATACCTTTGTGTTGGCGGCCAGTTCCACTGCCTTCTCGGTCGAGACGCCGTCGCTAGGGTAGAACACTGTTGCCGTGGGGATGGCTCTGAACATGGCCAAGTCCTCCAGACCCATCTGAGAGGGCCCGTCCTCGCCTGACATGCACGTGCACACATACACACACACGCGCGCACACACACACACACACACACACACACACACACACACACACACACACACACACACACACACACACACACACACACACACACACACACACACACACACACACACGCGCACACGTGTTAGGTGTAGTGATATTTGACATTGTTGGAGGCATTAGTGGACATGCATGCATTCGGGCACTGTGGGCATGCAATGTACCTGAGGGGGTGGAGAGGAAGAGGAAGAGGAGGAGGAGGAGGTTAGAGAGTATCGGGCCGCCTCCTCACCACCACTTCCGTGACACGGAAACAATGAGAGGCAGAGAGGAGGGAGGGGAGGAGAACTGATACGGGGCAGGAATGGACCAACAGAAGAGGTGAAGAAACGAGTTCAGGGTTGAGGAACATCAAAGAACCACAGAATACAGTGCAGTGAAGACGAGAGATCCAAACCACATTATACAAAGTAAAACCCTGCGGAATACGCAATTGATTGAGTATACCTGGATCCCATTGTTCTGATGTGAGGAATGTGGCCAAACATATTCTTGTGTTTTCTGTTTATTTCTCCGCAAAACGATGATGTTCAAATGCGTCGTTTCATGTCATTAGAGCGTACGACATGTGTGCCTGCCCCAGTAATGTGAAATGAAGCATTTACATGACCAAGATGCAACAAACATACACAGAAGACATAGGGTATTTTTGGTCACACTATATTAAAGATGGAGGGAGTGCCGTGATTTTCCATGTTTTTCATGTGTTTATGAGGTGACAGTACTTCATTAGACCCCTTGGTGTGGTTATGTGCAACGATGTCTTCCTTTTGGTATTTAGGGCTTCTTCCTGAAACCTTGACAGTCAAACGTACCAATGAAAGAAACAGTGATATAGTGACATCACCCCATCATCATCCTCTCCCCTAACCCTTTATCATACAACAGCTGTGGGTGCGGCTTCATTTCAGGTGGATCACCACCAATCACCACCAGGCAAACCTGAACTGGTGGGCATGTCCACATAGAAATGACATTTTAACAAATACTGTACACTTAAAAAATAAAAATCTTCCTCCTTATATAATAATAACACCTGATGATCATGTTTTAGGGTGGAAAAGAATCACGGCACTCCATCTTTAATGATCTCCTCGCATCATAACATTGGGATTTAGGTTGAAAAGTTTTCTTTGCCTCTATTCTATAATCTAGAAAGGGTCAAAGGTCAGTGTGTCCAGGCTGTGATTGGTGGGGAGACACTGACCGATGGAGACGCCGCAATGGGAGCCACAGAGGTTGATGTTGCTCTCGGAGATGGCGGCCATGCGAAGTTGGTCGTACGCCCGGGTGAAGAAGGTGGCGAAGGTGCTGGCAAACACCACGTTACGGTCCCGCGCGGCACAACCGACCGCCACGCTAACCTAGGGAGGGGAGGGAGCAGGGAGAGAGGTGTGTGAGAAGGGGAAGGAAGAGTGTAGACAGGAGACAATAAATACACAGTACCATTATTTCTGTTAATTGAAGGGCTTCCGTAGCTGAGTGGGTAGAGAGCATGGGTGGAGTTTATGGTGGAATTGGACTACATGTGTAGTCAACTTGGCAGTTTACAACAAACCCGCCCCCCCGGGACCATCGGGTGGATCATGATCTTGGGGAAAAACATGGTTGTCCAAAGCAGCCTATTTTACAGGAATTCCCCACAAAGTCATTGGAAAAACCAAACGTTTGTTTTCCACCTTTTATTACAAGAAGCATGCGTGGATGGAATATTCAGTTTCAAAGGATGCAGTCTTTTGTTTTGCGTGGAGACACTTCCAGAATGACAGCAAGTCAGTTAAAAAAATATGGAACTCCCGTAGTGCTGAAAGTTATATGGAGCAGGCTTGTGTGTGTGTGTGCTGTGCTGCTGTAGGCCAACTACCTAAATAACTCATTTTTAGGGGTGTTATAGGGCATTGTAAAAAGCGCAAAAATAACTACGCCCATGCCATGGTAGAGAGATGCCAGCTGGGAATCAGAAGGTCGCCGGTTTGCCCTTGGCTCGCCAAGTCTACATATTGAAGTGACATTTGTGTGCTCATCTGAGCTATCTGAGCAGCCATCTGCTGGGTGATGCAGTAAAAGTAATTTCACCTCCCCGGGGACCAGAAAATATTGCCTTTCCCATAACTCCTGGTTCTCCAGCATCCCAATGTTACTTAAGACTAAGCTTCAGACTTCCCAAAACAAACTAATTCGACTACTTTTCGACCATGACCCACCTACTACCAACCCATTTTGCTAGTCTAAACTGGCTCCGGGTAGAAGACGGGGTTAAACAATTGAAAATGGGCTTGACCTTCAAAATTGTAAATGCAACCTCACTCTCGATGCCCTCAGTGTCTGCATACGTGACTAACTACCGCAAAATTGTGAGCAACACCCACAGCCACAATACTAGAGGGAGTGAGAATCTGGCACCTGCACCCATTTTCAAAATAAATATGGGTAAATTCCCCTTCTACAGCACCGCCACCAAAGCGTGGAATGCCCTGACCCCCCTTTTCCCCTCATTGTATACAGTGTTTTTACCTATGATGATATTGAATTTTAGTCATGTCTATGCATTGATTGCATAGGAGGGCCTAAATGGAAACAAGTCAGCAAGGACTTTTTTTTGGTGCTATCCCTTTAGTGTTGCATATGGCATAATAAACCATACTGTTTCTGCCATATGGCATGATGTTTTGTAAGCTCAATACCGGAATCACTTAATATTTAATGTGACATCACTACGACCAAGCTACAGTATTTAATGAATGCAGATAGCCAGTGACCTATTTCCGGGGGTCCTATTGTTTGGCAGCCATCGAGTCACGGGCACAAAACAAAGGCTCGTTAACTGGGATAGAAATGTTGATGATGGTAAAAGATAATGTGGGTGACATGATTAATTATCTTTCTCAATGGAATCTTGGGCAGCAGAGGAGAAGAATTTGATTAGGGTGACATTATAAGGTGAATCAGTGAAACAAAGAAAGGTTAATTAAAAGAACATGAGGATAAAGTCACAGCTCAGGAAGTGAGTTTATACAAAATGTGCCAAAACTGCCAAAATGCTGCATAATTATGATACTACTGATACAGAATAATAAAATATTTGATTATTCGTTCTCAGGGTTCAAAGTCGATTATAAACAAATATACATTTAATTGGATTTGTGTGTGGATTCACACTACTGTATGCTCAGAGTTCGACGTTAGTGAAAATGAAAGTAAACATCAAAATCACATTCATAAACCAGTTGAAATGTTGGACCCGGTCCGAGTTGTAATGTTACTCAGCCATTTAAGACAAGGTAGGCTTAACCAGGCTACTTATATTAAATGCATAACCCAGGTACGCACACACGCCTATCACACCAACAGGCTTCTTCCAGGTAGGCTTAACCAACAGGCTTCTTAGTTCCAGGTAGGCTTAACCAGGCTACTTATATTAAATGCATAACCCAGGTACACACACACACCTATCACACCAACAGGCTTCTTCTACTATAGGCCACTAATCAATGTTACTGTATGACATGCTTAGGCCAGATCTCACCATGTTTTGCTCTGCGATGTAGCATTCCACATAGCGGTTAGGGTGTTCGTTCTTGAAGAGCTCGGAGAAGGTGGAGTTCTTGGTGTCTCCGTCCAGAGCTATGACGTGGTCGTTGTAGCGTCCCAGCTTGGCCAGAGCAGCTCCATAGGCCTTCCGTGTGGCGATCTACAGAACATTACATGATGGACAGAGACGTTGTCATTTCTTTCTTGCTCGAGAAAATACAGGAGCAATCTTTGTAACTTTTCCCCCATCATTGCACATTCAGTGACTCAATAACTATTGAAAAATAGCAGATCTACAAGCTCATAGCGCGGCACCGAGTGCCGTGCTACGAGCTTGTAGATCTGCTATTTTCGAAAGGTCGTGAAAATGTGGCGCAAATCAAATTATTCTTTCAGAGCGAATGTTTTTAACTCAAACCTTCTTGGGGGATCCCTGGAACTACATATTTTCAGATGGGGGTCCACGACCAAATACAGATAATTCTGGGGGTCCTTGACATGAAAAAGGTTGAGCAGCACTGACATAGAGCCATAGGTGTTTCAGAAAACTTTTTTTTAATCTGCCTCAAGTCTAAATGGGTTCATTTAACTCTGAGAGAGCGTGTACACTCTGAGCACCTTTTCCCCGGGTTTGTAGGTGGGTGCGCTTGGCATGCGGACGTTGCGGAGGCTGACGGGTGGAGCGTCTTCGCTGGGCGGAGCAGGGTAGAGGCGCTTGCTGCTGCTTACGAGGTGTCCCTGTAGCTCCTTCACCACACTGTCGGCCATATCTTTAGGGAGGGGCTTCCCATGCCAACCCATCTTATCCTCAGCCCCTGGAGAAGAGAACAAGCACAGTTATCACACATACTTGACTGCACAAATTGACACTAATTAGCCCCCATTACAAAATATATACGCCAAGGACCCCCATTAGAGAAGTTTTTACGGCTCTAGCAGTGACTCTCAAACATTTTAATTTCAAGGACTGCCAGTTTGACATGCATTAAGCTACGGATCCCTATTTAATGGCATTTTTATATCTGGGACCCCCAATTTATATTGTAAAATCAATGTTAATTTAACTCTGAGAGTGTATGTCGTATATTCTCCTGTAGATCTGTACCTTATTTTCCTAATGCAGAATGAACACAACACACGAGTTCCGATTTCCCAGGCCAAGTCCGTCTTTATTCAATCAAGGCATCTCCCATCGTTACAGGTTACAAGCATATAGCAAAGTCATCTCTTCCCTTTGATAGCAGCACAGGCCAGGGTGACCGTCCCGTGCTCCTCCATTTTTCCAACTCCCCAGCCTCAGAGCACAACCACCAACCCCAAGTCCTTCTCCATCCACCCCTTTTATCCATCCCCCTCCTGCAGTCTGGTGTCACCTTTTGTGTGTGTGTGTGTGTGTGTGTGTGTATCATAAAATGTAAAGAGACAAAATGTAGTCTGTTGGCTCTGTCATTGAACAATGAAACAGGAAGGCCCAAATCCACAGGTGGTCTAGACCCTCAAGGTAATATCAGATACAAGATCACTCAAGATTTATCTAGTCAAAGAGTGAAGCCACGAGGCTTCCTGCCTGTGGACCATTGATATGCAAATAGTTTAAGACACTGTGGGGTGGGTGATGACTCACTTCGGTGAGACAAATGGCCATGCAGAAATGTACCATTATGACTAAACAAGTAGATATGAATTATGCTATATGATTCAAATTACACGACACGTACAAATGGAACCATTTGTACACTCTCATTAGTTACAGACCCATAAGGGTCCAAAATTGGTTCCAAACTACCATTTAGCTGTGGGGACCAACTGGAGCTCCCTCAAGGACCCCCGGACAACACTTTGGGAATCACTGCTATATATTATATATAGTGGTGGAAAGTATAACTAAGTACATTATCTTAAGTATTGTACTTAAAAGTACAATTTTGAAGTAGGCTATTTGTACTTATTTTTATTTCCAATTTCCAGTAGGCTACTTTTACCTCTACTTCACTACATCTCAGAGACAAATATTGTACTTGTACTCCACTACATTTATTTTAAAACTTTAGTTACAATTTACTTTGTAGATTTTGATTATTACAAATCTAGCCGATCTACAAGCTCACAATGTGTCGCGATGTGACACATAGCGAGCTTATAGATCTGCTATTTTCAAAGGATTTGTATACATAAGTAAAAAATGGGAGTACTTTTCCCACCACTGCCTATATATAGTGCACCTTGCAAACCTTAAACACCTGCCACTCATGCAGAAGTCTTCTACCTCAGTGGATTACAATGCTAAACTCAAGGTCAAAGGCCACAACATCTGAGGCAATGTTATATACACATACTCTTCTATCTCTTTCTCTCCTTCTCTTACCCTTTCTTACATTAAAGCCCTTAAGCCAGTGCCGTACTGCCGTCTCTACGTATACGCGCAGTGCGTATTGCGCGTAGGGCAACACGCCAAGGGGGGCAACAAAATGTGCCAAAAAGTGCCAAGCCGACCGCATAATAAGGAGCAGCCATGTGTGCGTCCTCACAAACGGCAAACATAGCCGATCTGAATGACGAAATGCAGCGCTCTCAGCGGAGCAGCACAATTACATCCCTGATTAAAACCAACACTTCTTTCACTACTCTTTGTAATTACTAACAATCTATAGTCTATATGAATGTTAGACAATGCACAATGTACTTTCAAAAACTGATACAATATTTCTAGAATTGATATGCTATATTCATATCGAGCATCTCGATAGTTCAGGCAAGCACGGTTGTCAGACATTTCGTTTGAGGCTCAATGTATGCCCTTAAAAAGGGTTCCATTTTATTTTCAGGCTCTGCCTCTGGGGCGTTAGTGACCTCATATTCTGTGTCATGCTTGCGCAGATAATCGGTAGTATCACACCCACACACTGAATGCATTATCATTGCAATTAGTGGTTAATCCGGATGAAAGTGTCTGACTGAATTGTACGTACTTTATATTTGTGTGATGCTAGAGAGCAACCAACCAGGTCAAATGCCTTGTACGTGCAGCAACCTTACTTACTGACTTATGTCAGATTCTGATTCATGATGTTTAACTGTGTGTACTCATCGACTTTTAAATAGAGAGCTGGAGTAATGTCTCTTTATCTCTCCTTCTCTGTTATGTCTCTCTCTCACACGTGTGTGTGTGTGTGTGTGTGTGTGTGTGTGTGTGTGTGTGTGTGTGTGTGTGTGTGTGTGTGTGTGTGTGTGTGTGTGTGTGTGTGTGTGTGTGTGTGTGTGTGTGTGTGTGTACACTGTTATCACAACATCACACAATGAGCTGCGGGTCAGAGTGTGTCTTACACATTCTGAGGGATTACTGGGCTGCTGTAGCTAAACCACTGAACCGCTGCCTGGATTACAACAGGTTAGGGTGCCTCTCGGACCGTGTGTCTCAGTGTGTTGTCCTAAGAGCGTAGGTCTTGACCTTGTGTCTTGTTGGAATAGCCTTTGTTAGAGTGCCAACCTGTGGGACATGGTGCGTTAAGCAAGGTATTGGCATTCATCCCGTTTCATTGTTTTTTTGGGTATGTGGTTTTATAGTATTCAGCGGGGGGGAGTGTTGGGGGGGGGGGGGGGGGGGGGGGGTTGATAATCGGCGACTATCCCTTGAAGTGTGTCACGAAAGGGTGCAATGAAATAATGCTGCCGCGATGTGTTATGTCATTGTTTTAGCAGTGGCACCATAGAAATATTTAACCACACAAACAATGGGATGTGTTTGTAATTGGACTAAGCAAACCTTTCATTGAGCACCTGTGTGATGTGTAATGTAGGTTCATTAAGTGGACGTCGAGGGGTGAGAGGTGTTGCCTATATACAATAGAAACAGAATGTATGTCTCAAAACACACGTGCCAGTAGTCAAGTGGTTTAAGTACCGGGGGAGTATTGTGATGATGAATGAGGCAGTATTATCAAAGAGCGTGTTGGGGTTTTGTTTGTACCTGGGATGCCTTTGCCCTTGATGGTCTTGGCGATGACGGCAAGGGGCTGGTGGCGTGGCTGGCTGAGAACTTTGCAGAGCTCCTCAACACTGTGGCCATCCACAATGATAGACTGCCAGCTGAAACAATCACAGAGTCAACTTTATGAAGAGTTCATACACATAAACAGTGTGTATTCACTGTCGTTCTCACTTAATCCCACACAAAACCCCAGACACACAAATGCACACATCTTTGTATAATACAGTGCACACGCATGACAACCACACACAGTATGTCCACTCACCCGAAAGCCTCGCAACGTTTCTGGTACTTCTCCACGTGATGCTGGAGGGGCGCTGGGTCACTCTGGCCCAGGCGGTTGATGTCCAGGATGGCCACGAGGTTGTCCAGTTGGTAGTAAGAAGCAAACGCCATGGCCTCCCACACAGATCCCTCAGACATCTCCCCATCGCCCAGCAGGCAGAACACACGGTAGCTGCATGGAGAGAGAGAGATTTATTATTTCACTTAGAGACTTGAGCATCAATGCAATTGTGTTTTATTAGGTCGTTATTTGTATTTGTAAATGTCTGTCAATGAAAACTGTTTCTCAATTAACCTACAACCTGATTACAACTAAATTAAATGTAGATCACACTTGTGTGAAGTGCACAGTGCTTTTTAGCATGATGATGATGTCAAGTTTAAGACAGACAGACAGACAGACAGACACTACCACAGGAGTGCAACACACACCGCTGCTGGACACAAGGCAAGGTGAAACCATGTGCTATTGTCTCTTGCAGAGGAGCATGGTAATTTTCCATAAAATTCTTTATCTTGTCTCAAACCATCACCCTCTAACAGCCACACACACACACACACACACACACACACACACACACACACACACACACACACACACACACACACACACACACACACACACTACTCGCTTCCGTGGCATAACGACACCTGACAGCTTTCCAGTCAAATAGACACATTCTCATTAAAGCTGGAAGATCTGCAGAGACACAGAGCATTATGGCTCGCATTCCACCCTTCACCACAGAGAGAGAGAGACAGAGACAGAGAGAGAGAGAGATGGGGTGCGGTAACAAACACAGATGAGGAAGACAAAGAAAGGAATTCCTGAGGCTGCAGACAAGAGAGGGAGAGATCAAGGGAGGGAGGGAGAGAAAAAGTGATGCACTACAAGGACAAGACAATACTGTGTGTGTGTGTGTGTGCGCGCGCGTTTGTGTGTGTGCGTGCGCGCATGCGTGCGCCTGTGTTCTCCTTCTGTTTCCCTTCGCCTAGTGGAAGGTGAGAAAAACAGACAAGGTGACACCTCTTCTTGTAAACAATCCCAACTCTATAGCCAGCTGATGCGCCTCAAACACACATGCATACATAAAGCTATGATTCTTTCCCCCCACATACACACCCATAGAGCCAAAAGCACTAAGTTAAGAACTCTATGAACATGCTATCCCTGCCCTGGGGAGGCTGCTACTATAATTCCATTATCCTATCCGGTGGGCTTTGTGTAAAGCATGAATACATATGAATACAACACTGTTGATTTAATAAAGTGGTAGTAACAATTCAAAGGTGGCGTGTTGGTTAAATGAAATCCTTTTAGTAAATTGAGCTGGGCCCACACAAGCGTGAAGATGAGGACTTTTCTGTAATTGTGTAATGAAGACTTTTCTGTAATTTTGTAATGATAAATGCTCTGGCCTATCCGACAGTATACAGTAGTCTTGGCTTGGTGTGTTCATTCATACATTCATGTAAGTTTGATTTAAATTAATGTTTTATTAAGGTTATTTCACATTGTCTGTCTGGGTTCAGATAAAGTCTGGAAAAATGTCTTTTGGACGACCTACTTTTAAAAGTACAGGTGCGTAGGAGTAGGCAGACAACGTATGACAAGAAAAGTCCAATAGAAATTAGATAAATTTGCCCCCGGGACGCAAACTAGTGAATATAGCAGGTTTACAAGCTGTACTGCAGTTACTTTTGATGAAAGCAGTAATGAGGATTTCTGTGTCAATGTTAATGGTGTTGTTAATTAGCCTTGCGTATGGGAAAGAAACACAAACACACACCCGGTCAGACATAGACACAGTCCCTTGCTTGCAATCACACATGCATTTGTGTGTAAGCAAGCGTACAGCACACACACACGCACACACACACACACACACACACACACACACACACACACACACACACACACACGTACACACGCATGCATGCATGCATGCATGCATGCATGCACACATGCGCACACACACACACACACACACACACACACACACACACACACACACACACACACACACACACACACACACACAGACACACACACACACACACAAATGCGACATTAAGTGAGCAAGAGAGATTATGGCGGAATTGCTCACATGTATGATTATTAGAGCAGAAGAAATCGGGTGCACACAAAATGCAGAGAGAGCGAATAGGGACAAGCCACATAGCAAGAGAGACAGAGACTCAGTAGAGTAAGAGAAAGCATGAGCAGCCAACACAATATGTATGCACTAGACTGATTGTTTCACGCTGTCTGCAGACAGAATAGAACAAGATAAACCCCTCTCTGTTCTGTCAATGTCTGTCACTTACTGAGTGAGTGGAGAAATTACAATGAATGAGCATGTAATAGATTTACCAGCACTTATTTATCATTTTTTGTAGATTTTAGAATATAAAGCATCTAGAAAAGCTATGGAATGACCCTGGAAAAGCTGGTTCACTTGTCATAACTCCGGATGGAGACACCAAGCTCTTCAACAACAAACATCTAGCCTAGCATGAACATTCCTCAATGGCCAACAGTAGAAGCCTGTGAGGGCCCGAGGGTGATGAGGGTAACCAGCCTGATGTGTGTGCCATGCCATGTCTTTGTTTCAGTCACTCTCTATTGTCCCACATGGACCATTAGAACAAGCCACAACAAAAGGGAATCTAGGAAATGTGATGTGACTCGTGTTTACAGTACATGCTAGGATCGGTTTTACACTCAAATGTGCATTTCTCATACAAAAACATGAATTTGAATCTAAAAGAATACATTGATTGACCATTGATTGTGCTGAATGATCAAGATTGAGTAATGCATCTATCTATTATTAAACGTTTCTGTCACAAGTAGATTGATTGATTGGACATGTAGCTCGGTTTATTTTATCTCCCTGAGATTATCATCAAATAATTGATTAATCGAGTGACAGAACATTTATGAAATGTAATAGTAATCTAATTACACTACCCAGTGTAGTGTAGAAAACACTACACTGGGTACTAGTTATTGGCAGAGTGTACCAGTTTACTGGCCTCAACTAAAGACTTAGGAAATATCCTATTGTACATTCACGTTCCTATGGCATGCCTCCTCAGTACCGGTATTTCTTTTAAAAGATTTTATGGGGGGCTTTTTGTGAGCCATTATTTGACAGGTACAGTTGAGAGAGACACGAGAGATAGCAGGGGGAGTAGCCTCGGAAACCGCAGGCGTTTTGGAGAAAAGAAAACCTGGGAGAGCGAGGTAGGAAAAGTGGCATAGGAGTGGGAGTGAACATTGTATTTCGCTAAACCAATAACAGTGCAGAGGGGTGCTGCGTTGCTACAAATTTGGTGATGTCAGCGTTCTCCACTGCGTTCTATTGGGGAGGGGAGGAGGAGGGGATCATTGGAAGGGGAGGCTGGCTCATTGGTGAACCAATAGGAAGTCAGCGTCGGTTTCCAGCACTAGTTGATTCCGCCCCTCTATGCTCAGAAAAGCATAGGGCTCTTTCAGGATAGCAGGGGAGTAACATATACAGCAAATGGCCAAGAAATCGGAGGACTCGCTGTTAGTTACCACTCGCCATGTAGTACACACTACACACCCTCACAACTTGGTTATCGGGACGCCCCTTCTCAGTATTTTGGGGTGCTGTTTAATCTCTCTTATGCACTCCAATGTTGTTCAGTAAACAAACATCCACATTAGTACTAACAGTATTCACAACTTAAACCCTATATACTTATTTGCCCCCCAGCAGTCTATATACTTACTAGGCCTGCACCTTTTTTTATTTTTGTTTACCTCTACATCTCTTAACTGAAAATACTGGTATGTCTGCAAAAAAACATTGCCAATTGTCATCTCATCCATGAATGGCAAAAGGTCTCATACTCTTATTTGTGGATTGGTATACCTACCTGTATGTCAGCCCACTGAGCCCAGGCCAGTGTCAAGGCAGGTTAGTTCTGAAGGTCTAAAGATGAAATGTCACCCCGTCATCACAGATGGGGCATTTCTGGCATGGCAGCACAGGGTCAGCAAGATGCTGTGTGTGTGCACGTGCGTGTGAGAGTGTGCATGTGTACCTTCATGATTGATGCTGGTCCTTGCACATACCTAGTTTGTGTTCTAAAGTTACTTGCTGTCAGCAATACGTCTGTGAGTTTCTATATGTCAATGTCAGTGTTCTATAATTTCAGTCATTACCGGCGAATGTGCATTCAAAGTCTGTATCGGAAGACTGTAAGTGTTGTGCATGTGACTTTGTTAATGTCCATGCGTGCGTGCGTGTTTTACCTGGCCTTGTCAAAGTATTTCCCAGTGTATGCCATCCCACAGGCAGCTCCTAGTCCCTGGCCCAGGGAACCTGTGGCCACATCCACAAACTGCTGCTTCTGTTACACACACACACACACACACACACACACACACACACACACGTTGCAAACAGCAAAAGCATTAAATATGAAGTGGATCTAATAAATGGTTTGGTGTGTTTTCCAGCCAGGGAGATAGTGACAAAGATGAGTTTGTGAGACCAGACACAGAGGCAGTCAGCCCTCTCTGCTTCTTTCTTCTCTCCTGCAGACATGAATGACATGTTCTGGTCACAGACACACTGTCTGTGAACTGTCAACATTGTGCATTGTCTGTGCACAGCATGCTTGGTGTGGTGTAGAGTGAGTGTGTGTGTGTGTGTGTGTGTGTGTGTGTGTGTGTGTGTGTGTGTGTGTGTGTGTGTGTGTGTGTGTGTGTGTGTGTGTGTGTGTGTGTGTGTGCACAGTAATATATAGTACGTTTACTGTGTTCATAGTACAGTAGGATAGACAAACTGTGTTCTCCCCTTTGCCATCAAAGATAAAGCATAATATACTGTGTGCCGTATATAGCAAACAGTATATGGCATTGATGAAGCAACATCCTGATAAGTGCTGACAGGTTTTGTGCTGCAGTGTTTCAGAATAGCCATCTATAGTTAAATACCATTTAGGCAACTTTACCTTCTGTCAAATACCTGCAAAATGAACCAACTGCATGCTTATATACAATGTATTACTACAGAAGCTCCCCTCCAGTCCATTTCAAACTATGTAAAAAATAATCTTCTATGATTAATATTTTGTTATCTCCACTAGGCCAGGAGGTGGAGATTGTTTTAGCACCTCGGATCCACTTTTCATGGATGCAGTCAATAGGCCAAGGAAGACATTCCACATTATAACCCTTTTTCAAATTGGTAATTTGGTCTCACTCTTTAACTGTAGAATACTTCATACAGTCAAAATGTCGCTCTATAGGCCATGCCTAATTCTGCCTACCGGTAACTAGATTTTCTGCAATTTAGCTTTTTCTTCAAAACACACTTTTTGGTGTCTATCTACATCGCTATACAATATCATTATCATATTTTCCATTTTCTATGCCAAAATGCCTAAAATGATGAATGCATTGCCCAATGAACCTCAAATTTGAATCACACAAATGCGATTTCACAGAGACCCATAGAGGGTCCACAGATGCTACAAATGTCACTGTTTGTTGCATAAACATGATTTTCTTCACCCAATTAAGAACAAATGATCTCGGAAGTCTTGTGACAATGAGCATCAAACAGGGTTTTCATATTCCATACTGTTTCCTTGTAATTGGCATCCAAAATGAGTAGAAAGGGGGCTATTTGCTCTGCAGTTTCCTCATGTCCTGAGGGCTGAAACCCACGACTTATACATACTGTGCATCCCTGGCTAGGCAACGCAACGTGGCGGAGATATGTGCTCTGTGGAGTGCTGTTCCTAGTTTAACGTATTTCTTTATTTGTTCTGCACATCACACTATTACTTTAATAGGAGAGTGGGCACATGGTTAGGTTGTACGGCATTCGGAGTTTGATCCCAGAGCACCACTACACCATCACTGTAACATTATCGGGATTCTTGCTTTCAGAAGAATTGCTCAATTGCTCAGATTTGCTCTATTGCAAATATGAGTTGTGTGTTACTTCCGTGTCCTCACCGGCACAGGGTGTCCCTCCAGGATGGAGTCCACCTTGCGGAGGTTAAGTAGTTCACTCTCCTTCAGGTAGCCTGTCTCTGCCCACACAGCATACAGCACCGGAGCCGCATGGCCCTGAGGAAGCAACAGTCAAAGGTTGGGCTTCAAGTGATACAGAGTGACAGACATACAGACAGTGATAGTCTCTATACGACACTGTACAAATCCACCCAACGCATATTCATGGTCCGGAAAACATTTAAGTGTATTCTTTGCATTGGTAAATTGGATAATAAACAATCTTATAACTGCAGCTCTGTTATCAAACCTTGACTTCTTGGTGGCCTCATTATTATTGCAATGAGATTGACTCCTCACATGTTTGAAATCAGAGAAATGAACAAATCATGTAACTCATGTCTGACATGTGTATGTGTAAATTATATTCTATAAACAGGCACACACAGCATATCAAGCAGACAGACAGTATTAATCAAAGTGAATTTGAGAGTCATGAACGGAGTTACTCAGAGATAGAGTGAAGTGGGTTGAGTTGAGTTCAGGGAGAATCCTTTTTTTAATTTTTTTTTATGAGCTCCACGGTGACATAAGAACAGAACGGGTGCCAAACCCAAAGTCAGGCCCAAGCCCCCATGTCACTCCATCAGATTACTAAAGCACTCAGGGATTCCTCTCATAAGCCTTCCTGATAGAGATTGGTGGATGACCTACATGTAGTAGTAACTAGTAACACGATACACAGAAATAATGCCAAACTCAGACAGAAATTGTTCCACTGACATAGCTTGCAGCCTTGTGCACATACAAGACGGTACACAGAGAAGAAAACTTCTGATACATCAGCACGCGTGTGTATGGTTGTTGTGTGTGTGTGTGTTCCTGACATATAGTTCACATTTGAGGACAATTTGCACAATCTCACTAGTTAAATTAAAACTCAGGGTTTGACATTGTATGTGTAAATGTGTGTGTGTTACCTTGGAGAGAATGAAGCGGTCATTGTTGGCATTGCGTGGGTCTTCTGGGCGGTACTTCATGGTGTGGAAGAAACACACCGACATGATCTCCGCCACACTGCAGCATGATGTAGGATGGCTGAAATACAAAGACGCACATTTTACACATTTTACATGCAACAGTACACATGATGCAACAAGCAATTTCCAGCATGCATGCACAAACAAACGGATGCACAGCCGCGCACACGCACAAACACACACGCAAGTATGTTTCCGGTGTTCCGTATACATGTTCATTCCCGGAGGAAACTTAAATTAAATTTTAATTCTAATGCTAATTCTCTCACTATATCTTT
Source organism: Protomyctophum bolini (assembly GCF_963924005.1). NCBI lineage: Eukaryota > Metazoa > Chordata > Actinopteri > Myctophiformes > Myctophidae > Protomyctophum > Protomyctophum bolini. Next base: position 26,348,273 of record NC_137866.1, read on the forward strand.
TATTTTATGCTTGGTGTCTTTATCACTCACATGCTCATTACGTAAATCATCTCTCTCTCACACGCACGGTCGCACGCACGCACACACACACGCACGCACACACACTCGTGCACACAGACCCATGCATGCATTCTCTCTGTCGTAATGCCATTAACTATGAGGACATCATTTATATATTTTGCAGGCAAGACCAAGTAAAACAGGTCATACTTGAGCACTGTTAAAAAAAAAGCACTATTACACAATGGTATTAGTGGTTTAATTGAACTGAGACTCACACAATTGTATTAGTTTATTATTTGTGTAGATGTCCCCTTTTTTATTGTATATATTTATTTATTAAATTCAGTCCAAACTCCATGCTTCTAATACCTCGGCACTGTGGCCACCCACCATCAAACCTTTTCCCTCATTATCCTGAAACAAATAAAAAAATTACAAAAAACAAAAGCATAATAAGTGAAGGAAAATAATAGTAAGTAAATAATAGAAATTAACAGTTGATTGCTTAGCAATGAGATGATGTGAAATTAATAAAATGGATAAATAAAACAGCTTATGCTACTAATATAGAAAATAGTAAATGAAATGAACACGATTGTACTGGGTTCACAAAGTACTTAATAGTCAAATAATTGTGATGAATGTTTTTGGTAGTTTATACAATATATGGTGATGGATGAGAAGCATAAATCCCAAACCTTTCTTGGTTTGGATCTTAGAACTCAACCATCCCTGGTTATGGGGAAAAAAAACCTCATTTATACATTTGACTTCCCATTTGGACAGTTATCTCCTCATGGCAGTCTGGCAGTGTGGTTCGCAAACATTTTCATGTCAAGCACCCCGAATATATGTATTTTGCCGTGGACCCCTATAATGGTGATATTCACCCCTTTTTTCTCAAATTTGTATTTATTATTTATAGCAGACGTATACAAGCTCACTGCTCACAAGCACCACATCACGTCAAGGTTTCAAATAGGATTAAACTGCCCCCTCAATGACCCCATATAGCGGTCTCCGGACTTAACTTTGAGAACCACTAGGCTACTCTAAAGACAGGTGTTTGGTGGTGCTACCATGCATGCAGGCATAAGTATTAAGTGCTGTCCCGCGAGTCGACGGACGATGCTTCCATTCCAGCATCAGCATGTCCACGTCGTCACATCACCGTATATATAGAGTCGACCCACTTGTGTTAATTAAGAGACCGTACAATGCGCGGTCGCGGATCATGCGCCGCATTGCTTCTATCTTATATAACCCGGCCTTACCCATGCAGGGAAAGAGCATTAGGAATTAAGATCCAGAGGGCTGCATGAGTATACAGAGTGCACCACCTGCGTCGGCTGCGTGTATTAGTGGACTAGACTAGATAATCTCAAAAGCCCATATAGGCCGGCGACAACGTATGGCTATAGGCCTAATAATTGCATAATTATTATTATAAGCTACATACATTTCCACTGATAGTTGTGCAAAAAAACCTCTCACTCATTGCAGTGCACCACTAAACTCTTTCGGATCTCATTGCCCTCTCCGCAAAGTCAATGCAATTCAAAGTCAATCTTTTAATTTAAAACAGTCGATATTCGATACAATTGTATTATGCAGAGCAGAACTCATGCAGAATCATACAATAAATGTTGTATATATGTTGTCGACATGTTATGTTTTAAATGTATCCCAATATACGTTTTAAAATAATTTAAAGGCTATAAACATCAGTTTACCTGAAATAATCCTAAATAATCTGGAATATTAGGCTATTTTAAGAAAAAGAAGGGGGGGGGGGGGGGGGGTATATAGCCCTATATGAGACTATAGATAAAGCAGTTCGCCTCTCACCCGCTGCCTGCTGCGGTTGTCGCTTTGATGGAGTTGATCCGAAGCCGGGTGGCGATGTTCCGGAGCGCCTGCACCGTCTGCTGGTCCGGTTTGTGGTAGTCCTCCATCTGTGATCAGGCCGATGCACCTTACCTTACCTCGCCAAGAAACACTGGGATAAAAACAAGAGTCAAGAGTTAAAAGTCCCCGTTCGTTCTACTAGACAGGAGTTGTGAGTGACTGCACGACGGACGACCGCAGGGGTTAAAAAGACCGTGCCGGGTGAGGGTGACAGATAGATAGAGATAGAAACTGGGAGGGAGGGGGTGGTGGGGGGGTGGCGCAAAGGAGGTGGGCGCTGTGTGTGAATCTAGAATAGATAGAGGCATAGAGGAGCTCAAATGTTGCGTTACTTGACAGGCAGCAGACGCAAAGACGCGTTGTGAGTTGATTTGGAACAGCTATACATGCATGCATCATTGCGTCTTTACTCTCGCTGGCTTCCATTGACAATGAATGGTATAGACTGCAATTGCATCTTTTACATCTGCCTGTGTGAACGCACCATAGATATAGCACTACCTCAAAACCTGTAGCCAGCTATATTAGCCTATATTTTTTCTTTTCATTGCTAACCGTTTATATGTTGCCGTTTTTATTTATTTTTTCACACTCAGCGGACCTTATATTGAACTTAACTCTGAGATCCATAGCTCTAATGTGTTCTAAATGAAACACATTAGAGCTATGGACCAGAGCTATATTGAACTGTGCTTTCCTGACCTGTGCTTATTCTATACAAACTGTTAATACAGTTTTCAATCAATCACACATCGACCGTGCAGAGTGCAAAGTCCTGTCCAACATGAGCGTGCGTGCACACAACATGAATGAAATGAAACACATGCATGCTGTGTGATAGCGATAGTCTATAGCAGGGATAGGCCTACTCAAATAGATTTACCTGTGGGCCACATTACAAAAATGGCAAGGGGCCAGGGGCCAGTAGATAAAATTACGACATTAATGATACTTGATAACTTCTCTCTTTCAATTGCTTTATTTTCGCAAAATGTATCAAAGTACAATGTGCATGCACACAATATGTAAATAAATAAATGTGTTACATTTTCTTGCATAAACACAAAGAGCTGTTTCCATAACTGCACAAATTATTGCACATAACATGAGTAGCTGTTATAATAACATAATAACATAACATGAGTAGCTCTTTGCCTGTCTGCCTGTCTGTCTGTCCATGAGTAGTTATTTGTCTGTCTGTCAATGAGTAGCTGTCTGCCTGCCTGTCTATGAGTAGCTGTCTGTCTGCCTGCCTGCCTGTCCAATTGTCCATGAATAGCTGTCTGTCTGCCTGTCTGAGTAGCTGTCTGCCTGCCTGCCTAATTGTCCATGAGTAGCTGTCTGTCTGCCTGTCTATGAGTAGCTGTCTGCCTGCCTGCCTAATTGTCCATGAGTAGCTGTCTGTCTGCCTGTCTATGAGTAGCTGTCTGCCTTCCTGCCTGTCCAATTGTCCATGAGTAGCTGTCTGCCTGCCTGCCCAATTGTCTATGAGTAGCTGTCTGTCTGTCTATGAGTAGCTGTCTGCCTTCCTGCCTGTCCAATTGTCCATGAGTAGCTGTCTGTCTGTCTATGAGTAGCTGTCTGCCTTCCTGCCTGTCCAATTGTCCATGAGTAGCTGTCTGCCTGCCTGTCCAATTCTCCATGAGTAGCTGTCTGTCTGCCTGTCTATGAGTAGCTGTCTGACTGCCTGCCTGTCCAATTCTCCATGAGTAGCTGTCTGTCTGTCTGCCTGTCTATGAGTAGCTGTCTGCCTGCCTGCCAGCCAGCAAGTTGGTTAACAGAAAATAAATTGTTATGGCTGAGTAAAATAAAATACAATAAACACAATTTGCCTGAAAATAGATTACCCAGCTATGACCTTTTTCATGAAAAAAAATAAAAAATGAGTAGTGATATGGCTGACTGAGTAAAATAAAACAATCTACCTGAAAATAGATAGCTATAACTGAAGAGCAATTTCCGCAATTTCCGCAATTACCATTTCCGCAATTTCCTCAATTTCCATTTCCTCAATTTCCGCAATTTCCGCAATTACCATTTCCGCAATTTCCATTTCCACCATTTCCGCAATTACAATTTCCGCAATTTCCATTTCCGCAATTTCCATTTCCATTTCCAACTATTAATGGCAGCTGGGTTTCATCATTCAAATAAAATAGAATTCTGTCCGTTTAGCTATAAAATTATGTCAGGGAATAGGGATACACAGTATATGTCTTTCATTTGCATTGCATCTCCCCCCCCCCCCAAGCTTTTATTTTCGTTCGAGTAATAGTACAACTCTAATAGGATTACTTATAATAATGTAATTAAAGATAACTTCATTCAGATTTATTTATTTTTATTTCATTTTCCAGATTTTTTTTTCTTTTTTTTAGATTTTCATTGGTGGGCCAGTCATAATGGTCCCGCGGGCCTGAGGTTGAGTATCACTGGTCTATAGAATAGATAAACTACAGCCCAGTTGTTTCCCACGTTATATTTGTCATAGGTAGCCAAAGGTAGGCCTTTATCTTCTTCCTCCTTATCTTATTGGAATAGCCTAAGTCTATAGTCAGGGAAGGAAGTTGAGACCGTGAATGACAGTAAAAAGTAATGGCTTTCTCCTCGGGCTGACACTATGCCTATATAGCCGGCTACTGTAACTGTACAGGTCAGGAACAAAACAATTGTGTAGCCTTAAATGTGAGAAATGATATGTAGGTCTATTTGGCCCCTCATTTGTACAATTAAAATATACTTACAAATGTATTATTATAGGCCTATTATTTAAAAATAGGCCTAAATGTCCAATTTAGATGTTATAACAATTGATTCCTCCACATGTTTGTTGTCACTGCTATTGTGTATCATATACTGACTCACCTGCCAGTGAGGAGCCCAACCGTGAGGTTGTCCATACTCTGCCATGAACTGACAACCTTGCGGTTACCATCCGTCCCCTGAGCCACCGCCACCCCAACAACACAAAAACAAACAAAACTCAGAAGCTGCAATGCACTGACAAACTGTTGTCATTATCCCAGTGTGCATTGCTTAAAAAGCTGTAAACACCACATAGCACCTACATGGAAACAAGTCCCCAGGACTATCCCTTTAGCCTTAATGTCTGTATACATGCTCTTCTATGGATGGAATTAATTAGGTTACACTCAAAACCATAGTGCAGTAAAATTCAGATGCCTACAAAAGAACTAACAATTTGGATGAAAAATAACCATGGGCACATTTGATTCTAGATAGAATGCATTAGCATAACATATGCAGTGGACGTTTAGTGACATCTAGTGTCCAAATAAAGATATTGTACTTGGCTGCATCTGAATTTATTCCAGAGACAAATAGTTAGAGACAATAAATTGGAGATAAATGACAGCATTTTTTTGGTTTCTTCCAATCTTTAATATCACAAAATAGTCATAACCAAATTGCACACAGCGACAAATTATTATTAAAATTAAGATGAATGCAATTTGCAAACACTTCCCCAAAACATCCAACAAAAATGAATATTTCTGGCCAATAAGACAATACAAGGCATAAAATAACCTTAAAATCTTAAAATATGGGACTAGGATTAAAAATCTCTCAAATTCAAGCCTTTTACTGTCTGCATGTGTTTAGTTTAACAATAAGGGGTTGGACAACTCAAATGGACAGTTAAGTGGTTATAAAGGGTAAAAGTATTAATAATTGTAATTTCTTGTCCAAGACAAACTCCACTGCCTGCTCATACATTGATGGTCATTCTCAATAAGTGCACTAAATGTGAAATGCATTAGTCGTGACTCATTATCAATGGTGCTACAAGTGGAGAAAAATAAATAATCAGTTTGTTACCTTTTCTGGTGAATAATAGTTAAACACACTTGTAAGATTTGCCAATTGGAATTGAAGGCCTAAGATCTATAGATGTAGCTCAACTCAAATACACTTAACCGTGTCCCAAGAACACATGCCAGTAAACACCCAATACATTCAAACAGCATGGTGCAGATGTACAGTTTACAATTAGGACAGGCTTGATGTAGAAATTCAATTCACAAAAAAAAAAAGAAAAGTAAGTTATGCATGACAAATAAAGTGGCCATTTTCCAAACATTGTCGCAAATTCTGCATGAGTGAAATGGAATTCCAATAAACACCCATCTTCTTATTTGTTAGAAGACCTAACGAACAAATCAAATTTAATGAGGTCTAGCATTCAAGTTTACATTGGAATGACGTGCAGAAGTTAATAGTTTGAATTACACAGATGCTTGAATGATAAGAAAATAAAAGATCTTCATTGACAACCCCTCTAGCTTTTCATGGTCTGATGTAACCAAACAGCCCCGTCAGCCAGCACAAATGCTGCATTCTGACAAATACTGTAATAAAAAGTCTTGAGTTCTGATATGTCTATTCTTAAAGAAAGCTACACTCGTCTTACTTTTGTAAAGTTTTCCAAAAGATTTCAGTTTAAAGGAAAAATGTAGAGGGAGAATCAGGGTAAATAAAACCAATTGTAAACCAATGAGTTCATGGGGTACAGCCACCACGGAGAAAAATCTGACACGTTTCTGTTGCAGAGGATCTTTTCCGTTTCGCAAGCCAACAGACAATAAACAACATAGGTGATATGAGAGGCGTTGTGTAGTCTGCACCATAGTAACTGCAAAGTATGAGGTCCTGTGCTGTAGTATAGCCTTTACTGAAAACCCCCTTTACTGCACAAACAAAAAGGCCTAATATAACAATAAGCTTTTTGTTATAAATCTAATTTAAACCTAGTTAAACCTAGATTAAAAGAAAGTTGACAAAATAGTACCGAGAACCTTGCTTATCTAGAACCATTGAGAAAAGGAGGTAGTTCATATTTGCCATGCATTTTATTCAGATCATTAAAATTAGGTTACTGGTTCCAAAATGTATTCAAATTGTTAAAACGCATGTATTTACTGGTAGAAACACATTCACATCCATGCAGTCTAATTTGGGGATAAGATGCTTCATGTTATTGGTCAAACCAAATCATTTGTACTATATTTAGTATGTCTTCGTAATTTTATCCCGTTGGTATTGCATGGTTCAGAATTCAGCAGTTCAGGTTATAACAAGGTTCTACTGTACTACATAAAACGCTGGTATCCCAAAAGGCATTGTGACTGACTGTCTTCTATTGCACATGCCCTACCTCCCATGGTAGCATAGTGATGATAGCTGGTAAAGAGGACAGAAAGAGGGACTGGGAGGAGGGAGAGAGCGCTAAAGGTAGAAGCCGAGGGAGGAGAAAGCGAGGCAAACAGTAGGAAATAATTGCTGTGCGCACTGCGCATGTGTGTAAGGAGAGCTGTAGTGTGCAACACACATTACAAAAAGCAGCAAACTGAAAATGAAGCAAGACTGATTAATACTTAGTCACATATGACCGTGTCGTCCACCTAAAATAGGCTGTCTACAAGCACACAAATGTGTCACATTGTGAACTTGTACATCGCCATTTTTGGTGCACGACATGGTTGTACGACTGAGCATAAAATAGGAAATAGTCTCAGCTTCTGGCTGCAAGTGCTTGGCCAAACAACTGTGGAAATCCACATCTTCCTACCTTTGAGGCTTGGTTACAAAAAGTCTTCAGTGATCTGAATGACAAGCAAACATGTGACAACACAAAAGATAGCTGCAAAAATTCACTATGGCAGTTCAGTGCATCTGCAAAAAAATATACAGGCATCAGCGATCGATTGTAAAGGGAGTTTTAGGGCTATGATAGTAAAGTCTTTCATTTTCACCTCCGGATAGAGGGGGAATTATTTTATCACTGTCTGAGAATTCCCTGCAAAATATTTCAGAGACCTCCAGCATGGAGTCCAATCCTTCCCTCTTCTGGTGCGTAGTATACCAAAATCCTCACACTCTTTTCATATTCTCACATCATGTAGCTACAAAAGCCTGTGAAATGAATGAGAGCCTGGAAAATTGCTCATGGGTTTCCAACATGTGCATGCTCCAGTGGCATCATGATTTTCATGGATCAAACTGTACAGGATAATTCCTCCCGTCATCTTGTCCTCCAGCTGATGACCTCCAAACAGGAATGATGAGGAAACAACCTTTGCAACCTGGTTGCCTATATGTATATATATAAAAAAAACTGTGGGAAAAGTCTCCCCTGTTGATGCTGTGTCCAAAAGGTTCAGATTCCAAAAAGCCAAATTCAAGGCTGTAAACCCAACAAACAAACCTCAGAAGCTGGTGGGATCCAGGAACAAGCTTACCAAGCAACAAATCAGCTTATTGCTTGAAACAGCCAGGTTACGCTCCATTTCCAAGCATATTCTGAGTTTCCCCCAACCCTCATGAGAGTCCTGTGCAGAGGGGCTTATGGTCAAACAAAAACCAAGCGTTTAGGTAAAGTCTGGAATCTCAATTAACTGATCCAGGTACAAGTGAGTAATCTGGACAGAGTGTAAGTAGGTTAATATTCAGCTGAAAATCAGAAATGTGGGGAGAGGTGTGCCATTTAAGCCTTATTACATGTAGCAAGGGGGGTGTTACAGAGCCATTGGATGTGCTTAAATCTCATGGACTGGTCACTTCAATCTCTCCTCGTTAATGACTGGAAATACTAACAAATTACGGGTTTTGCCAATTGCAGTTTCAGGCTCAAGACTGAGAGGTCATGAAAATGGATCATAGAATGATGGATGAAGTAGGATATTGGGCAACATTTTGAAATGTCCAAAACTAGGTTGCAGTTTTTGTTTGGCTCTCCACGTGACAAAATTAGAACATTTTGATATTCCGTCTAGGTCCCAGGAGTAGCCTGACTTCCCTAAAGATATCCGTGGTTGGAAAAAAAAAAGGAAAAAACGAGCCCTTAAAGAATGGGAGGTGTTCAGTGGCGTTGAAGCTCTTATCTGAGTAGTTGAAGTTGTCGTAGCAGTTGTAAAAAATAAATTGAGGAAACATCCAAAAGGTTATAGCTTGACATCTGTGAAATCCTTAGACAAATGTGACTCCCAGAAAGAATGTGACTTCACTTCACTTGGTCCTGGGCTGAAAGATGCAAGTACCCTTGATGCAGGGAGATGACTTGAACCAATTGCTAAGTACAGTGACCATAGATTGCACAAGTAATAATGGTGGTGGTTGGGGTCTGGCTATAGCTTGAGGTTGTTGAAATCCTTGGACAGGCTTTGTAAATAGGCATCATGAATGGCACTGAGGAAAGCTGGGTCATTCTACAAGGAAACAAGAAAAAGAAACAAATAAATTATCAAATTTAAATGCGATTTCAGTTCATCATCCGTAGATTTATCATCCGTAAAAGCATAACGCAAGCCATTCCAACAGCCAGTTCTCCATTAGGGTACAAACGAAACCCAATGGCCTTTACAGATTTTCTACCCACTGAAGCACCAATATTTATGTTATGTATTATATTTATAATGTACCTTGATAAGGTGTATCAGTGTGTCCTGAAGCTGTGTCTTTGTAGAGAGGGTCTGGTGAGGTTCGTTGCCAGTTGCAGAAGAAAGGTCAGAGGGAGCAGGATGGACCACTGATGACGTTGTCGTCGTCGCCGTTAATGCTGCTGATGTGGTTGCCATGCGGGGCAGTTCCACCGTAGGCTTGCTAATGGAATGCTGAAAGGCGCTGGGGGAGAGGAGCACTGAAATCTCTGCCCCCGAAAGGCCTGGCCGCGCTGTAAGGCCTGCATTCATATGGACACCCTGAGGGAGAGAGGAAAAGTGGGAGGATGGGAGGGAGATGCAAATAGAAACAATGAGTGAAAAAATAGAGCAAAAGAAAGGCAGATACAAAGGGTGAGAGAGAGAAAGAGCAAGAAACAAAAACACAAATGAGAAATGGGATAGATATATGGTAATGTAATTTTCTTTAACCATAGCACCTGTGGTAAGTTCCACAATTCGTATACAGTATTAGACCATTTCACATTATGAATGCATGTATAAAAGGGACATTTAAGCACAAAGCAGCAGTTAGAAACCATCCCACTTACAGGCATTGTTTTGATCAGGTTTGGGGCCTGAGAGAACCCATCAACAACCTTCCCCTGCTGGAGAAGGGGCTTCCCCACTGGCCCCACCAGCTCCTGGAAGCTCTGCGGTGTGACCAATGAGCTAGGCAGGAAGTTGGGGGCAAGGGTGGGCTTATGGAGGTCAGAATTGACGGAAGGTTTGAGCGTATTGAGGATCTCCTGGCCCATGTAGGCTGCAGAGTTCGATTGCGGTGCCACAACAGGACCGGGTGGGGCAGCGCGTGGCTCTGCCCCAGCTGGAGCCACCATGAGCGGCGAACACCGATGCTGGGGATCTGTAGCAGGGCCGACTGCCTGGAAAATTGGGCTGGGGTGGAGGGCGTAGGTAGCCGGAGCAGGGAGCAAGCTCGGGGCTAGATGGCGCTGGCCAACCCCAGGGTCTGGTGCCGTCAGATGGTGTGGGAGGTGAGGATCGAGGACAGGCGGTGGGGGGTATGGCTGGCTCTGGAGGTAGGCAGTGGGGCCGGAGTTGCACGGTTCATTGGGGGCAGTGGTGGCGTTCTGGATAGGCATAGCAGGCAGGGAGGGATCCTTGTGAAGAGAGGAGCCAAAGAGCTCTTCAACTGTGATCTGCTTCGCAACTGTATGAGAGCTCTAGAAAGAAAGAGAAGGAACCTGTTACACATCGTTATCAAGGATTTGTTCAGAAGCACCACAATGGATAGAGCTCTTAAATCTGTCCAGCGAGGGACTCAAATCTGAGCAAGAGAGAGATCATATTAACGCATTTTTTAAAACTATGTTGTTGTGATGCAAAATGGCCCTGGCTGCATCTTAGATCGTGAACATTACAATGTTTCTTTGCAGACTCCTGAGGAACACTGTGCAAATATTCCAGACAGACAGAAGAAATGTCAACCTAAATATATCCCTATGGGAAGAATTTGTTGTGTAGTCAAAACTGGTGACACTTGACAGGCCCTGGGATGTGATTTAAACCGGCTCCATTAACTAGTGGCTGATCTGGGTTGACTTTGGACAGTGCATGCTGTGTGTGTGTAGACCTTTTCAGGTTGTGGTGTGCTGTGCGCATGCTCCGTCGCTTCAATGGCTGGTTTCAAGGTCTGCGCTGCAGTAACGGACACCTCTGCTTCACCTGTCTGAGTCTGAAAGAAAGACAGATAATATGATTAACACCTAGAACTAAAATGTGCAATCTACAGTAAAAGCATTACAGTCCCTTAATATACTTATTATGGCTATTTTTGTGTGATGAAAATGCAACTAAGAAAGTAAAGTAAATACAACATACAGAATTGGAATAACGTGGGATTAAGTAACATACTAATCTCAGATGTGTGGGAGACCCACAAGTTGTATGTTCCTCTCTTTCAGTCAGTAAAAAGAGTAGCCTACAATCAACCCAAAGCCTCTTTATAAACCATCTGATGTTGGCAGAGACTTTGTTTCGTTTTTTGGCTTGCTTGCTTTCATTGTTGTGTAGAAGACAGGTTTTTGCCGGCGGGCACCATCAACAGATAAAGGTTTCTCCTGTTGAACTGGTTTATATCCTCCTTACCCTTTGGTACTCTTGCTTGGCTTTGCTGAGAAGCTCCAGAATATCGATAGAGCGTGGCTCTGCCATGCCATTGGTCCTCATTGGTCCCGCCATCTCTGGTGGTGATACCCTTTGTGCATGGTCTGCCTCCTGTTTCACAATCCTGGGTTGGAGACAAAAAGGCAGTAGGCTTCAGATAGACATATTACTCTGTCGTACAACAGTGTTGCTAGCCGAAAATACCTGCTCTACAAGCTCACAACATTTCACGATGAAAGGCATCGTGAGCTTGTAGATAGGCTACTTTTGGCATCACACAACTAATTATAAATCAAGCTTAAAGGAGAACCTGATGTTATTATATCCAATAACGAGTGGTACAGAGAGAAGACACGGCAGCACCAACTGTGATAGGTCTTAGGCTAAATGGCTTATTTTGATTTTTTCTTGTCTTTCATAATGACCAGATAAGCTGGAGTGTTGTTTTTTTTTTTTTTTTACAAATGGGCTACTTTGAAATCGCATAAATTTGTCCTAATGTAAATCAAAAATAATCGATGCCTGCCCTCTATAGCTTGCTGCTCATCAGTAATGGAAATTAAGATATTTTAAAATGATATGAACAAAAATGATGAACGAATGACAGCTTCCCTTCTCTGCTTTCCAAGGTGTGGAATAGTTGTCAGGATACTCAAGACTACTGTAATCTCTTTCAAATAGAAACACAAAGTGTGATCATGCACACAGGCATCTCACACGCACATACTTAATACACTATATAACATGAAATAAAATGTCAGAAAACACACATACAACTTACTTAACCATGAGCTGAGCAATGCGTTGGCAGTCCCTCTTATCATAGAACCAGATACTATAGATACCCACTGTAAGAACAAAAAGACGTACATCATGTTTTTGCAATAAATGTGTGACCCACAACATGTGATAAACATTTAGAGTTAATTGGACCTTTCGTTCATGATTATTGTTTTTTTATTCAGTAATAAATTAATATAAATTATAAAACATATCCCTTAGAAAAATGAAAGCACAAAGGGCGAAGGGGCCTTTCTTTCTGTGTGGAGTTTGCATGTTCTCCCCGTGTCCAAAAACATGCAGTAATCCTGGTCTCTAAACTACAGACTAGAGGGCAAAACTTTCCCGAGATTCCTTGCGAAGCCCCTCGGAAGCATGCATGAGCGTGTGTCACAGAGCGCATGTTCAGGTCTGCAAGTCACGGAAAAGATGCACTGCGATTGGCCAGTAATCACTTGAGTGGCAGCGTGACGTAACGTGCCTTCCACACTTCCGGCGTACTTCCACCCCTCACACCCACCTTTGGTGAAAAACAATGAGTTACAAAATCGTGGGATAAAAAAATGAAAGCACAGTAGCACACCATTCCCGATGAAGCCGGTTGATTCGACATACGATAAAGTTATTGTTCATCGTGATACAAAAGAAACCTCGTCAAAACCATCAGAAAATGACAAATTACCTTTTGTCGAACTGCAAATCAGTACAACAGTAGGTTGTTTCACTACAGCAGTGAATCAAATAATGACTTCTATCTAGTGCATAATAATTACTCACGAACTATAAAACATTGCCAAGCTGAATTAAGCACAACAAACTATTACACAACCTTTCCTACTGCACCGCAATCAACTGTACTATAAAAAGCACTATACCTCTCCAATTCTCAACATTACCAGTTTACATTACATCGTGATGGGTGATTATACAATAAACACTGACTCCCATGTTTTCAAGGTCCCTTGATGGTGATGTAGCCTAGCACCAAGTGTTTAGCTCTCAGTATGTGCCATGGGGACTGCTGTGTGTATGGGGGTGTAAACAGGTGGGTATGTACTGTGCACACAACATGCACATGCATCATCCAATAGATGAGGAGAAGAATGTGAAGTGGGGGAAAAAACCTGCCATGCTTTCCTTCACTTAAGATTTAAAACAAGACTTGCAGCGTTTCGCTATTGTGAGACAGTGCAAGTGCAAGAGAAAGCTTCAAAAGGTAGGCCATCTGTAATACAGTATACACTGACAGAGACAAAAGCCAACTACAGCTTACCATTTTAATTAATTTTGTGAAACTACCTTGGTATCTTACGCGCCACAACAATTGTTCTTATACTCAGGATTCAGTTCACCTTTCAACAGTCTAAAGATAAATAATTATCTTCTTTAACCTGTTATTCACAAGTCTGATTTCGGTAAATAAAGACACAAAGCAACTGCATCATTAAGAAAGAAAACAGTAATACTATGTAGACATACAGAGTAGATGTTTTGTCCATAAATATCCTATAAATGTATATCTCCCAGCTGTAGCTTCTAGATTGAAGTTTGCAGCCTAAAGGCAACAATCCTCCCTGCCTCTCTTTTTCTAAACTCGTAAGCAGAACGAGGAGTCGACAGGGGGTTATAGAACTCACAAACCTCCCTCTCAGAGGACCAGACTGGAGAAACACATTTAGATCAGACACTAAACAACAACTGAAGGGAGAGCAACGGCACACTAAAGCAGTTACTGCAGACATTTTGACCGACTGTTCACCATTGAAGTTAGGAGATTGTATCTGCACGGATTAAAAGCGTGGGAAATGGAATGATGAAAGCAGGCGGACTGCGATAAGCTACCTACTGCCGTCAAGACGCACCTCCACCTAAGTAATCGACTGCGTTTACAATACCCAGAAGAATTCAAATGACAATGGCTTTAAGATCTTTTCCCACTCTTTTTCCTTTGGAGTATGATTTGGAGTCCTTTCCTTTGGAATATTTTTCTCTAACTTGCATTTTCCACATAGTTAGTCTTTAGCATTAGGTTAACCTGGACTAATGGGGAATTACTTTGTACCTAGCATACCAGCCTGGCTGACAGGCAAGCCAAGCCAGAAGGGAGACCAATCTACTTTAACACTGTCTATGGCAATGCTATTTTTCCTAATCAGTAAGCAAATGGGAAAACAGCCAAATTCTTTATTTGTTGCACTTATGAAACTTGTGTTTAAACTCCTAGTAGATCACCTTGGTGGCAGTGCTGTTAATTACTTCCTGAAGATCTAAGTAAAGTTAAATGAATGACAAAACTGTGCTATTGTGTGCATTGAACCTAAAAGGCATAAAACTTTGAGAACACAAAATAAGAAAGTCTGGAAAGACCACCCCAGACATGCTCAAATTTGTAATCCAAGCTGTTCTTCTCCATCATGATACCCTAAAGTCCTAATGCAGTCATACAATAACATGAAGCTGAAACCTTTATGTAGTCTGTGGTAAATGCAAGCCATGGGTGGAAGAGATCCCTTGGAGGAGGCCATCTTACCAAATATGATGACCCGGCGACCCCAACGAGATCTCCGGCAAAAGGGCAAGGAAGTTTTTCAGAAAACCCTGGGCAGGTGTCTGTACAGCGCTTTCAGAGGTACTGTGGTCGTGTGGTGTGAGGTAGTGTGTGCATGTTGTTAGAGAACTTCAGAATTCCCTAAGGGCATTCAGATCAGAATTCCCTAAAGGCATGCCTACAGTGTATGCTATCTTAAAAAGAGACCGTTTGCATATTGGAAAAAGTCAACGGAAATATACCATAAAATAGTCAATTTTCTCAGTTGCCCCTTTGTTAACCTAAAACAAAAAATATGTTAAAAATGTTTCTTTGGTCAAATATGTCCATTTGTAGAGAATACATCATCGTACGATGCCAAATACCTGACCCACAGTCCACACACAAACAGCAAAAATTATATAAACCTATGATATACTGAATAAAACATATGTCATCAATGTAGAATGTGACAAAGTGTCTGGGGAAATAACTGGTGGTGTGTGATGAAATACTCTGTGATCCTTCAAGACATTTTGAAGCATAATACACAGTCAAATAAAATAAAACATCCAAATGGTACACAGCAAAATCCTTAGTGTTCAATTAAATCTGAAGAGTGTACATAGAAACAAAATGGTTCCATTTATACACTTCAGAATGGGCTCTATGCATACAGGATAACTCTTCCCATTTCCAAGCTCCTTCCCTACTTCCTTCTCAGGTGTTACCGATTATACTAATTAAGGCTGTTCCATTTAGTGCGCAGTGGTTCCCCATAACCCTGAGTGTACAAGAGGATTTTTATGTGTATGGTTTTGTTGGATAGTATAATAAGACAGTTCCTTTATTATCGAAACTTTATCTCTAACAAGGATCTGGACTCCATCGCACTTTGCTTTGAACTTCACAAAAGGTATTCTAACTCACATGTATTGCACACAATACACTGTAAAGTGTGTGTGGCATGATGTGGCACTAGCAAATCTTTTTTTCTAGATATTGCCTCAGAACAATGTTCAACAACATGAACATTATTCCTTAAATAGCAATAAACAAGCACCAACAATTTACCACAAAAAGGTGGTTAACTAATCAAATGTATTACAAAACTTGCTGTCATCTTTGCATTAAAAAAATGTCCTACATTTTCAACAATAGCTGAAAGAGTTTTCACTTGACTTATATTTTTCACCACATTGTCATGTGTCATGCGTTTGAACTAGGAAAGAAAAATAGATTGATTTGTGGTCACTAGTGAATAATAAACCACACCAGCACTAAATGCACACACAAGTTATCAGCCAACCAAGAAAGTATAAAGGGGGGGGGGAACTGTTCCTGCTTACGGTTGGCGTTTCTGTAGAGCAGGAAGGGGTCTTGGAGCTGGAACTCCAGGTCTTTGTTGATCGGCTCCACCAGGTTCTCTGCACTTAGCCGATTCATGATGGTGAAGCCATGGCGAGGGGAGGCCGACCTGCAAGTTACAGGATAACGTACCGTATAAGTATTACTTCATATAGAATACTGCACCCCACGTTGGTGTATTTGATGTTTTCAAATCACTAAAGCATTTATTAGTTTGATAAGAGGCAGTTGCAATGGCTTTGCTTTTGTAAAGGTTTCATTAAACTAAAGTCCAACGTACTCTGGTAATGGTGTGAGCAGAATAAGATAACATTGTACTTAATCTGTGCATCATTTACAGAATACAAAGCGACCACATTTAATATTAGCCCAATATGGCTAAATGTAACCAACTAGGTTTTATGGAATAGCTAACAGATTAACCAACATAGCATATTTGTTTACATGGATTGCGGCCTACAACACGTGTGCGTACGTCAAACGACACCGTCAGAACGATGTAAACAAACAAAGTATGCGTTCCCATGGTTCTAGTCTCACTATATCCTCTTCGCGATGTCAATAGGATTGCATTTACCTGGTATAAACAAATAATGTGCCCTCGATCTCCGTCTTCTCCTGAAATGACAATTGAATCAGACAAGATTGACAACAGGATAGTTTCAAAGTGCTGAAAATGGAAGCGACTTTGTTAGTCGGCGGTAGCTTGTTACGTAGCATTTAAACACGAGACACACTGGGATCAAACGTTGATGTCACTGGGGTCAATGGTTTGCCATAATCCGTGTTAACGCCATAGTTAACTCTCACTGACTGCCGAGATATTAATAGCAGTGCCTGCCGTGTCTGTATTGTTGTTGGGGAGAAGGCTAGCGTTAGCATGCTAACGTTCGGCAACGTTGTTTACGTTGAAGAAACCGAAGGTTAAGGTTATATTTTTTGCCAACTTACCCATTCATTTGCTTTAGAGTTGAAGTTATACAGCGCTACCTGACCAGTAACGTCGAGGAGTTTGTTTATATATGGATCTTGTCTCTGTAGAGCTGCTAAGCTCATTTGATGTCCTGCTTTGGCGGTCTCCATCTTGAATGTGATGATTGTTGCTCCCGCACGGAACTGTTTCTGCGGACTCTTGTTTTCCTCTCTCGTCCTCAGAAAGCACGACTACTGGGAAAGGTTCCCATCTGATTTATGCACTGATGGGAGAAGTACTCGCATGTTTTACTTAACGTAAATCGGTAAATGTACCAATACTGCAATGAAGAATGTAACTTTCACTGTTACAAGTGAAAGTCTGGAATTCCAAATTTACTAAAGTAAAAGTTAAAATGTATTGGAATCAAAGTAGGAAGTACTCATGTTGAATTATGTGACTGTCCCTTTTCACAACTTTTCAAATAAATAAATAATTTGAAAATAGCCGATCCCTATTTTCATTTTTTTTTAAATAATAATAATAATAATAATAAAGTACTTAAGTAGGCCTACCACTGGATTTATGATAGCTATTTCCCGAGCTAAGAAATGTGAATTGACAATTTGACATACTCATGTCATGTAATGTACGTACTGTAATAGAAAAAGCATTCCAATTATGAAATACTGTAGTGTAGGCCTAAACACAAAATTATAATATTAGTGGGCTAATTATAACGATAATTAACAATAATACAAAATAATCAATACATTAAGATTCTCTATGATGAAGTGTTCTTTATTCACCTCTATTCTCGATCTCATTCTCAACAAATATTATTTCAGAAGAAAATCGAAATAGCCATGCAGTGTGAATCAATATTAGGCCTACGAGAAGAATATTATACATACATTTTGATTTTAATTTAGCAAAGGAAATTCAAAGTAGCTAGACCATGGACAACTAGCTTTTTAAATACATCGTCTAGGCGGCCTACATGAGTCATATTTGGATAAAAGTTGAATAAAATCCATCCATTCTATCTGCCGCTGCGCAGCGCTACTGCTGTTGTAGTGCTGAAGAAGATGCATCTTGAGTGAGCACTGAGCACAAGCAATTCAATGTGCGTGTTTATTAATGTCCACAAGATGGCACCATCTTCGTATCTATTCGGAGCGCCTCTTTTCAAAGGGTAGATTAGAGTCATCATTAAACCTTGGAAAGTGGGCCCCAATTAAGTGGATTAATTGAGCAATTAAGAAAGGATCGATTCTGTCCATGATGACATGCAATATCACTAAACGTCTTGTGTTCGATTAATTGAGTAGAAGGACCCTTATGGAAACAAGCCATGGGCTTTCTTGGGCTTTGTGGCACTTTGTGCTTTTCCCGTAAACTGTTAAAGTATTCAATCATCAATCAAAAGTCAAGGAGTCACACTGCCACACCCCCATGCACCCCCATTTATTTGAGTTGTCTATTATTTCCTGGGGATCTATGGTTTTAACATTCTAAACAGGATAGACAAACCCATTCATAAAATGAACTACATTTTTCGGAACAAAAATAATAAAGAAAACTTAGCCTGCTACTATTGTGTCTAGACATTAGTCTATAGAGCTCAGCTCATAGACATGCAGGCAACTTAATTGTTGTCACTATTAGCCAGAAAAGTAAAGGAATAAATAAATAAAAATAACTATGAGGAGGAATAATACATTGAAAAACAACAACAACAATAAAGTAGAGTGAGTGCAACTGCCTGCATTGTCTCTGGGGATTGGGAATATTATCGGAGCAAAGATTATAATTGGAGGATAACGGCACACTGACAGCACGAGCCACAGTTATCCTCTATATACAGGTAATCCAATCACTGGTAGCCTAACCTTCCATCTTGTTAGCGCGACATTTCATTTACTCTCGATCTGTCGCAATATACGACTATACGAGGCCAGCCATAGGGCAGATACGGATACGGCACTATGAAGACCCAAACCCAGGGCACAGTCAGCTGACACTATGCCGTTCATCAGTAGGGGAA
This sequence comes from Protomyctophum bolini, assembly GCF_963924005.1. Classification (NCBI taxonomy): domain Eukaryota; kingdom Metazoa; phylum Chordata; class Actinopteri; order Myctophiformes; family Myctophidae; genus Protomyctophum; species Protomyctophum bolini. Next base: position 26,367,403 of record NC_137866.1, read on the forward strand.
GAAGACGGAGAGCGAGGAGGAGTAAGTTCACTTGTTTAGTTGCTTAAAAAGTTAAACATGTATAGGCGATAGACGTCTTTCTTCGCGTTAAATATGATGGGGGGAATTATGGGCTTCCATATTTTTGTGTGAAAATGTAAAATGACAATGGCACATTCGTCTCTTCAATTGGGAATATTTGTCTAGCTTCATATGGCTTGATAAATAGGCCTATGTTATGAATCACTTTGTAGGAAAAGTATAGTCTATGTAACATTGGGAAAATGTGGATTTGATTATCAACTTTCTGGCTATCCCTAGTATTGCATATAGGACCACTGGCCCAGCCGCCCAGACATGGCAAAGTCCTTAGAAAGAATATTCATATTCATCCATATTTATCATATTTTTTCCATATTTATCTATAGTTGCCATACGCGTATAGCCTACGGCACTAATAGTTTATCAACTGCTATAGGCTACTATTCCATTGATAGTTATGATTCATTATGGGACAACACACATGTCACTGTTTGGATTGTTGTCAAATGATGACATGACAGCTATAGAGCGTCGCAGTCCCTCCCCCTCTCAGAACGGACGAACGGCCCAGGAAGTAACTTACCATTCATTTCAGTCATAGCCAATTCAGTCCGTATTTATTTAAAGACCTTTTAAGGCTCGTACAAAGCCAACTCGAGTCGTGAGAAATCATGACAATAAACTAAATTTTTTGCACCGAATAAATAATCAGAAAGAATAAAAAAGGGGCAGGGTACAACACTGTGTACATACTTTTTGTCCAAAATGCTGAAACTACACTCCCATGAAGCATTGCGACTGACGTTCACTTCCTGGAAGGCTGGAATGAGAAATTGCCCGCGTTGTGCACTGGAGTCGTCAGTCGTGTAGTGTTTGTTCTTTGATTATAGTTTCTAGTCTACATTAAAAAGTTTATCTGTTCTTTTGTACCATAACATAAGTATGGTGCAGTGCTTTGTTCCCGACTGCAACCACCGGCCTGGTGTCAATATTTGCCGTTTCCACACTTTCCCGAAGAACAAGTCGGCGTTCACATTATGGACGAGACGTATACGATGATATCACAGCTTCAATGTTTGATACTTGATAACAAAAATAACAATCACAGCTTCAATGTAATGGATAGCATATGTTCTTACCTAATCATTACATTTTATATAAATCCAAAGGTACCTCATGATTTAAATAATGTATAATGTATTTTGTGTTACTCGACTACAATTAATTGAAAACCTTAGTTACCAGGCAGTTAGTTACTTTATAGATTTTGGTTATTATTACAAAATATACACTTATAGCCAATCTACAAGCTTACAACATGTCTCATTGTTTTGTGATAAATTGTATACATATAATAACTTGTGAAACATGACATTCTGCACAATGAGTACTACAAGTAACTTCTGATTACCTTGACTGTACTTAACAGAGTATTTCTACATTGCAATATTGATACTTTTACTTTTTTTACTAAAACAAATTGAGTACATGCACCACTGCATGGCCATTAAAATATTAATGTGTGTGTGTGTGTGTGTGTGTGTGTGTGTGTGTGGGTGTGTGGGGGTGTGTGTGTGTGTGTGTGTGTGTGTGACTGTGTGTGTGTGAGATCTCCTGCTGTACACTACTGTAATGTTGTTACTTCTGGCTGGTACTTGTGTTCTCCCCTGCTGTTTATTAATTCGTTAATTAATTTGTAATTCCCACTATAACATGAATTGTTTGAGTCAGTTTGATTTATGTAGACGTAGAGAGATAAACGTTAGTTACTAATTCTGAACTCACCATAACTTTGTATGTCTTGTTCTTCATACTGGCTCTTACAGAGCCAATAAGCTGGCCTTGTGAAAAAGAACATGCCAGGACATGGCCAGACTCATAGTGGTTTTCACCGCGGCGGACACTCTTTTCTTCATTTTTAAAATACCGTAACATATTCGATAAATAAATCATTGTACCTGCACATGTACCTGTAAACGGTATTAGAATACTAGTGTTCTAATATGGCGGGTCAACAGGGGGCAGTAACGATTTCCACGGAAACCGCAACCTCCACCAATCACAGACGTCGACATCACCGGATGTTTGGACTTTAGCATTCTGGGTAATGAAGTACTTCTCCGTGAGGTCGCTCATAAAGATCGTTTTTACTAAAACTAGAGTGATAGCATGCATGCTTGGGGTTTCTACAGGAGCATATAGAACCATTTTACAACCACGACCACAATGGTAAGTGTACATGGAATTGTTACGATATTATGGCTGATACGAGAATTCCCTATGGTCCAGGTGAATGGGATTTTTACTTCTGGGTCTGGCTCTGACGTCACTGCGGCGCTCTATACTCTATGGCTCTGGTAATTATACAGGTATTAGTCCTCATGTGCTTCACTTGCAGCGTGCTTATTGCGTCATCTTCTGGCTTGAATAGTGTACTGCACCATGGCACTGGCTGCATGACATGCAGCAAAAAAATACTCCTGAAGTTGTATTTTCCATGTGTTCCATCAAACTAGTCTTTAAACTGCACATCAGTGTACATTAAAAAAAATGAATTCAGCCGATTCTGTTACCCAGTTATGGATGTGAATTCATGAAAAAGAGAGAAATAGATTTATATGGGGGTTTACAATAAACCAGTGTTTAAAACATGTATAAATGCATTTGTTTAATAGATCAAAAACACACACAGATGAATTATGTCAAAAACACTTTTATTTCAGTAGCATCCTTTTGTGATTTCCAATGGAAAAGACACAGTATGTTGGTTTGGCATAGATTTTTTTTTGTCTTGCATAAGTAAGGCAAGGCTTAAAGTATTCAGTTCCTTTTTGTTAAAGCTCAGGCTGCAAAGATCATCATCATCATCCTCCTCCTCTATTCCGTCAACGATATATAACATACTAATTCTTCATTCCTTCAGGACGGTAAGTCCCACCACAATGGGTCATATCTAGGCCCACTTTTACTTGCTGAAAAACTGAAACTGAAAAATACACGGCCATTTCAGTTTAAATATGTCGTCAGTCTGCTCCCGGTATAGAACCCGTTTAGATGTACAGTACACTAGCGCTTTGCTCACACCAGTTGAGACAAACCCAGTATGTCCTAAGGCACTAGGTAAACACATACACACCCTGACCAAATAAAATATAAATAACCCCCCACCGTAACACATACACCCCCACACACACTGACTACAGTATCTCCCTCTCTAACCCAGTGGTTCTCAAACTTTTTATTTTATTTCAAGGACCCCCAGTCTGGTATGCATTGGCGCCACAGACCCCCACTACTACACTACTACAATTACTACTACTACTACAAATGGTTCCATTTGTACACTCTCAGAGCTACAGACCTGTTCCTGTTCTGTTTGGTTCCAAACTAAGAACCATTTAGCTGGGGGACCTGGCACCCCCGCAAGGAACCCTTCAGGGTCCTACAGTAATTAGTTCGACAACACCGTCGCTCCCGAGATTCGGGTTAAAAGTAATCCCGTGCTGCGGGTTAAAATTACACCCATGGCTCCTGACATGTGCTGCAGGTTCAAACTAACCCGTGGCGGGTTAAAAATCACCCGTGGCGTCCACGTGCGGTTAGGGTTAGGTTAGAGTTTTCGGTAGGGTGTTGGACTCATGACTGTAGGACTGTTGAGAACCAGTGTTCTTAACCACACACACGCACACACGCACGCACACACACGCGCACACACACACACACACACACACACACACACACACACACACACACAGTCATAACCCAACATAACTACACTTTCTTATTATTCCTTTTCTTCTTCTTCCTGATGGGCTGCTGAGGGTTGTTGCAGGCTCTGTCTGCCTTTGTTGTTGTTGTTGAGGCAGCTCCTTTAGAGGGACCATCTTCAGCTTCTGGCTGGACAGGGACCGATGCTTCTTGTTGTACCGGTTCGGCACACTGCTCCTTCTGGGTCTTCTCTTCTTGTACCGGTGGCGCCGCTGCCGCTGGCGTGGGCGATAGCTCGATTTCCATCACTTCAGCGTCAACCTTTAAAAAGGGCAAGGGCAAACGGATAATACTTTTTTAAATAAATGCTGGACATTCAAATCATGTGGAAAGAAATCACACACGTGTGAAGTGAGGGGCGCTCTTATCATCGTACATCATCATGACGTAAAATAGAAACTATGCCTATTTGCTCAGACACTATGACGTAAAATTTATTTTACAGTAGTGAGGCTTCCAGGGCATTGCGAATATATATAGTTTTAAATGCTTAATATTTACAGTGTCCATTTGCAGGCCAGTATTATATTGTAAGTACTGGCAACACAGTTTACAGTACACCTAGGGCAGGGGTGTCCAAACATTTTTCAGAAAATATTAAAACAGGGCGAACTACATAATGTACCTTTGGATCAATATTTAATTTCAATTTATTTTGTCAGGCGTGTGCTGTGAACAAAAAGTGTATCTCAGCCTTTTTTCAGCCTTATGTCACATTACCAAATGCAATGTAACCAAGCAAGGTAAAAAAAAAAAAAAAAAAAATACAAGTAAAAATGTCCCATACTGTTGGGCGGGCCATTCATACAATTCAGGTAAGAAGCTACAGGGCCGTATAAAATTCGCCCCAGGGCCGCATTCGGCCCGCGAGCCGCACTTTGGACACAGCTGAACAAGGGTCACCTTTTCAAAACATCTCCTAACCTTGCCTGTCTACTTCCTGATTGGTTAGTAATTTTTTCGACCAACGACAAAGCTTCTAGGAACATCTTTGAATGCAGATTGTGGCCCCAAGATGGATGTTTCACAGAGACAGTGTTTCCAGACCTGGGCAGACAGGTGCGGCCGTTTTCCGCTGTCTGCCAGCTTCTTTTCCGGGTTTTTAGACAGCTGGTGGATGGAAAAGAAGCTCCACCCACACGTCTGAATGCCGCGACGGCCAGATTCCCGGAAACGCTTGCCCCAGCGGCATTCTGCCGCTTTTCCATCCACCAGCTGTCTAAAAACCCGGAAAAGAAGCTGGCAGACAGCGGAAAACGTCCGCACCTGTCTGCCCCAGACACATGTATTCAGATGTGTCTGAATAAAATTTAAAAAAGTCATTCAAATATTTTATTGCTTACAGCAGCTTTAAGCAATTTCCAGAGAATTATATGACAAATGCAACTGAACTGATATCATTGTCATTGTATTTAAAGTTGTCCCTCATCTGACCTACCTTTTCCCCTGCAGGTTTGGACTCCACCTCCGTGGGCTCCGACATTAGTTTAGGGGACAGCTGTGTGTTCTCTTCTTCTGGTACTGGTACCATTGGTGTGTGCTGCCGCTGCGCCTCCTCTGCTTCTGGTCTGGAATCCGTTGTTGACTCAACAGTTAGACCAGCGTCCTCCCTCACCGGTGCTGTGACCGCTACCGATTCGGTGGGCCGCTCTTCGTGTTCTGCAGCTGCCATCGGAGACCCAGTTGTCTCTTTGATCTCCATCTTTGAAGCGGGCTCGGCCACGGCGGCCACTTCAGCTGCCGGCGGTTCCTCATCTGGCTTGGTGTCGACCACCTCTGGAACGGCGCTCTCCTCCTCCGCGGTCTTCTTCTGGACGCGGCTTTGCTTTGTAATGCCGGCGAACACCGAGGTCAGCGCGTCCTCTTCGTCGTCCTCGCACTCGGCGTCTTCCTCGGAGTCTGAGGATTGAATTTATTGATTGAATAGTTTATTAGACAGAATGCATGTATAAACAGCAACAGAGTACAGTCAAACACTCAGTCCAAAAGGGATAGCACCCAAAAAAGTCCTTGTGGTCTTGTTTCCATTTAGGCCCTATGCAATCAATTCATAGACACAATCAATATCATCACAGGTAAAAGCAACAAAAGATCTAATCATCACAGTCAAAAATTAAACACTGTAAATACAGTGAGGGGAAAAAGGAAGGGAGGGTGATCATTTCCTCTCCCTTGGGCCTGCTGAAAGGTGGATTTTCAGGCCTGTTTTAAAATATGCAAGTGATCTGCATTTTTGGGGGGAGGGGGTCAGGGCATTCCACGCTTGGGGCAGTGCTATAGAAGGAGAATTTACCAGAGGAGTGGGACAGCAGGCTGGCTGCGAACGCCTGCAGCCTGGCCTGCTCCTCCTTCAGGCGGCTCATGCCCTGGGTCAGGACCGGGTCTTGCTCCTGGATCTCCTGGATCTCCACGGTGGTCAGGAGGCCAGCAGGAGCAGCTTCCGCCGGGACGGCAACCGCTGGGATGGTCAGCTCGATCTCCTCGGACAGGCCCATGTTGACCTTGAACGCGAGGCCGGACTGGGTGTTGGCAGAGCGGACGTCCTTGATCTTGTCGCACAGGGCCTTCCTCTCCTCCTGCAGTGCCCGGCAGAGCAGCTCCAGCTTCTGGATCTTCGCCACAAACGACTCGTACTCTTTGTCTTTCTCTGCCCGCTGGAGAAGGGGAGAATACATTCATGGATGAGTGAAGTGAATGCGACAGGCTGGGAGCAAGGTGATGGTGAGAAGGGGGATGGGGTGCAAGAACAATGAGAATGAAAAATAATAGTGAGATCACTGTCAAATAGCAGGTCCAAAAAATTGGTTTAAATTTGATTAAAGAAGGTATGCAGTTATGCACGTGACATCATCATCATACTCGGAAGTTATGCGGGAACGCCTACTGAGTGGCAAAAAACTACGTTCTCGCCTTGACAGCCTATATATCCAAACAGAAAAGTCCTATCTGACTGCGTTAAACTCACTTTGCCATTCAGTTTGCCAATCAATTCGCCACTCACTTTATGCATGTGCATACCCTCTATTCTTCCCCCATTTTCTCCAAATGTGTTTGATTAAACGCTTGGCCAATCTGGCTGCACTGCAGTGGATTTTATCCCATACATTGTGGGGGACATGAAACTTACCGATGCACCACCCAAGCACAAATAAACCTTTTCACCTTAGGATGATAAGGGGAGATTTTAGATACCACGAGTAAGAGTTACAGAAACGTAAACTGGACTTACTTGAACTTATTTCTGTTACACAGTGAAAAATAGAATCAATTAACCTGTAACTCTCCGAGTTAAGGGGGGCCTTAAACAGTTGACATAACACGGACATAACATTGAAAGGTGACTTCGTATGACAACAGCATCGCCGTAAAGTACATACCTCTTCAATCATGCCAGCCAGAGCCTGGTTGCAGCTCTCGAACCTCGTTCAGATTTCCATTTGTAACCGAACTAAATACATCCAGTTCAGAATATTACATCGTATACATACAACTCCTGCTCTCAAGAATGAAATGGATGCGAGTGCTTCCCCATTTTGCTTTAAATGCAAGACAGATTGGTAATTAATTACGTTCACCGCCTTTGGTCCTGTGTGAAGCTTCAGAACTATTGGTAATTGGTATGACATTGTATCGGAACTGTTATTTTTGGTGTCAATTTAAACCATTGTGTTTTTTACTTGGTCTCCCAGATGATCATGTTATTGATGTCAAACATAAGGTTATTCAACTTATTAAGGTTTGCTGCTAGGAAGAATATTAATTTGGATCAAGGATGTTGCTCCAAAGAAATTATGGCATAACATTATAATAGACTGTATTCCTTGTAAATACATTACATGCATGTTGCATTCTAAATTGGACACTTTCTAAAAAAGAAAAAAGGGGTCCCCATTGGACCTACATTGTCTGCCACACCGTATGGGTCCATTTGGAACCCAAGGACACTTTGAGACAGAGCAGCACCCCTCCGTTTGCCAGAATGGAACAGAGCCTTCATTAGCATCAGTGTTAATACCTGTGGAAGAAGGGGCCCCAAGTTCTTTCCAAAATGGTGTGTGCATAGAGACCATTGCAAAGAATGCAGAGGTTTGGGAAGGCCTGGTCTAACCTGCTGGTCGGCAGGGCAGCTGGCTGCAGTGGGCCCCTGGTTCTGATCTGAAATTTCCAGCATCCTCTTCATGTGAGCAAGGCTCTCCTCTGACTCCCTCAATCGCCTCTGGTTCTCCTCTGATCAACCAGAACACAGCAAGAGATTTAGCAAAACAATCCCAGGGCTTTGTGTCGTTATCATAGCTTGATTAATTGTTTTACAGGTTACAAGTATTGAATAATGACAAAGTCACTCATTTACAGGAGAAAGAAAGTTGAAATAAGTTTCTGCTGCAATATTATTAATACTACTTACCAAACTCTCTCCGCTCCTTTTCCTGCTTCAGCTTCAGAAAGTATTTGGCAGCCCTGACTTCCTCGAAGGAGTACTCCGAGCCCTCGCAAACCAGGCTGTCTTTGTCGTACCTCGACAGCTCATCAGACCTCGTCACAGACGACTTTACACCGACGTTCTCTGAACGTGATATCCTAAGGATTTGACATTTTATTGTAAATTGACAACAGAAAAAGATGTGCCGTTGTAGCAGGCTATTCAAAAAACACTGGGGGCATTATATAACAGCATAATGTTCAGTGATTGTGAAAGTACCAATTTCAAAGGGACCCTTTACAGGCCTGTAACACGAGTGCATTTTGATATCATTTGTACACTTGTAATAAGAGTCCTTGAAATTAAAACGTTGAGAACCACTAGGCATGGGGTCTCACGAGCCCCACCCCCTCCCCAATACAAATTGACTGCTACAATAACCTTAGAGAAAATGCATCATAAATCCTGAAACCAGATATAATCATTAAGGAAAGTTTATGCGTGTACCATATAAAATAAAAATAATTTGTCCCCCCCGAAGGGTCGTGACCCCCAGGTTGAGAACCACTGAACTAAGCTACTGAAATGGCTGAGAACAAAATTACTTGCATATAGTAAGAAACAAAAAAGTTAACTCACAGTTGGACTGATGTTACTGGAGGTGGTGGGAACGGACAGTCACTGTAGCCCTGTGATGCAGTCAAATGTGTCATTTGGAGAATTGTTAGCTACTACATAATAGGAGAAACAAAAAAGGCTTGCCTGATGGAACCAAATCATGTCGGTGAGTACACAGGCAGGGACAGCAAGCACACACAAACCTTGCTTGATGCAACATTCTGGTTGAGGACCTGGGAATCCTGAAGGGGATTCCGTGCACGGCCTATAGAACACATTAGACAGCCGACATGATGATACACAGTACGGAATGCAAACAAGCCAACAAATGAATTATAATGGAAGATATCTCACCTGACACTCCTGGTTGGACTCTGGCGGTTCTCATTTCAAACTTCCTGCAAATAAGAACCAAAGCCCCCCCAATTAGCTTATGCATTCAAAGAACATAACACTGGCGTCAGCATCTCCCTGCTGTTATTGTCCTGTTCACTGATGGAGAGAACAGCTTCACCTTCAACACAGATGCTAAAAGTCTGTGCTGTGCTTTGCTTCCCTTCATTAGATTAGGAATTTGACTTAAACTGTAAAATAAGTCAAGTAGTCTTTGTGACATTCATCTGATCGACAATTGCTGGATACCTTGATACGAACACTGTTCTTAGAAAAAGGTTATCAATAGAATGATCGCTTAGAAACTAATTGATAGTTGCAGCTTAACGGGAATCACCTGAATTCATGGAGGACAGCATCAGCGGGCTGTGCCTGGCTCTCCATGGCTCCCTGGTAGACAGAGGCAGCCTTTTCGGGCTTCCCCTGCCGCTCTTCCTGCTGGGCCCAGGCTATATAGAAGGCTGCAGTCCTAGTCCCAATACCCTTACCGTGGACATCGCTGAACACAGAAGTGGGATCTTCATAGTAACTTGCCTGCACCAAACAGATTAAAATGAAAAAGCACAATTTGTGAGAACCGCAGGACTAAATAATAGTGTAGCCAGTATCTAGTGTGGACCAACATGTGAATAGTACATTCAGAGACATGATATAAAGACAACGCAATTGTATTTTTATCAGAAGAACATTTAAATTAATGATAAAAGCACCTAAAACCATTTCAAAGACCCAAAACAGCACTCCATCCATATTTTGGATATAAATAAAAGGGGGCAGGGGAGAGGCTGATGAAATGAATCAAAACGTGTGTCTATTTGGGAAATAGCTCGACATGCTTACCAATCGAATGCAGTAGCCCACATATCTGATGTCATCTGAATATCTTTTAACATCATGAAATCTTTTCACAATTCTGTCAAATACATCTTGCATCCCTGCAGAAGCTCCAGCAGGTAGTCTCTTCTCAAGACTCTGGGCAAATCTAGAACAAATATATAATATGTTCTGCACATTATATTACGTTCATCATCTTCAGTTTTGTTGAAAAACGTCATTGCATATCGACATTTACCTGTCCCACTCCTCCAGAGGGTCATCTCCTGTGTAGCCATCCAAACTGCTTTCAAAGCTCCTGAAACAGTTACATGATAATAAGTATGGCCCTCATTCGCAGTGGTTTCGTGGCTTTCTGCACATTATAGAAAGCCTATTGCCGGCGGGGGCAACTCCGATGTTGCAGATTTTCCACCCGGAAAAGGTTCTATGTTCCCCACTCAAAAAAGAAAGAAATGGTTCCATGTTCCCCACTCAACCATGGAGGCTGTGGACAGTTCAGAAGTTAACATTTTATGAAGAAAGTCACTCGTGAATCTGAAGAGCAACCAGGAGTGAAGGACTACTGTGACCTCGCTGGTTTGGAAAACCCCGGCCCCCCAAAGTAGGCGTGTGTGTGTGTGTGTGTGTGTGTGTCTGTGTCGCCCAAAGGGCAGGTTTCAGATTTCTCCCCATTATGTGTGTTTAGAGATTATATTAATAATTTGAAGTTCAAAATTAATATTGCCTGCATTTTTGGGTGAGCATTTTAGAGGACAATGGGGAACATGGAACCTTTTAGTTGAGTGGGGAACATAGAACCCTGGGAACATATAGCTCTGGTCCATAGCTCTAATGTGGACCAGAGCTAGGGAACATAGAACCTTTTTTGGGTAAGCAGGGAACATAGAACCTGGGGAACATAGGTACGCTCCCTTTCATTGTTGCAAATTCAATTCATGCATCTATCTATCTGCAATAGCCTTGGATCAAGACAAGGTTTACTTTCAAATCTATGATCGTTTTGATCTCTATTCTCTAACCCCGTAATAGTCACTGGACATCCATGATCAAAGTCCATTTCTCCATACATATAAACAAAGTGCTAACCCTGTAGCCATGGAACGTTAACTCGACATTTGGGAGGCACTGGTAGATTTATCGAATTGATCTATGAGAGTCCGTTTTATATTAATTAAAAGGAAGCTCATAGTATTCATTATACATATATTCTACTGTAGTCAGGTCAAAATGTGGAGTTAGGGCTTTAGATAGCCCCTATAAGCAGAACCCAATGCTACTGAAGTTTCTGACATTTTTTAGACCCAGACATCCAAATTTCATAAAAGCTTTACGGAGGGTTCCGAGAGGGTGTATGTTTGTTCTTAAGTTCAATTATGATCCTTAATGACTTTGTATGTATTTGATGCATTACCAATTACCATGAGTTGTTACTTGTTCTTGCTTAATATAAATGGCTCAGAATTAAGAGCTTCTGATAAATGCGTTTAAAAAGCAGGTGGCTTGCGCACATAAGAGTTCCTGGCTGGTGCTGGACTAAAGACAGATACATGAATGAAGAAACAAAACACCACTGGAGCAGAGCCTGTGTGCGGACTTCTTTCTTCTGATAAATGCCTAGCCCTGGTCCAAGCTTACAGCGAGTCTCTCTCCTTGGACCAGGGCTAATAAATGCCTAATTAATTGTAAACTCACACAAGGGGCTAGCCCCACAAGCAGAACCCAAATGTAGTAAAGTTTCTGACACTTCGATCATAAAAGCTTTCGGAGGGTTGCGAGAGGGGCTAACAAGGGGCAAGCCTACTGTAGCTTTCAAGGCGTGAGCTAAGCTAAAAGCTAACGTCAATTAAAGTTGACAATTGTTTACATTTTCCAAGAAAAGCCGACTTACCGCAAGCTCGTGGGGACATCCATCTCAAGAAGAAAAAACACATGTAAAAAGTAAAATAAATAAAAAGGTTGAGTTTTCTTCTGTATCGGACGTGTGTCTGGTTTTGTTTGCGTCCGCCTTTATGTTGTGTTGTTGAGAAAATGAGAATTCGTTTTTAAATCTAACTGCAGCTGTGCGGGTCCGTCCAACTGACCAATCAGCGTTGAGCGACTAACGTGATTATTTAGAGATGCCGCCACCTAGTGAGGGGGAGGTGCTTTATTATTGGTATGAGAAAACATAGTTTACATTGCCAATAATAAGACGCAACTACGCAAGTGCCAAGTGTCCAAATGAAAACAGTTGAATATGGGGAATACAGTTGGAGAGGGGTATATACAACTCTGTCAATAGAGCGTCGCAGTCCCTCCCCCTCTCAGAACGGACGAACGGCCCAGGAAGTAACTTACCATTCATTTCAGTCATAGCCAATTCAGTCCGTATTTATTTAAAGACCTTTTAAGGCTCGTACAAAGCCAACTCGAGTCGTGAGAAATCATGACAATAAACTAAATTTTTTGCACCGAATAAATAATCAGAAAGAATAAAAAAGGGGCAGGGTACAACACTGTGTACATACTTTTTGTCCAAAATGCTGAAACTACACTCCCATGAAGCATTGCGACTGACGTTCACTTCCTGGAAGGCTGGAATGAGAAATTGCCCGCGTTGTGCACTGGAGTCGTCAGTCGTGTAGTGTTTGTTCTTTGATTATAGTTTCTAGTCTACATTAAAAAGTTTATCTGTTCTTTTGTACCATAACATAAGTATGGTGCAGTGCTTTGTTCCCGACTGCAACCACCGGCCTGGTGTCAATATTTGCCGTTTCCACACTTTCCCGAAGAACAAGTCGGCGTTCACATTATGGACGAGACGTATACGATGATATCACAGCTTCAATGTTTGATACTTGATAACAAAAATAACAATCACAGCTTCAATGTAATGGATAGCATATGTTCTTACCTAATCATTACATTTTATATAAATCCAAAGGTACCTCATGATTTAAATAATGTATAATGTATTTTGTGTTACTCGACTACAATTAATTGAAAACCTTAGTTACCAGGCAGTTAGTTACTTTATAGATTTTGGTTATTATTACAAAATATACACTTATAGCCAATCTACAAGCTTACAACATGTCTCATTGTTTTGTGATAAATTGTATACATATAATAACTTGTGAAACATGACATTCTGCACAATGAGTACTACAAGTAACTTCTGATTACCTTGACTGTACTTAACAGAGTATTTCTACATTGCAATATTGATACTTTTACTTTTTTTACTAAAACAAATTGAGTACATGCACCACTGCATGGCCATTAAAATATTAATGTGTGTGTGTGTGTGTGTGTGTGTGTGTGGGTGTGTGGGGGTGTGTGTGTGTGTGTGTGTGTGTGTGTGTGTGACTGTGTGTGTGTGAGATCTCCTGCTGTACACTACTGTAATGTTGTTACTTCTGGCTGGTACTTGTGTTCTCCCCTGCTGTTTATTAATTCGTTAATTAATTTGTAATTCCCACTATAACATGAATTGTTTGAGTCAGTTTGATTTATGTAGACGTAGAGAGATAAACGTTAGTTACTAATTCTGAACTCACCATAACTTTGTATGTCTTGTTCTTCATACTGGCTCTTACAGAGCCAATAAGCTGGCCTTGTGAAAAAGAACATGCCAGGACATGGCCAGACTCATAGTGGTTTTCACCGCGGCGGACACTCTTTTCTTCATTTTTAAAATACCGTAACATATTCGATAAATAAATCATTGTACCTGCACATGTACCTGTAAACGGTATTAGAATACTAGTGTTCTAATATGGCGGGTCAACAGGGGGCAGTAACGATTTCCACGGAAACCGCAACCTCCACCAATCACAGACGTCGACATCACCGGATGTTTGGACTTTAGCATTCTGGGTAATGAAGTACTTCTCCGTGAGGTCGCTCATAAAGATCGTTTTTACTAAAACTAGAGTGATAGCATGCATGCTTGGGGTTTCTACAGGAGCATATAGAACCATTTTACAACCACGACCACAATGGTAAGTGTACATGGAATTGTTACGATATTATGGCTGATACGAGAATTCCCTATGGTCCAGGTGAATGGGATTTTTACTTCTGGGTCTGGCTCTGACGTCACTGCGGCGCTCTATAGGCATGGGTGGGTCAGGGGTCTCTCTCTACTCTCTCCCACGCTCACTAAACCGATTAACCGGCGATTACCACCTATTACATTGTAGGCTATAAGGCTAGATGCATAATGAATTCTCGTCCAATTCAAAGTCCCGCAGAGAGACCACCAACTAAGTGAAAAATAAATAAATAAAGTAAAATAATATATTAAATATAGCCCAACACAACACTATCATTAATATTATTATTATTTAAGCAGCCACTCCACACACACACACACACACGCACACACACACACACACACACACACACACACACACACACACACACACACACACGTGCACACAGGCTATACCGTGCCTATATGTCTCAGACGCGCTACAGTAGGCTGGCTATATAAGAATGACCATCTTTTATTGATTGACAGACACTGGACAGGGTCCGACAGGCACAGTGGGCACATCAGTGGCGTCTGTGTGAATCGCCAGTCTGGAAAGGCACCCGGATGTGGCAAAAAAAACGTTTGCCTCTTCTCTCAGGGATTGTGTGTGTGTGTGTGTGTGGGGGGGTAAAAAAACCACTTTATAACAATTTAGAATAAACTGACGATTGGATTTACGCGCAGACGTCGAGGTATTTCGGTATTTTTTTCGACGATGAGTTGGATTTAAAAACGGATTTTTCAATGTGGATTCGAGGATGCAAGAAGCAGATGAACAGTGTGAAGGTAAATCCACACTTGATGCGTGTGTGCCGCGCTGGGTAGAACAGTTGTCTCCACGGCGCTGCGCTCACAGAGGGAACTCAGCGACGCACTTTAGTTTGGCTTATTTTGATTCTATTATGAGTTTCATATCATGTCCGATAAATACAATTACCACGTCTATGTATTTTCACACTGTAGTGCACTGAACAGCTGCTGTGGACTATACTAGTAAATAATACGTATTCCATTTTAATTTCGGGTTGCTGCCTGCAGCTGTGATCAAACTATTAACCACAAATTATTTGTGGGTTGAAATCAGAAACGGCGGCCTGTGGATTTTTTTTGTTTGGATAAATACATGCTGGGATTTGCTAAATATGTAAATAAAGAAGGATGATGTTGAATTAGGTAGGCAATGGCATATGGAGTCACACGCACACACTAAAATAACTTCAAACTGATATTGGCGGTGTGTTCTCTCCAGTCTCCACTATAGTTTAATTGGATGTGGCTTCTGATTAAATAGTAGCCTTTAGTCTTATCTAAAGTTGAACTATTTCCAATAACATGTGGGGGGAATTGATTTACAAAAGCATGGAGAATTAAGGTAGATTCAACACAATAAATCTCAATCTCTTTAATATACACTCAATCACTCAAACTATATATGATGCTCACTGTGTGTGTGTGTGTGTGTGTGTGTGTGTGTGTCTCAATCTCTTTAATATACACTCACTCACTAACTCACTCACTCTGTCATCACTCAAACTATGATGCTGCTCACTGTGTGTGTGTGTGTGTGTGTGTGTGTGTGTGTGTGTGTGTGTCTCAATCTCTTTAATATACACTCACTCACTCTGTCATCACTCAAACTATGATGCTGCTCACTGTGTGTGTGTGTGGAGAGGGGGTCTTAGGCCTATGTATGCCACATCACAGAATACCCATCAATGTTGTGGCATTATATATTGATATTGTACTGATATGGTAGAGGAAGTATCAAGGGCACTGTCCTTCAAAACTCACTTTATGTTTGCATTGATTTACGAAATACCAAACGACTCGCCTCCTTACCAACTCGCCCCAGGCGTATTAATGCCGGCGGAAATGTGCGGCCTGGCATTCCTAAAGAAACCTAAGTAAATTATGCTTAAACGGTTAAACCTAACCTTAACCTCAGTAAAACTATGTGTAAACCTAACCCCATATCTAAACTTATAACCCCAGTAAAACTATGCGTAAACCTAACCCCATACCTAAATTTAACCCCAGTAAAACTATGCCTAACCTAACCCTATACCTAAACTTAACCTTATACCTACTTAACTTAAGTAAAACTATGCCTAACCCATAAACTTATTTCTAACGGGTTTGACTCCCGATCCCGACGCCCTTTACTGCATGTCACTCCCCCATCTCTCTCCCCCATTTCCTGTCAGCCTACTGTCTGTCCCTCTATAAAAAATCACACCCGTGTGAACTGAGTGGTGCAACTCCCCCCCCCCCCCCCTCCTCTCCTCTCCCCCCCCTCTTCTCTCTCTCTCTCTCTCTCATTAGCAGGCAACTGTGCAGCACTAATACTATCTCTCTCTCTCTGTTTCTGGCACAACAGCGCCCCTACTGGTACTCATAGTCATTGGCTCATTAACGTCACATAGGTGAACACATAGGTGAACACGGACATTGCTGTTCCTTGGAGTGGTTGCACCACTCAAAAATATAAATTAAAGGAGAAAAGAAAATGTCAGACCGAGCAGTCGGCGTGAGGTCCAGTGATGTAGACTCCGTGGGGGCGGCGGGGCTCCAGCCCCTATGAGGAATTAGACCTGAATATATATATTCGCCTCAGTTCGTCCCGTTTGTACCGCGCCTGGTCGCGCCGCACCCGTTCGCGCAATTCTCGTCTTTGCATTGATTTTGTATGTAATCGCGCCGCTCTAACCATCCAAGTCTGAACGCACACCTCTTTTGTCCTCACTGGCCTGGCCTGGGGGCGGGGGGTGGTGGGGGATGGGCCGCGTTGCTAATCTGGTGGTATTGTTTTCACCTGCCAGGTAGGGTATGCATACATACAGTACTGTAGTGTACTCTGCTTAGGCTACTTGTTCACAATTAAACCACCACCAGCAAGAACACCCTGGCAGCCAACAGCGTTGCCAGCCAGCCAACAGCGTTGCCAGCCTGCCGTTGAAACAGAACCTGCAGAGGCGGACAGAACTAGTGTCTGTCTACATGTCCTTTCAGGATTTCATGGTAGTTGTTCGTGACATAACACTGATCAGAAATTCACCAAAGCGACTAGCCTGGTTTAAGGATTACCAGATGACTCTGTGCAATCATGGAATTTAAACATGCTTTCCTGTTAAAATCTAAACACTGGGCTGTATTTTGCGTGTCTTAAGTACCAGGTCTTATTGCCTAACTTGAGTAAACTAAAGACCTGGAGGCGTGATCAATGCTCTTTGGCCAGTGGCCACTCAGAATAGCCAAATGGCATTGATCACGCCTCCAGGTCTTTAGTTTACTCAAGTTAGGGAATAAGACCTGGTACTTAAGACACGCAAAATACAGCCATGTGTGTTTAGAACCTAAAGCCGTAGGCTACCTGATACCTGATACTCTCTCTCTCTGCCCCCTTTTAAGCCACCCATCCCAATCCCCTCTAAATGGTACACTTCAGTTCACTCAAAACCAGTCTTCTCCTTTTACTACTTTATTACTTCTTACTCTGTTTCCCTCCATTCCTTTTTTTGTCTCTTATGTGTCTGTTACACGTCTCTCACACACACACACACACACACACACACACACACACACACACACACACACACACACACACACACACACACACACAGATAAATTAAAAGCTTTAGTTTAAAAATGTTTATATCCCTTGATAAACACAGTCCCCTCTCTTCCTCTTCAGGGGCACAGTATGCCAGAAACACCAGAGCCTCTCCCTCTGGTAACCCTTTACCGCTCTGCGCAGAAAGCTCCTACCACCAAGGCCAACCGCTCCACCTACCAGAGGCCTCCTCCACACAGCAGGCCCCTGCCAGCACAGGGAAGCCTGTGGGCTCTTTTCACGGCCTCCTTGGCCCCAACAACAACAACACCGTCCACAGTCATGACGGCGGCGTCGGAGGGTCAGGTGTCAGCCCGGTTCTCGCCTGGCACGCTGCCATCACTGCCGCACGCCAAGCCCGGGACGAGACCGTTGCCTCTGTCCCCCGCCGTGTAGGCTCGCAGCCGCCTGTGGGCGGCGGCGGCGGTGGTACTGCAGTGCCCGTGGGTTCCCTGTCACATAGGAAGAGGCAGCAGTATGCCAAGAGCAAAAAACAGGGAAGCTCTACCAGCAGCAGGCCACCCAGAGCTCTGTTCTGCTTCACCCTCAACAACCCCATACGCAGGGCCTGCATCAGCCTTGTGGAGTGGAAGTATCCTTTCAGGGGATGGGATGGTGGGTGGGTGGGGGAGAACAGATGAGTGAGTGATGGTTGGAAGCAGAGTTGATTTTGTCGACTAAAACTAAGACGAAGAATGTCCGACTACCATTTTCCACTGACTAAATGAAAACTAAATATATTGACAATTTCGTCAACAAATAAAAACTAGACTAAAGTGTTAGGAAGGGACTATAGTGGACAAGAGATCCAATATAAGTCAATTTACACTTGGTTGCATGCTGAAAATAGCAGATCTACAAAACAAAATGAAAGCCATTCAAGAGACTATGACTAAAATTAAAATAGAAATGTGCTGCCAAAAACAACACTTGAGTGAGTTGTGTGGGTGGGTGGACAAGCTCAATGGCGCAAGGATTGATAAAGGGATGTTGGATAGGTACATTCAATGAGATACTGAACGATTTAAGTTGATAAGTCAATAATAAAATGTAATGTAACTAGTGAAGTGAATGTCCACTGGGCTGGTATAATGGGGAGGAAAGAAAGCGGATGGATGGATGAGGATGACTGAGTTTCATTGTCTTAGTGTGCTGTACATTGTTTTCAATTAAGTTTATCATGTCTAGTTCTAATTATAAATCAACACTACACAGTTGTGCTACGGTGAACATGCTAAGCTACACTGATGTATGTTGGATAAAGAAAGTAAGGATGGTACTCTATGTAGTGTTTCTGGCCAGCTCATGCCCTCTGTTGTCTGGTTGGTAGCATCATCATGATTCATCATCCACTCTATTGGGTGTATGTACAAACAAAGTGCGCAAATGCGGTTGAACAAATGAAACAACTGTGGCGGTAATCTGTTTTGTCCATGGATGGTCTGTTGGAGCCATGGCAACTTGAAATGTCAAAATAGATCCACCACCATCAATTAAGTTGCCATGATCTTCACATAACCCTTTGTGAACCCGTGCACATGCTGTTTGTGTGGACTCCAGCTCCAACGTTTCCTGCAAAGATACAGGCCAGGGCTTAAGATGCACATAAACAATAATATAGAACCTTACCTACATAACAACACGCATTATTACATACAGTAATGAAGTGCACAAATTAAGTCAACAAATATTATTTAAACTGTTTATGTTGATAATTTTACCGGGTACTAAGAAATGTACGTTAGAAGAAATGTTACGTATCTGTAAACTGGAAGGTTCCGGGTCCTCCTGTCTCCTGTGTCAATGTGTCCTTGAGCTAGACAACTGCTCCTTATGAGCATGTTGGTGCCTTGCGTGCATGGTTGTCTCTGTGAATTGGCAAATGTAATGCACATTGTAAAATGCTTTGGATAAAGGTGCTAAAGAAATTGACCTTAACTTTCCTCTCCAGACCATTTGATATCTTTATACTGCTGTCGATATTTGCCAACTGTGTGGCCTTAGCTATCTACATCCCTTTCCCAGGTGATGACTCCAACTTGACAAACCAGGAACTGGTAAGTACTACTGGAATGTATTCAATAATAATATACAAGTATATTATGCTCGGTCACCCAGGGATTTGCTGGCGAAGGTTGTGAAAAATGCTGGCCTCTGCTGTACTGTGTTGGTTTAATTGTTACAGGATTTCATTATGATGCTCATCATAAGTTTCAAAATATTAGAGAGATTTGCAGGGATATGCTGTTCGTTAATAGTTATACACACTGGGCCTCTGCTGTACTGTGTTGGTTTAATTGTTACAGGATTTCATTATGATGCTCATCATAAGTTTCAAAATATTAGAGAGATTTGCAGGGTTATGCTGTTAGTTAACACTGGGATTTACTGGTGGAATTCCTGGAATATGCTGATCTCTCTACCGTATCATGAAATATATCATGGCTCATTTACTTTGTGGAGATATACAGAGATGAATATGGGATTTTCATAAATTGTTTGTGCTGCATTGTCCTGCTGGTTCACAGTGCTAAACTTTTCTATCTAATCTAGTCTTAGCGGACGCTCGCTCGCTGTCTATTTCACTCGGTCGCCGTCTTTCAGTCAGAATACTTCCTAGCATAACACCACGCCGCACGGACCGCCTCACGGAACCTAGCGCTGCATAGCCCTGTCCTCCACCCTCAATCTGCCCCACATTACACACGCCAAACAATCTAACATTCATCTTAATTTAATTAATTAATAAAAAATGCATGTTGGGCCGGACACAGATTAATACTGGGACACACTTTTCCACGCAACAGACCCACACAGGGAAAACAACTCTGATACTACAGCTGCTCTTGCGTCAGTCGACATAACTTCTTCTTTGGGGAAGCAATGCGGGGGTTGCGTGGCACAGGCACCTGAAAGCCAGCTCTGACAGTTGGACGGGGGCATGTTAACGTGAAGTCGTGAACACACACGCTGTTTCGAGACCACACTGTCCATCACCTCCTTTGCCGTGCCATACACATGGGCTACATGCACTGAAAGTGTACTTGCACAAGAAATGTTTAATTAGCCTACTTTTGTGCCCAACCCAACTTCCCAAACCCATCTGTAAACAATTCCCCCCGTATCAGTAATGTGATCTATTACATCGCATTACCCACACTGAATCATTTCTGTTCATATATTCATATATTCAGAACGGGTAAGGACTAGTAACTTATAACTAGGATATCGTTGATTATTACTGAACTGCTCTACAATACAATGTTACAGTGAGTACAGTACAGTATATGTGATTGTGAACTAAGGCAATATGCAGAGATATGCTCAGTTAGCCGGATATTTATTAGAGGTTGGCACCATGTTGTCAAAGTGGTATTGTTTTGAGGCTGCCTTGCAGCAGCAAAATGCGAAATATTGTAATGCTTGAATCTACTGTATATAGCGCCTTTCATGAACTCCAATATGCTTTACACAAAACAAAATAACAAACAACTAGTTACCATATTCCTGAGAGAATAAGTGTCTTTTCAAGGCGGCCTTAAATGAGTCCAGAGTCCATAATCTCCATTGGGAGAGAGTTCCACAGAATAGGGGCTGCCACACGGGTGGAGGAGATCCAAGTCTGTGCACAGCAGGTGCTGTGAAAGAGTTATCAGCCAAGGTGCCTGGACCGCTGAGCCACGGCCCAGGCCTGAGAGGTGACTTCTGACTCGGCCCCTTAATCAGGGTTGGCAACTGATGGGAATATTTCCACCATTATACTTGAAAGGACTGTATTAGAATAAAGACTATGATAAATAAGGAAAAGCTTCGATAGCAGAGAGCTTGAGCTCCGGAAACACCGGAACTGTATAAATACTTTTGGAAGTAATCTAATTACAATAAATACTCTTCACTGGAATAGAAGCAGAAGGCTGGTAACTTTACAGAAATGGTTATAAAAACCGTAGTATTACAGAGTTAACCAAAATACCTTAGAATGAATTTGACAGACACAAGGAAGACAATTTCAGACAAGCAGAGCTAGGAGGGGGTTCAATCAGATATATTCATATTCACCATTGTATCGGGAGAGAAGAAGGCATGTAATCCGGACAGCGTTTCCACAAGGATCTCTGACCATGTCCAAATTGAACATGGTTAATATAGCATACCGTAATCAATACACCGGAAAATGTGTTGAACAACAAGGTCAATAAACATATTTGTTTACAAATGGACAGATAATGCAAGACGTCACGAATATTGCATACAGGAACTATCTCACGGGGCAGAGATAGTCCGGACATGCAATATCAGTTAGTGGAACCGGGGGACAGGGCATAACGTCATTGAGTGCAGTTTGCAGTCTGTTAGAGCGAATACTAACTTCAAGGGCAAAAACACAGAGGCTGGGTGTTATGGCAAATGGAAACAAAACAATTCTTATCTACCAACGCTAGCTAGCAGAGCAGTTTTACTATCTAAACTCTGGCGGGGCCAGAACCATACTATTTTACAGTCAGTGGGACAGTGTGACATCAAATGTCAGTCACAGGGCAATACATAATCCATAATTTGGCAAGACCATAGGAGACACCGGGTCATAAGATTAAAAGGGCAAAGGACTCATGACCATCACCCACAAAACCACAGAAAATACCTAACAAGATCCATCGCATTTGTGGGCGAAGGGTCATGTGACCTTTGACAATATCATATCCTCAGGGGGAAAACTTACTTTTTACTATGAATCAAAATGGAACAGAATGGCAAAACCTGGAACGAAACAGGAACAATGAAAAATAAAAAACACCATGATTTCAACTTTACTAGGCATAATCCTTAATTAGATGGTACTGTGGGAGAGAGAGAGAATGGCTTTTCTCTCTTGATGAGGACGATGTCTTCGGGGTTCGCAACGATACCCAGCAACCGGTGCAGCCTCCAGGCCATATGACAACAATGTTCGTTAGAGCAGTTCTTCTGGCTCGCAATCAGCTCGTGGTCGGAGCTGACTCTGCGAGAGTTCTTTGGACAGTCAACCAGCTCGTGGTCAGAGCGGACTCTGCTTTAGTTCTTCTTCTGGCTCGTGGTCGGAGCCGCTTCTTCGCCCCTCCCCCCCCTGACAGGCGTCAGCCATCAACCTAGTTTATCAATGTTCTCAGAACGTCCACAGATACACTCGATCTCTGCAGCAAACGGGAGAAAACTGGCCGGGATGCCCTATCATAGTTCTTGGAGTGGGGGAACGGGGTATTCTGATGGTGATGCGCTCCTGCGCGATGTCGCAACAATGTCTTTGGTAGTCCCTTAGTACCATATAAAGGTCAATTATAAAATCAAGTGGATTCCGGGGAGATTAATGCCTAGTTCAATCAAATCATGATGATAAAAACCAAAATAATAAAATGGAGAAGGAGATGTTCCTATATTAAACAATTTAAGGTCAAAGGGGTGGTTCTGGGATAATAGGTTATGTTTATGGGGAAAATAAAGGTTAACTGTTTACAGGGAGGGATATTCCAATTCAGGGGAAATATGAATCAAATATGAAATTTTAAATAATCAAAATATGATGAGGTGGGATAATGAATCATAATGGAATGAAATTTAGATTGTCCAAATATCGATTGTCCAAAAATGGGATAATTCAGTTTACACAATTTATGTAATGGGCTTTCAGATCTTATTATGAAATAGAATGGAATGGCTAAAAATCTTTTTATTAAAAGTAATACAAAAAGTCAATTAAGTCAAATGTCACCTGTCTACCCGTCAGGATAAGCGAGCAATCAGTCAATGTCCGGTAACTATCAGTTTCCTGCTGTCAATGCTGAGGGAATAGTTGGTCATATCTGTCTACTGGTAGTAGAGGAACATGGTCTATGTTTGTCAGTCAAAATAAAATCAGTACATATTAAATCAAATCAAATCAAAATTACCTAATATTTATTTAATTGTGGGGAGAATGGAATATTTCAACTAATATTTTATTCAATAGAGGGGAGAAGGGATGATTAATCTAATATTATTCTACTATTAGGTAGAGAGAGGTAAATATTAGGGGAACATGGCTTGGGAAGCAGAAATTAGCAAACAGAAAAGAAAAACATTTAATAAACCACATACAACAAATGTCTGGTGAAACGTGAGTGGAATAACTTTGTTCCATATGGAAATCTATGGGCAACTGATTAGGGCAGACTGTTCTGGGGGTTGGGCCTAACCATAGTGAATTCAGACGGTTCTGAATTGGTTCGGGATCAAGTGGCAAACCTTGAAGGAATGTCGACGTCCACAACCACAAATGAAGACCAGTCAGACCAGCAGAGCAATCTCCCTCGTATTTTGTGGAAGTCGAAATTCCGTGGTTTGTCCCTTGACCACGACCACGCACAGAGATCCGTATCTAAAGATAAAACATAAAAACAAAGAACAAACTGGTGAATGAAATGAAACAATAATTCTGACAACCCATTATCAAACTGGTTCATACACCTGCGCATGTACACTGGGCAGGTGAAAGGCAGAAAGAGAAAGGTATCTTAAAAATAAATATTATTTATTTCTCCTGAGCGCTCTTCCCATCGCATTTGTACATTACTAAGATGGAGGGAGGGCGTAGGGAGATCGACGAAGGAGAAATAAGAACAATGAAATAATAAACAAACTGGGTCTTATCAAAATAATAAATACTTAAATACTTATATACATATTTATATTTCTCCTACGCGTTCCTCAAACATGCTTTTTTATGGAGGGAGGGTATTTTAGAGAAACAGATGTTCCCCCAATCTACGCATATCACAGTTTATAGCACATTGCAGAACTACCAAGGAGAATAATACCATATCCTGAGAGAAAGAGAGATCGAAAGTATGTGTATATCAGATTCAACTTCAACAGACATGTGGACGACTGATAATGAACACATGGTACAAGACAGTTAGAGAGAGATGTTTTTTTATAGTACACAAAGAGAGAAGGATCGAGAGAGACTATATCGACGGTAGACTCCCCTTATCGGGAAGATCTATTTTACCCAGCAACAGTGAGTCTGTCCTTCCCCTTCAAGTCTTGTGGGTTCAAAAAAGTTACTCTTCTACTTTTCTTTAGGTCTAGGGAGAAAGTATGTATATTTCTCCAATCTTACTGCTGACCGTTTGAATCCGAACGACACATGTTTTGCCTTAAATTATGTCTTCCAAATGTCACACTAATCAACTGAGAAACTAGTTGTGACTTCTGAGCGTTAAGACCGCATTTAACACAGAATAACTGATGTAATTGGTACCCTAATCAACTGAGAAATTAGAGAGAGAACTGTATTTACTGATATTGCTTTCAGAATAAACTGAGATATTCTGAAACTTAGATCTTACTGATGTAATTGGCACCTTAATCAACTGAGAAATTAATGGTGCGTTGTATTGAATAAGACAATACTGGGCTTAGTAAACAATACTGGTATGGCTTTCAAAATAAACTGAGATATAGTGAAAGATGGATGTGAAGAAACTGAGATATTCACCCCACGAGTAATGCCGTACTTTTCTGCGTGCACATCGGCTTAGCTACTTGCCGCTAATCAACTGAGAGACTAGTCGCACAGTCACAGAAATTGCCAAAAGAGAGAAAAGTGAGAACCACAGAGAAAATGAAAACCGGTTTATCTGTGACATCGAGTAGCGCTACAGGAAGTCAACAGTCCACCAGCTCGCGAAATGGAAGTATTGGTACTTAAAACAGGATATGGTTTTTCTTCTCCTTTTTTATTTTATTTTACATAAAATAATAGAATAATAATATTTATATTTGTACTTCTCGTAACCGTTCTTCAACCGTGCGCATATCACCTTTATATGGAGGGAGGATACATATGAAGAGACACATGTATGCATATACACAGTTTATAGGGAGGGAGAGCACATCTCCGAACGACCAAGGATAAGAGAGTAAAGTACAAAAAAAAATAGAATAATAATCACTATTATAATAGGGAACTTGTTTTAACTAATTGAGTGAGATATCAAGACTAACTGTGACATCTGCTTTTTTTTGTTCTAGGTGATAAGTTGGTGTTAGTACTATGGACTATAGCACCTGAATTGTCAACATAAAGAAAAATAAATAAATTCAAAATTCAAATTCCAAATGAAATTAAAATTAAAATGAAAATTAAAAAATTAAGATAAAATTCAAAATTCAAATTCAAAATTCAACTTAAAAATTAAAATTGAAAAAATTAAAATTAAAATTAAAATTAATTTAAATAAATAAATTAATAATACTGGGAAGTTAACCTAACTTAAAAATGAAATATTAAATGTTATTTAGTTGTATTTTGGTAGAATGGAGGCTATACTTGAGAAATGGTGGAATCGGAGTCTGACAGTAATTGTCGTCACGATCCTATATTTCTTAATAATGTAATATTAAATGTAGAAATTAGTGGAGAGTTGTAACCAAATGTAAAGTGAAATGTTCCTCACTCACGCACACGCACACATGCAAACACAGAGAGAGAGAGAGACCCAAAACAGGCCCATACAGACACAAACATACATGAAGGAGATGGAGGGGCTCTCTGTTGAAATAGGATAAAGTGAAATTTGTACTAAGGCCATTAAAAATGTATGAAATGCAGTAAAAACTGTATAAATACCAAAATTTAAATTTGCGTTTAGGCTCCCTGACTATCATTTGGAAATATGAAAAATGTACTCTTTGGCTCCATGACCAAAAGTCAGGATATTAGATTGGCTTTACCTAAAACACTTCTAAAGTTATGAAACAAGATGGCGTTGCACACAGTCACGAAGGAAAGCTCGTATGAGCCAGGCTCACAGACAGAGTGAGATGATTCCTCTCACACACACACACACACACACACACACACACTACCGGGAGTGAAATGGGAGATTCGTAAATCAAAACATACAGCAGGGGTGGATTCACACACACACACGTGCACACACACGCACGCACACTAAGACTGTATCTGGGATACATAACAAAGTAAGCACGCACGCACATGCACACACAAACATTAGGGACATTCAAAAATGGAGAAATGTTTTGAACTGTATTCTAAAAAGTTTATCTGGGAAAGAAATATAACGTCTCAGCGTCAATGATATCGGGATGAGAGAAATAATTTGAACCTAATTATTACAGGATGAAAGTATTGAATGGTCAACGGTCGTATGATAAGTTAAAAATCCCTGTTGGTGTTCAGTAGGGAAAGCTCGTATGAGACAGGACCAGACATAGACGAACAGGAGCAGGACAGAGAGTGAGAGGGAAAACTCATATGAGACAAGGCCGCGTAGCGTGTACACGCTCACACAGAGGAGAGGAGACAGAGTCTCTCCCACTCAAATACCACTGATAAGAAGAGCCCCCTCTAAAATAGAGAGTGTCTTAGACCAAGTGAAAGTGAATAGCAGAGAAAAAGGCAAAATGTATCTTTAAAAATGGGAATTAAATAGTCAAATCTAATAATGGCATCATTAATCTTATATTGTTTTGGGATGTTAAAAATTGAATGAATTAATTAGTGCTAAGCACTGGGAAAAGCGTGTGAATGAACGCCAGTCAGTTTATGGACCGTTATAAGGTAGAAAATTCACCCTTGCTTCGCTCGCTCCGTGTCGACTCAGAGTAGAAAGCAAGAATAAATAAAATAATACATATATACATTTCCCGCACACAATGAAGCGATCGTTCTAAACCGAGTGCTGGAAAGTCTATATATGTAGTTATGGTCCACAAACTGACAATTCTAAAAACAATTTATGACATGAGACAGAAAGAACTCTAAATAATTCCGCTACTTTGTCTGAAGTTGATAAACAACTAAAAATGAATGCCTCGCTGCTCAAGGTGTTATCAGGGGAAGAATTATAATGACAGTATAATCTATTTAAGCTAAAGGTAGACAGAGAAAGACATCAAGCATTGATTTACTTAACTTGTATAGAAACCGGAGCAGACAATCATTGTCCGTAGGAAGAAGGACCCAACAGCAGAGAGACAGCCGGGGTTGTTGCAGGTTTGGGTCTGTGGAGGATCGTCCGACCATGGACAAGCCGAGCTTGTCAAGCCCCATGGGTCGATCGCTCGTCCACAGATCCGTGGAGAGGTCCATGAAGTGTTCACTACTGTAGAGCCGTGAGCCGTTCATGGACCCCAAAATAAAAAATCGCTTGTCCGTCGAAATCTGATGACATACCATTCCGATACAATGGCGAACACTGATCAAAAGGAAACCCCATGCTCAAAAAAAATTGCTTGTCTGATCTCTTCCTTGTGTGTGTCAAGTGAATTTGAGGGAGTTTTAGGGAGTGAATCTACAGGACTGAGTTTTGTTTTCTTTTTCAGAGCAGCTAATATAAGGGAACTGATTCTTTGCCTTTAGGAGGAGTATAAGCTTAATCAAATAAATTAGGCTTTATACTCGTTAAAGGACGGCAAGATTGGACCAAATTTGATGGGAATATTTCCACCATTATACTTGAAAGGACTGTATTAGAATAAAGACTATGATAAATAAGGAAAAGCTTCGATAGCAGAGAGCTTGAGCTCCGGAAACACCGGAACTGTATAAATACTTTTGGAAGTAATCTAATTACAATAAATACTCTTCACTGGAATAGAAGCAGAAGGCTGGTAACTTTACAGAAATGGTTATAAAAACCTTTTGAACTATAATGAGTAAAAGTCAGAGTATTACAGAGTTAACCAAAATACCTTAGAATGAATTTGACAGACACAAGGAAGACAATTTCAGACAAGCAGAGCTAGGAGGGGGTTCAATCAGATATATTCATATTCACCATTGTATCGGGAGAGAAGAAGGCATGTAATCCGGACAGCGTTTCCACAAGGATCTCTGACCATGTCCAAATTGAACATG
Source organism: Protomyctophum bolini (assembly GCF_963924005.1). NCBI lineage: Eukaryota > Metazoa > Chordata > Actinopteri > Myctophiformes > Myctophidae > Protomyctophum > Protomyctophum bolini. The sequence goes on from NC_137866.1 coordinate 26,395,988, forward strand.
GTTAATATAGCATACCGTAATCAATACACCGGAAAATGTGTTGAACAACAAGGTCAATAAACATATTTGTTTACAAATGGACAGATAATGCAAGACGTCACGAATATTGCATACAGGAACTATCTCACGGGGCAGAGATAGTCCGGACATGCAATATCAGTTAGTGGAACCGGGGGACAGGGCATAACGTCATTGAGTGCAGTTTGCAGTCTGTTAGAGCGAATACTAACTTCAAGGGCAAAAACACAGAGGCTGGGTGTTATGGCAAATGGAAACAAAACAATTCTTATCTACCAACGCTAGCTAGCAGAGCAGTTTTACTATCTAAACTCTGGCGGGGCCAGAACCATACTATTTTACAGTCAGTGGGACAGTGTGACATCAAATGTCAGTCACAGGGCAATACATAATCCATAAATTGGCAAGACCATAGGAGACACCGGGTCATAAGATTAAAAGGGCAAAGGACTCATGACCATCACCCACAAAACCACAGAAAATACCTAACAGCAACCCTCCTGGATCCTGCAGGGGTCTCCTTGATTTTGACCACGTCTTAAGCCAGGAGTAGTTCACCCCTAACCCTAACCCATGAAGATTTGAATGTCACATTCCTAAGCCAATAATTTGATGGCCGGTGGAGTCTCTCTCAGGAATGTGACAAAAGCAAAACAATCTCCATGAATTCAAGGCTTCATGGGGTGAGTAATTGATAGAAAATAATAGGGTGAACTTTAATATAAGAATATCAGTCAGAACATTGGTGATCTAGGACTCTCCAAAATCTGCAAAAATCTGTCATCGGTTGGGTTCTAAAACGCTGCTGTTGTAAAGATGCTATATTATGTCATCAATATAGAGTCTAGACACAACACTTTTCCTCAATGAGGATTGGCTGGATGTGTGTGTTGCGTCAGGGGGTTTTCCCCACAATATTTGGGGATGTCTCGGGTTTCGCAGTTCTGTTGACAGACCCACACAAACATGTACAGCATGGTGTCAACCTTCTGTGTGTCATCAGAGCATTCTGTACAAATAATTGATGAGGTGAGGAGAGACGAAGGCATCTAGTCAGTGTTCATTTAGTCTAATACTATGACAAGAAATGTTCGTCGACTACCATTATTCACAGACGAAAACTAAATGGAAGCTAAATGAAAACTAAGCTATGATGACCAAAACTAAGACTAAAATGTTTGCAAGGGACTAGTGGACAACAGATCCAGTATAAGTAAGTCATTTTACACTTGTTTGCATGCTGAAAATAGCCAATCTACAAGTTTGTAGATTGGCTATTTTCAGCAAGTGTAAAATCAGTCATTACGACGTCGGCTAAAATCTTATGATATTTAGTCGACTAAAACTAGACTAACTCACATTCCAGGTGAAAATATGACTAAAACTAAATGAAGTTTCATTCCAAAGACTATGACTAAACTAAAAGAGAAATTTGCTGCTAAAACAACACTGCATCTAGTAGGGAACGCCACTTTGTTTTGGTGCTAATACACCTGTTTGCAACCACAACCAGATACATGACAAACTGCACAACTAGAGTGTAGGATATTAATGGTGAAGACAGTGATCCAGATAGTCAGTGGAGATATGTAAGAACATGTAAAAAAGCGTACTCAATTACATGTGGTCAATCTGAGCTGATGAGTCTTAGTGTGTGTGTGTGTGTGTGTGTGTGTGTGTGTGTGTGTGTGTGTGTGTGTGTGTGTGTGTGTGTGTGTGTGCGCGTGCGTGCGTGCGTGCGTGCGTGCGTGCGTGCGTGCGTGCGTGCGAGCGAGCGAGCGAGCGAGCGAGCGAGCGAGCGTGACGTGACGTGCATGCTGGATGCTAGACCAAATGGGACAGATGTTGGAACCCTGATTACTAAATGATGGCTTCCTTCTCCATAACCACTTAGACCCTATGTACTTAGTTGTAGCTCACAGTGTGTCACTGTGAGCTTGTAGATATGCCATGTTTGCCAAAACGTTCACCTATTGTTACTGAATGTTTGCCCGCGAATGTTGGTCACCTATTATGACATGTCCAGAAATGTTCTTGTTCTTCTTACAAACTGCCATCCTCAATATATCACATTATTGATTTTGAAATACAGTATTAAGTAAAAAAAAAAGAGTTCCCAACAACTGGTATAGTACCACTGGTGGTACTTGAGCCCCCCTGTGGTGGTACTCAGAGGAGTCTCCTACAAAAGTGAAATGAAACATTTATATTACTACAGGTAGTTCTTCTGACCAACCAACCTAAAATAGGCCTATCCAGTCGTCCTGAAATGAGCATGACAGCACACCTGGCTGTTTTAAATATTGTGTTGTACTTTAGCTATTAAAAAATAGCAGATCTACAAGCTCGTGAGCTTGTAGGTCTGCTATTTCTGAAAAATTGTGAAAATGTGGCACAAATCTTCTTTCAGAGCAAACGTTTTTAACTCAAATATTTGCTTCTGGGGGATCCTAGGAACAACATATGTTCAAATGGGGGTCCGCTGTCAAATACATATAATTCTGGGGGTCCTTGACATGAAATAGTTTGAGAATCACTGACATGTGGTTTTTCAGAAAACTGTCAGGATTTAGAAGACATTTGTAGAATCGTCCTCTGGTCTAAATGGGCAGAAATAGCAGCAGCATTATTGGCTTAGGAATGGAACAAAAAGGGCAGGTATAAGCTCCTGTATTTTAACATCAGTTATTATGGTGGTACTTGGAGAGCCAAATATTTTCTGAGGTGGTACTTCAGTATAAAAAGGTTGGGAAGTTTGGGAACCAATGCTCTAGCAGACATGTCTGTCTGTGTTTCTCTTTGTTTCTGTGGCTGAATTAACCTAAATCCATCTGTCTGGCTTCAGCTTTGTTTTTGTAGAAGTGCAGTGGAAATGTTCTTTTGGTGAAGGTTTAATCCTATGAGTGTATGCTTTTAGCCATGTCCCCCCACCTGACCTCAGCACACACATATAATGTACTGTGAGCCCCTTCGTTTTCTCTCTCTGAAGATGATGAGAATGATGAGAGAGGGAGACTAATGCTTGATTTATACTTGGTTGCACCTAATCTACAGATCTACAGGCTCACAATGCGTGATGCTACAAGCTATTTTACCAGACTGTGTGTGTGTGTGTGATGATGCGTGTGTGTGCGAGCGTTCAAGGGTCAAGGTTGTACGTTATTGTTACATCTAGTGTACAGGTACATAAGAGTAAAACTTATTTATGTTTTGACTTCCTTACAGACAATGCAGCAGCATAGATAGCATAACATACAAAACCACAGCAAGCACAGCAAACAAGAATAAAGAGTGCAAGAAAGAGCAATCAGTGTAAAAATCAGACCCGTCTGAAGTGATTGGTGCTGCACTGTACTGTACCAGTGTTGATTTCGTTGACTAAAACCAAGGCGAAAAATGTTCGTCGACTACCTTTTTTCACTGACGAAAACTAAATGGAAACTAAATGAAAACTAAGATATGATGACTAAAACCAAGACTAAATATACTGACGATTTCTTCAACAGATAAAAACTAGACTAAAATTTCAGGAAGGGACTATAGTGGACAAGAGATCCAGTATAAGTCATTTTACACTTGGTTGCATGCTGAAAATAGACGATCTAGCTTGTAAAAAAAAACAGTCATTATGACGGCATCAAGGCCCGCCAAAATTCATTTTGTTTGACTAAATCAACTATAGATTTACAAAGTAAAATCAGACATTTAGTTGACTAAAACTAGACTAACACTAAAACATTCCAGGTGACAAAAATGTGACTAAAACTAAATTTAAACTATTCAAGAGACTACAACTAAAATCTAAATTCCCCCACCCAGGTGGACTGGGACACAGTTCCATGTTTCACCCATACACTAATTGCCAATCATCGACGGGTTCATTTTATTATGGGTTTTTTAATGGGTAAAATAGTGCTTTTCTGCGCGCATAACATGTCTCCAAATGGCCATCCCTGCTTTGGACATGGGCAAAAAGCACTATAGTCTACTAAGGGCAGACATGTGTAAAATAATGTATTCCAAACTCCCAGTAGCATTCGGAATAAAGTGTTTACATGGTAAATATATCCTGACTCAAACGGTATATAAACGGTATATGTTAGTTAGTTAGTTTCATTTATTGTCCAAGTGTGGAAATTTGTCTTTGGTCTCATCAACAGTAAAAAACAAACAGCAAATACATTTACGATTTACACAATAATTTTTCCATGGCAAAAAAGTGCAGGACAACAGTGGCAAATACATTGACAAACAACATTTCTAGCGAGACATGGTATCATTTAGTGCCTTAATGGCATTTGGGATGAAGGAAATTTTAAAAATGTTAGCTTTTGGTACTTTGTACCGTCTACCAGAGGGAAGTACTTCGAACTCCCTGCAGAGTGGATGAGAGGGGTCATTTGCTATCTTGACAGCTTTTTTCCGAAGTACTTCCTTGTAGATCTCTTCCCAATGATTTTTGAGGCTAGGTTCACTATTCGCTGCAGCTTGCTTCTTCCTTTTACATTAAGATTGCCATACCTTATGGCACGGTGGCACAGTTGGTAGTGCTGTCGCCTCACAGCTAGAAGGTCCTGGGTTCGATTCCCGCTCGGGGCACTGTGGGTGCTGGCGGCGTGTTTCCTCCTCCGCATCATCAGTGCCCATACCCGAAGGCGGGGTTGGCGAAAGGGCCTTTCTGTGTGGAGTTTGCATGTTCTCCCCGTGTCCCCTAGGGTAGGTACCCTCACAAAAACATGCAGTAATACTGGTCTCTAAACTGCCTCCCCCTGGCCAGCCGGGGCGCCTGATGGAGGGGAAAGGAACTGGTTGGAATAACGTGTTCCTTCCACGCGCTACGTCCAACCAGGGAAACTCCCCCCTGTCAGGTGTAAAGGAGCAACTTGGACACTCAGGCATGAAGGGAGCATGAGTTAAGTCCGTTGCTCTCCCCAGGTTGGCGGAGGGTGTGTAGAGCCCAGGATCACAGTAGATGATTGGCACAGAGGTGAAAAATGGGTTACAAAATCGTGGGATAAAATATATATATAAAAAAAAAAAAAAGATTGCCATACCAGCTACTACCGTAGCTGGGAGTCACGAAGCATCACTCTACTACTCGATGTTGCTGGAGAAAGTTAGCACTACTAGTAGTGCTCTGAAAATGGTATGGGAAAAAGACATGCAAACTACTTTTACAGAAAAAGAATGGGTCAACATACTAGGTAATTCAAAGCACATGTCACGCAATATTCGCACTAGGCTATTTCAGTTTAAAATCTTTAATAGAATATATTCGACCCCTTCTAAATTACATAGAGCAAAGTTCAAAAATGATCCAGGATGCTGGAAGTGCCCGAACGAAGGTTCGTTGACCCATGTCTTATGGAAGTGCCCCAGGGTACAAGATTTTTTGGACACAAATACATGATTTAATTGAGAGAATCATTGGTCAAGATATCCCTCTTGATATCCGTTTATTTATACTAGGGGATCCTTCTATTCTTAAAGATATAACTCCTTCCACATACGTGGAATGGATCCAAACAGCCATAATGCTGGGCAGGAGGCTGCTAGTCCAACTATGGAAATCAGCCCACGTACCATCAATCACAGAATGGCATAACTTACTAAACAGTACAGCGTCATATGAAAGGGTATCATTCTCTATGAAAAATAGGATAGATCAGTCCCAACAGAAGTGGGACAGATTCCTTCTGTGTGATAGCACTATGTAATGACAGACTATACTGCCCCCCCGCCCCCCACCCCCCCCGGCCCACAGTAGATCTTTGCCTGCTCACATTATGCCTTTATCGAGAATAACACAGCCTCCCTCCCCTTCCTTCCCTCCTAGTTGTGTAGTTTTTCTTCTTATTTTTCTTTGTTTGTTTGCTCTGTATTGTTGTTACTGTTGACTGGTATTGTGGGTGTTGTGTGGTCTGAAAAATAAAATCCAATAAAATACTAATCACAAAAAAAAAAGATTGCCATACCACATTGCCATGTTAAAAGTCAAGATTCCCTCTATCTGTTTCCATGATATGCTTGCTCACTCTAAAGGAGTTGAGCTTGCGTAGTAGGTGGTTTAAAAATCTGGTCAGTATTTTCACTGAAATTGAGTTTGCTGTCAATATATGTGCCTAAGTATTTCAAATTGTCTACTACCTCCACTATTTGTCCACTAATTGTAATGGACTGCACAGGTTCCTTTTCATATACCACCCCTCCAGACCGGAATCAGATATTATATTCCAATTGAGGTGTTTGCATGAGCATTTTTATTCTGATGACTGGAATTAATCCATTCATTCTGAATGAATTTCTACATATAAACGGGGCCAGTGTAATCTAGTCAGTAGCCTACAATGCTCATATGCTGACTGTTGGCCTAAATGGGTCAAGATGGATCCTCCAAGAGCTCAGAGGCTCCTGATTTTACTTCCAAGACAAACGAAGCTTCATGGTCAATGGAGTTTTAAATGACTTGGTGGGATTTTAGGATTATTCAGCATTAGTCATCAGAGGCTGGCATGGAATGGCCAGTGAGTAAAACACACACACACACACACACACACACACACACACACACACACACACACACACACATACACACATACACACATACACACACACGCCCGCACACGCACACACATGGCTTGGCTTGTTATGTTGCCAGCCAGTGACCCTGTTTGTTAGCAGAGTGCATTTAGCCTAAAGGAAAAAATAAACTACCCAGTTTGTATTGGCTTTATTTTGTGTCTATATAGACCTTCATGTTGCAGTAGTCAATCGATGGTCCGTAGTGGTCCACATACTGCAGACAGACATGTTCAATGCAACAGTGTTGTAATTAATAAGCACTGGGACAGCTGGTTCACATATTGCAGAAGCCAGAAGGTCAGTGTGATCTGACACATGAAGAGTTTCAACGCAATGTTCCTAAACAAGCCTTGCAGGAAACGGCAAATGTGAAGTAAAATTATAAATAATGTATAGGCATATGGAAGCACTGCAGTGTGCATGCAGTATGTTTGTGTATTCTATGATTTACTTCTGCAGTTTTTTTTCTTCTTTTATAGATGCGTGTGTGTGTGTGTGTGTGTGTGTGTGTGTGTGTGTGTGTGTGTGTGTGTGTGTGTGTGTGCGTGTGCATCTGTGCGCGTATGTGCATGCGTGTGTGTGCGAGCACATGAGGATGCATGCATGTTTTGACTTAGAACAAGGATTTGTTGCTTTTGTATTGTATTAACCTTTTTCTTTCCGTTATTGTGTTCATATCAGATTCAGTTCACAGTGGTCTATTTATTATCGTTGCATCTTGTATCAACACATTTAATCTTAAAAAATATATATATATATATTCATACATTAATATAACCTATTTTATACTTTGTCATATGACACTGCCATGCAAAAATAGTCAATCTGCAAGCTCACACGACATGATGTACCGAAATGAGTTTGTAGATCAGCCATTTTCACTATCTCTGACATTATGTGAAACATGTATGTATTATAGGGATGTCAGGTTGAAAGTGGTTTAAGTATGTCTGTGTGTTTAATAGACACATAGATGCCCAGTGGGAACGCAAGCCCCGTGGCTATGAAATACGGTCCGTTGTATATCCGTACAGATGTGCTTGTGTGTATCCCAGTTGTCCCTCCCTAGACCAAGTCTAGGGAGGCGGAAGTCGCCTGTGACAGGGACCAGAGTGTGTGTGTGTGTGTGTGTGTGTGTGTGTGTGTGTGTGTGTGTGTGTGTGTGTGTGTGTGTGTGTGTGCATGTGTGTGTGCGCGCGGGCAGGGGCAGGTTGAGGGATTAAGCTAGGCAGCAGATTAGCAGCAGTTAATGAAGGGGACGTTGTACACAGAGAGAGGGAGAGATGAGTGGAGGGATCTAAGGCCGTGAGCTTACAAATGGGAGGAGCTTCGGAGAAGCACACTTGTCATGTTATTCTCTGCCGTTCTCTCCCTCACTTCTCTTTCTTCCCTGCATATCAGGCTGTGTTACTGATCTATACTTGACACATGATGGTCTCACATGCTCAAAATGGCTAAATCCAAAAGATCTCAACACGATGCTATGTGAAATTTTGCGGGCTTGGAATCAGCTATTTTCATGCAATGTCATTTGTTTTGCACAGTTTAGTTTATTCGAGATTTCAGGGTATACACAATTTTTATCAAATAATGATGTACTTACAATATATTTGACACACCCCTACACCCATACACATACCAAAAGAAAATAATATGCCTCCTACATATGAATGTCATATACCGGCATTTATACAAAACGGGTACAAAGCGGGCTACTCCTGAAAGCCAATCATAGCCAATCAGGATGGATTATGAGAAATCAAACAAACCCGTATTGATCACATGACTGGAGAGCATGTGTACCGATTTGCGTGAAATTTGGATAAAATTAGTAATATTAGAAAATGTGTTTACTGTTTTATATGTCGGCCTCCTGGTGAAAAATTCCAGGTAAAGGTTTTTCCTTGGCCTCTAGGGAGTGTGCGTACAAGGTTTTACACAGATCCGTGCAGTTAGAGGTAAAAACACTAATTGGCCAGTTATAGCGCCACCATGAGGCTGAGTTGAAAATGTTCAAGTGGCATTTCTTCCTCGGCCTAGTGGCAATTGTGCGTGCACAATTTCACACGATGTGTTCATGATTTGCGGCATTTTGTTTGAAACCGTGTACTCCTGCGAGTCTGAACAATCTGAAAGATTTCGTTGAATGGCGTCTAGAGAGACTGTGTACCAATTTGCGTGATGTCGGTGCCACGCTACGAGCTTGTAGATCTGCTATTTACACCAAAAGGGTGTATAAATAACCAACTTATAATTTTACGCTCTCAAGAGTTAAAGATCTATAAGGGTTCATTTTGTACCAGCTCTATTATATAGCTGGGGACCACCGGGAACCCTCTCAAGGACCACTGGTTGAAAACTGCTGTTCTGGTACCCATACTAACTGTGTGTATAGACTTAGACACAGATACCATTATTAGTCACTCAGTGATGAAACAGTCACTAATGGCTGATGCAGGGTCAGGAGATCACACTTAAAACCATGGTAACAAGACACACAATGCAATGATGAAATCCACAGGCACACTTGTTTTCCCAAGGCTTTCTGTCGCCCTTATACTACTCTATGAAGGAAAATATACCAAGACGAGACATCCCCCCCCCCCCCCCCCCCCCCCGCCTGGCAAGATATAGTGTTGATGTAAGTTGATATAGATATAGTGTTGATGTAAGTTGATATAGATATAGTGTTGATGTAAGTTGCCACTTGATTGAGTCCCGAAAAGTGAATGCATTTTCATCTCTCCTTCATTGACATTGGGGAACTCATTTTCAAGTTCTAGACCTCCAGTTCCACTAGTTTTAGGGGCGCTAGCCACTCCTATGTCCAGCTGTTGTACAAACTTTGTCCTAACACAAACATTAAAATGCCATTGACAATGAATGGAGAATTTTGAGTGTTTCGTGTAAACACAAACAAAGGTGTTTTGACGAATGTGATCGGACACAAATTGTGATTGGCCGGAATGTACGATGATACTTTGTCATTGCTGTTCCCTTCGCTGCAATGCGATGCGTCGCAGGGTCGCGTTTCATGTACCAAATAAGTCTTTGAACTTGAACTGGAGAAGCAATTCTCCTGAATGCTGCCTTCCGGCATGACATGGAAAGGAAAGGAGTGCCATTTGCATTTCTTTCACCATAGTAAATGCTGCATTCGTGGTCTAGAAATGGCAGTTGTTTTGCAGAAGTGTAAAAGGGCAGGGGCTGAAGCCCCCTTTGATGTCTATGTGTGCACGTCCCTGGAGATGAGAGAGAGAGGGCGCTAACTGGAGCGAGACTGAGACAGAACACAGATGGAAAGACAGACACATGATTGAAGTAAACTGACAGACAGATGGATGGAGAGGAGAGCAGAAAAGTGACAAACAGAATAGTGAGAGACAGATGAAGAGGGAGTGAAACACATGGTGCACAATATTCCAACTTCCCACAGTATTTCATCTTTAATCGTATTTATGAGTGTACAATCGTAAACAAATCAACCCTTACGTTCCATTTGTACACTCAATGAGCACTTACATGAGCTCTCAGTCTTGTGTAAATGTTATACAGCATCTGCAGTATTTCCATCTTTAGTCTGTGGACCTTTCCTGTTCATGTGTAAAGTGTGCGTGCGTGCGTGCGTGCGTGCGTGCGTGCGTGGGATGGTGTGAGGAAGGATGTAGGCGTCTTGCAGTATGTGAGGTCATGCGCTTTCATTAAGCCTGGCTCATGGAAGTGTGTGCCTGTGCGTGCGTGCGTGCGTGCGTGCGTGCATGCGTGCGTGCGTGCGTGCGTGCGTGAATTCTGGACGCCAGTACAGGAAGGATCTTGGCAAGCTTTCAACAAAGAGAAAATATACTTTTGTGCGCCAACGTCCATGTGTTCAAATGTGGTTCTGTGTTCCAGTGTTGTGTGTTTAGATGAACAGATGGATCTCACTGTGCTTCCATCAATGGTCACACAGTGATGTTGTAATTCCCTGGAAGTGGGCAGATTAAAAGAAGAGGTTTTCTAATGTGAGATAAAATGGATCTATGGTTGACATACTAAGAATAATCTCATCCCGGCTGTTGGTTTTCCATCAAATGAACACTGAGGATTTTACTGTATAAGTGGTAGGAAAGACACACACAGAGGTACATGTGGTTCCATTTGCACACTCAGGGCTCCATCTTACCCCTTATCCCTAAACTTATTTGCCATTTTTACTATTTTAAAATGTTTAAAAATAGTTCAACTAGCCAATCTACATCGACATGTTGTTCGCTTGTAGATCGGCTATTTGTACTATTTAAAAATGTTTTAAAATAGTAAAAAATGGCAAATAAGGTTAGGGATAAGGGGTAAGGGATATAGGGCTCAGAGTTCAAATGATCCCTGGCTAGTAAGACAAATATGCCTTAATACATTATAATTGCCCTCTATAATAAAATCCAAATTTTAAAACACCTTAAATATTGTATTTATTTTAGAAATTGGTCATCTTTCACTCAATAGGATCAACTCCCGTCGCAAGATGTAATTTGTCCAAGCCCTATGGAATAAATGGAATGCACATGCTAATAAAAAGTATTTAAAATATTGCTTTGATGCTCATATTATCCTTAGGAAGTATTAAGGTGTTTATTACCATATGCATTCCATACATTCCATAGAGATAGACCACACATGAGCATATGACATCATCAACCTGCGACGGAAGCAGTCCCTATGGAGTATAAAGAAGGATAGAGACTGAACCGGCGCGATAGCCCCGTCCCCACTCTTACCACTATGGCCGAGCGCCTCAACGTTGGAGAGCTTCACTGGGGCCTTGCTATGGAGTGAAAGGTTATCTATCAGCACCTGGTGCTGATAGTGTTTGATCCAGGTTACCCTCTACCAAGACCTAGGCCTCATGGTGCTGTTAGTGTTTGATCCAGGTTACCCTCTACCAAGACCTAGGCCTCATGGTGCTGTTAGTGTTTGATCCAGGTTACCCTCTACCAAGACCTAGGCCTCATGGTGCTGTTAGTGTTTGATCCAGGTTACCCTCTACCAAGACCTAGGCCTCATGGTGCTGATAGTGTTTGATCCAGGTTACCCTCTACCAAGACCTAGGCCTCATGGTGCTGATAGTGTTTGATCCAGGTTACCCTCTACCAAGACCTAGGCCTCATGGTGCTGTTAGTGTTTGATCCAGGTTACCCTCTATACCAAGACCTAGGCCTCATGGTGCTGATAGTGTTTGATCCAGGTTACCCTCTACCAAGACTATAGGCCTCATGGTGCTGTTAGTGTTTGATCCAGGTTACCCTCTACCAAGACACTGTGAATAACACTGTAGTTAATGATCAATTTCTAAAGCTTTTACCATCCTGCCTTACGTGTGTGTGTGTGTGTGTGTGTGTGTGTGTGTGTGTGTGTGTGTGTGTGTGTGTGTGTGTGTGTGTGTGTGTGTGTGTGTGTGTGTGTGTGTGTGTGTGTGTGTGTGTGTGTGTGTGTGTGTGTGTGTGTGTGTGTGTGTGTGTGTCTGTGTGAGAGAGACAGATGTGTATGTTTGTCCCGTCTTATGAAATGTCAACAGTAGTTGCTCTAAAGGTGTGAAGTGTGTGTGTTATATATATATATATATATGGTTATATCTTCCCTTCTGTGTGTGTGTGTGTGTGTGTGTGTGTGTGTGTGTGTGTGTGTGTGTGTGCGTCAAATGTTGGAATGGCGAGTGCCGCTCAAAAATATCCAAATGTATACGTCTTGATCATTGGTACCGATTTACCGATCTTCGGGATGAGCAAAAAAGTCCTACACACTGTCTTCACTTTGAGTTTGAAGTTTTAAAAACAAAACAAAATGGTTGTTAAGCAATTTACATTGTTTAGTCAACATAGTGACTATTTTAGCCGAAAAGGTATGGGCTGAAGCATAAAGCTTATTTTGCCCAATAAAAAAAAAAAAATCTAATAGAATATCACAGTAGCATATATGAAAAGCACGAATGAAAAAGAAGTATCAAGTTACCGTAGAAATAAAACTAAAAACTGAAGAGGAAAAAGAACAATAAGTAAACAAATTTTTGGTTTACATTCGTTTTTTCAGTACATGTGTATTGTATACGTATTATTCTTGCATATAATTTGTTTGTTTGTTCTGCTGCTATATATGCATCAATTATCTTTGCTTTAAATAATTTCTTAATGTTTTTATTGAATTGGATAATTTAAGCTCGTTGTCTAATGAGTTCCATAGTTTTACTCCTATAACAGACATCTCCCCTTGGCATTTGTCCTTTGTCCATTTGGCCTTTGTCGTCTTAAATAAAGCTATTCCCCTGAGGTCAGGTCATATGTATTTGCTCTCTCTTGGCTTGAACAGCTCCTGCATGCAGCTTGGAAGTGAATTATCCTTCCTCAGGCATCCTGATGAAGATCAAGACGGATCTGTACGATATTTCATATTCCATCCTGATTGGCTAAGATTGGCATCTAAAGTCTGTAGGAGTGGCTCGTTTTGAACAAAATGCCACGCAGCGTCCATTTCCAATTGCCAAAACGTCACATTGGCCTGTTATATAGCGCCTGTTATAGCGCCACCAGGCTGATTTTAGTTAAACACAATATTTGCTATTAATACATATTTTGTCCAAACATCACACGTCAGTATAGATTAACTCTATAGACACGTCATCATATTTGGCTATGATTTACTTTGATTGACTTCTACTTCCTGGCCTGGCGGACACCTGTGCTCTGAGGAGCACATGTTTCTTGTAACATTAATTTCAAATGCATTTAGTAATACTTACCTGTATATTAACTTTATGAACTTAAATACAAATACATTGGACATAGAAAAAAAACTGCAGAATTCCAATGATTCACATAGCAGTCGTTCTGGGTTCCACCTGTTTTTATGTACGTATGTGCTCCCCTTTTTGAAGAAAACCGTTCTGTCGGTACGCATGCTGCATGGAAACCAAAACACCCTCATGGGTATTGTGGCTATATTTGAACATGACATGGCTGCAATGGTGCCACAAATAGAGAACAGGGGCTTTTGAACCCCACCCATTTAGCAGAAGCCACAGGGAGACAGATTCCAAACAATAAATTGGCACCCTGCAGTAGACATCAGGCAACAAACAACATACATTTTGTGACTCGCTGTTCCTTCCACGTGCTACGTCCGGCCGGGGAAACTCCCCCCTGTCAGGTGAAAAGAACTCTCCCCAGGTTGGCTGAGGGAGTGTAGAGCACAGGATTACACTACTAGATTATTGACACTGGGTGAAAAAAAAGGGTTTAAAATCGTGTGATAAAAAAATATTAATAAACATACCAAAACAAGCCCAAATTGATTAAATCAATTCATTACCAGCTGCATCATTATTATCTGCGGGGGTCCGCTATAACTGCCTCTGTGTCAGTTTCAGCGCAGTAGTTTAGGTAGGAACCAAAGTTCTCTAAGGCGGAACTATTGTGTTCTGAGTCGTCTGCCCAGACATATTTGCGGTGCGCACATACATCAGCCAATGAGAACACCAGCTGGACTACAGGAGGATTACTGGACCAGAGTGTAGAGGAGAGTAGCGACACGCTTTGATGCCGCATGGGCTATAGTTCCAAACATTGCTCCTATGGCTGGAACTATCCCATTGAGATAGAATGAGCACTTCCACATTCCATTGTTACAATGGGAGTCAATGCTAGTGTCGCCACTCTCTTACTATATTACTCTGTACTGGACTAGCTTGCACATCGATTATAGACTCAGCTTGCTATTGCATTGCAGCTTGGTTCCATTTGTACACTCAGAGTTACAGAACCGTAAAGGTCTGTTTGGTTCCATTTGTACACTCAGAGTTTAAAGAACTGTAAAGGTCTGTTTGTTTCCATTTGTACACTCAGAGTTACAGAACCGTAAAGGTCCGGTGGGATCCCTGGTGGTCCCTGAGCCCGACGTTTGAAACTGCATTATAAGATTGTGCCAAATTCAGCTGTGAGTAAGCGGCGCCTGAACAAAGTGGTGTTGTTAGTCATGCATGGTGACGGTTTGTATTGTGTGTGTGTGTGTGTGACGTCAGCCCTGAACTCTGCCTATATAAAGTCTGAACACTTAATTTAAAACCTCTTTGTCTAAGATTTCAGAAAAGAGTCAGCAAAATTTTTCAAAGAGTGAGTGAGTGAAAAATAAGCTGCAAGACACCTACACTCCCATCACAGTCCATGTTGTATAGCAATCTGTCTGAGAATCAACCACTGCTACTATAAGGTATGAGGTCTCCCCAGACTCAGGTCAGCTTTACCGAGCGCCCACATGGCTTAAAGTCTCAGGTCTAGCCCCCTCTCATCCTGATTGGATGAAGGCTGGCTAACCCTAGCCAGAGCCAAAGAGTATACACAGAGTTACACAAACTCTGTTCACTTCATTTGGCCAGTCGTCCCAGTCCTTCTACATAGACTTTTATTGGTTTGTCCCGATTTGAAGGCTTCAAATAGGGACAACCGGAAGTTTACAGAATGCATTGGAGTCTATGGGCTCGCGCAAGTACATGAACCACGTGGCCGCCCCCTCAATATCGCAACTCTGACCCTATAGCCAAAAACGAAACCGATGTTTTTTTTACTCCAGGGGTCGCCCCCTATATATATATATATATATATATATATATTTGAATTAAGTGAAATCACTGAATATACCTTTTAACAAGCATATTCACACAACGGTGACAGAGGAAACCATCCAAGGCAACAACCTGCTCATCAGGAGAAGTTAGGGGTTAAGTTAAGTACCAGCTGAGTCACTCTACCAGCTGAGCCAGTGCAGCTCAGGCTGACAACTGCTCCGCAGCTGGCCAAATTAAAGCTCATTTTAAGGCCCCTAATGTGAAGCAAATCAAACACTGATGTTCACATGTGGCTCACCAGAAGGCGTCGTTACATGCAGAGTGACATGCCGTATGCACATTTAGTGTAGGTGTTGGGTCAGCTGTGTGGACGAGGAGAAAATTGGTTCTGGAAATGCATAATAAATGCATAATAAACCTGCATAAATTAAGGACACTTCATTTAGTACACAATTAAAGCTCTCAGGAATTGAATTTGTCCAGCAGCAAACAGTTCAAAACAACTGTAGTACAGTGCATATTTTGTGTGCACCTCTCGTGTGTAAACTGTGTACCACACTATGTAACTTTTCAAATCCCAGGGTTTGGGATTTGTGTAGCATGTGGCATATGTGCATATATGCGTGTTTGTACCATATTCCTCATGTGTTCATGCATGTGTTTGTGTATTGATGTCTATGTAGTTTGTATATGTACGTGTCGTGCGTGTGCGTGCATGTGCGCGCGTGCACCTTCTTTACCTTGTTCTACATACATCACTGCCTGCTGCCGTGACAACTGTGGTCATGGAGACTTGCTGAGTATCTGAGGAGGAGGCTCGTTTAACAGATACAGAGAATGAGAGAGAAGGCATAACTGGACAGAAACAAAAGCAGAGGAGAGGAGTTAAGGAGAGGCAGAGAAATATAAAAAACAGCAAAGAAGAGGGGAAAGATGAAGAGATTGAAGGAGAGAGAAAGAGTGGATATGAAAGAGAGCAGGACAGGATGGATGGAGGAGAGAGGCGACTGATGAGGAGAAGAAGAAAGGAGGGGAGTAATTAGAGGACAGAAAAGCAGCAGAACAAATAATTACTGTTGGAGAGAGAGAGAGAGAGAGAGAGAGAGAGAGAGAGAGAGAGAGAGAGAGAGAGAGAGAGAGAGAGAGAGAGAGAGAGAGAGAGAGAGAGAGAGAGAGAGAGAGAGAGAGAGAGAGAGAGAAATGCTCAAGTGATTCCAAAGCGAGTCTTTGAGTACTACATTTATATGAAGTGCCCTTACAGTTGTAGTGTGCAATTTTCATCTGCTCCACACTGATGACCCAACACCTATTTTTTACGTAGGTGTAAGGCTAAGATCGCCTTCCAAAGCTTGCAGGATCGGTCCGTTTCGCCACAAATCATGAACACAGCGTGCGATTTCCGTGAAATTATACTACTTATACTATAATGTGCTATACAAATAAAATGCACTTGCCTTCTCTCCACCCCCCCCCCCCCCCCCCCCCCCGCACCCTCTCTGTTGACCCATCTGTCTTGAGTTGAGTTTCTCATGTTTCTATGTCGTTCTCAAACTATTTCATGTCAAGGACCCCAGGAATTATGTAATCAGCCGCCGACCCCCATCTGAAAATATGTTGTTCCAGGGACCCCCCCAGAAGCAAAGAATTGAGTTTAAAAAGTTTGCTCTGAAATTTGTGCCGCATTTTCATGGTTTTAAAAAAATAGCAGATCTACAAGCTCATATAGCGCGGCACTCAGTGAACACTGTGACTGTACACTTTGCTGATGTGGTGTCAGCTTTTCTGGAGAGGAGGGGGGTGTGACTGGGAGCCTGGTTAATGTGGATATATAGCTTGATCTTGAGCTTTATAGGTTTGAGTTACTCTGGCTAGAGTTTGATTGAAGTTCACAAGTGATTACATTAGGGCTTATTCCTAGTGAAGTCTTGATATGTACGGCTCTGGTAGTACGTTGTATTTAATGTATTCATTAAAAAAATGAGCAATCTGTGGACAGAGACAGATATAAAACAGGAAAGAGAAATAATGAATGAGAGGCAGAGAGATGGATTGAGAGAATAAGGGAAGTACAAAATAAATAAATAAATATATATACAGTATATTTATATACAGTATATATATATATATATATATATATATATAGACATCTCCAGGCACAGTGGTGTTACATGGTTGTGTATTCTTCCTTTTAATATAACTTCGTTCTGTTCTGTTCTTCCCGTTTCTTCAAACGTTATACCGGTATGTACTGTCGCTCTGACCTCCTGTATATATCTGTACGACTAGTAGAGATGAATGTTATTTTTCCGTCTGCGTCTCCTTCTCGCCGTTCTGCTGTAACTAACTGGCTGCACGTCCACAGCCATCCTGGCTTTTATTAATCACATTATTTCAAGGGGAACACAACATAATTGGAACTGATTAACTATACATGGCCCATCACTGGCCTGGCCTTCTGCTGCATCAGAGCCACCACCAGACGCATGCACGCACGCACGCACACACGTCACACGCACGCACGCACCCACACGCACGCACGTCACACTCACGCACCCACCCACACACACGCATGTTACACACACACACGCACCCACACGCACGCATGTCACACGCACGCACCCACACTTTTTATGCCATGTACCGCTTGATAATTTGACTGTCATTAAAGGCAAATTAGTTTGAAGTGGCTCGCCCAGTCAGAGGGTGAGCCACTTCATTAGTACTATTATTACTACTACACATTAGAATACTTAGTGTTTAACTCAGATATTGTACAAATGGACGTTTTATTGAACCTAGTGGATATACATCAGTTAAATTAACAATGACTGGTGATGAATGATTGTTTATTACTACGGTTTAAATTTTAAACCGTAGTAATAAACAATCATTCATCACCAGCGATAGTAAAGAGTAAAGACCAATTTAATCTTTAAATTGGTCTTAACTCTTTACTATCGCAGCGTGGCACAGAGTGATAACGCTGTTTAACCAGTTTAGAGATATGCTGTTTTTAAATAGCCAAAGCAAAACCAAATATGTGTCTAAAATGACACAGACGCTTTCCTGGTTTTAACCCATTTTGGGCGGGAACCCCTTTTGGTGTTTTAAACATTATGACAGTGTTTCCCAACCTGTGCTACGGGGAGCTATGGTGCTCCTCTTGATGTCTCCAAGTGTTCCGCCTGATTTGAACTAAATTAACACTAAATTATAACATAATGATTATGTTATAATTTAGCTATTGAAAAATAGCAGATCTACAAGCTTGTAGGTCTGCTATTTTAGAAAAAAATGTGAAAATGGGGCGCAAGACATTTTGAAATATCGGTATCGGCAAATAAAACTGACATTAACCGATGGCAGTACGATATGATATGATATGATATGATATGATATGATATGATATGATATGATATGATACGATACGATACGATACGATACGATACAACTTTATTGTCAGCTTGCACTGAAATTAGTTTTGCGTCCATGACATCACCGCAAAACAAAGTAGCCGTTGTTTATCTGTTGTTGATACATTTGGCATTGGCTATGTTGGTGTGTTTGTTATCTGTAGTCTACCAAGCTGTAGATTCTATGTTGGTGTGTTTGTTATCTGTAGTCTACCAAGCTGTATATTCTGAACATTTATTTCTTGTATTGAATATGTATTTGTCTTAGTGTGTATACAACCTCGCAAGTATAGCCGTGATAATACTGTGTGGTAACGGGTACAGTGATTACTCGGTTAATGCCTAACCGGGTGGGAGATGTGTAACATCATTTGCATCGTTGCATCGTTCCTGATTTACATTGTTCCAGATTTGCGTGGTACCAGAGAAGTCCCCTAAGTAATAACTAATTGTAATGTACTCCTCGCTCCTCCCTCCAACAAGCGGTCTTGTGCAGAGTATGTACAGTGTAGGCCTGTAACCCTAAAAAGAGTGTGTGTGTGTGTGTGTGTGTGTGTGTGTGTGTGTTTGAGAGAGAGACAGATGTGTATGTTTGTCCTGACTTATGAAATGTCAACAGTAGTTTCATGCTCCAAAGGTGTGAAGTGCGCATGCATGCATAATTGCATATGTGCGTGCGTACGTGTGTGGATTGTTTATGGGGCATATGGGATGTTGCCCGTGACATGCACCATTTGATTTTTAATTTAACTGTGAGACTTAAAGAGTTAAATTGACACGGAGGATTTGTTTGTGCGTGCCTCATCTTTTTACTGCTATGCTAATCTGTCTCTTCTTCCATAATTCCCACAACATTCTGGGTCTTATTTATGTTTCCGTCTCTGTCTAACCTGATGTCTTTTACACATCTCCATCTGTCTTAAATCTCTCACCTCCAACTTTGTTTTTCTCATTCTCTGGTCCATGATAAAGTCTCTCTCTCTCTCTCTCTCTCTCTCTCTCTCTCTCTCTCTCCCTTTATGATGTCCCACCATGTTCTCCATCCATTCTAATCAGTGGTGTAAAGTCATCTTAATTCATACTTGAGTGTTATTGAATCTGTTCATTTGAATACATTCAAACTGCACTCACTGCTTTCTCATATAATGGGTTACACTGCATATTGCATAAAGTAGGTAAAGTCAGAACCATCCAAATTGCCATTCTGTCATTAAATGACAGATTGATGCAACACATGCTGTTTCCCCATCCCCTGATTATGACGTAAGATGGCTGTGAATGTGGTCAATAGACTATTCACAATCTGTTTCAATTATTAATATATCACTGTATTTGAACGTATTTGTTTATTTTGCACTGTAGGCCTAAGATCGAATTGACTGCTTTATATGAGGTTATTATGGAATTGCGTTGATTTAAAAAAAGGGAAGCAGGTTGTCTACAATCATTATTAATTTTTTCTTCAGACACAAAGGCATGATTGAGTCCAAATAGCAGAAGCCCTGGTAGGACCTGGTAGGACCTGGTAGGACCTGGGACAGCAAAGAAACTCATGGACAGCAATACATCACAATTTGACACCAAGCACCATTAGTTTTACATGGATTGATGGTTCTTGTTCAATTTACTCTGTTTTGAATAGGATGTGGTTCCATTTGATTCATAAGGCTTATTGGCTTACTGTACATACTGTATATAATGGTAATCGGTGCAGTTGAGGGTTTATAGATTAGATAAGCTTTAGATTAAGCAATATTACATAAGAGGGTGTACTTTACCATCATAAATATTGGCACTTTAGCTTAGGTGGCTGGTCAGTGACATGAACATGAATGTAAATTCCTGGTGATTCCATTGATTGACATACTGTAGTACGTAGAAGATTTTCTTGTGACCACCGCGCTCTTACTTATGGTGCGTTAACACTTACCAGATTAGAACATCATAGAATAGGAGAAGAACTTATTTTCAACACATTAATTTTCTACATATCAGGACAAACGTTTCAGCTAACAGCCTTCTTCAGTGTGTGTGACAAACACACGGCCTGACGGCCGGCATATATCTGAACATGGCTTGTGCTACAGTATATTCCTTGTCATGGCATTCCTTCTTAACTGTGGGTACAGTTGGTTAGTTTGATGCATGTTTTTGTATTGTGGGAAATATATATAAGTTTATTGGTACATCACATAATGTTTTCAGGGGTAATTAAAGGCTGGGTCAAATAGTTTTCCATACATTCCATACAATATGTATTCCATGTGTAAAAAACAAAAAAAGCTACTATGGTGTCACAGTCATGTTGCAGCCAAGTCTATGGACTTTTAATGTTAATCTTATCACCATACATCATCTCATTCTGGCCAATCACAATTTGCGTCACTTTTGTCTTACACACATTTGTTTCCAATGTTTGTGTTTACACAAACCCTCAAAGCTGGAGGGGCTAGCGCCCCTCAAAAACAGGACCCCCCCCCGCCCAAAAAGCAGGACCCCATGACTTTTAGGATTTAGAAGACATTGTTTTTATAATCTGTCTCAAATGGGTTAATTATGTCAGTGGTCATGCCATCCATAAACATAACATGATGTTGTTTTTCCAACATCTACTCCATTCACTCAATTCAATGATCCCAAATTAGTCCTACTGTACGTCCATGATGCCACCTATATTTAACCTCATGTGCTATGATGAGAAAACCCCTACAGCTATGCTAATAAGGATTCAACAGCTATCATGTAATGCCATGTGACATGATATGGTAATAGGGCAGAGGCATGGACGAAATTCTGTCACATCATATTTAGAATTTTTACACATTTGATTTTCCTTTAGTGTTGGAGTTTGGAAGTGCTCATTGGTAACGGCCCTGCTTTGGCGCACCCCTTGTTTTGAATTTGCACATAATGCAGCAGGCACGTTGCTTTGCTGAAAGCGAGTGCTTCCTAACTCCAACACTCCAAGTAGCTCATAACATGTCTACAGTGGATTTGTATGAAACAAACACTTAGAAAGAGGATAATTCAAGCTTTTTTACAATTAGATAGGGCTGTCAATGGCTGTCAAAACCTGTATACTCAAGAGAATGTCCCCGCTACCACCCTTAGATCTCCAATATGAAGCTGACGTGTTCTAACATTCCATTATGTTGATCTGACCTCACTCAAGACACACTCCTTATATGGCCAGTACAGAATTCATTCTATATTGATCTGACCCCCCATGCCAAATGACCAGCGCTCGCCCAGCAGTCTGCCGTCAACAAGGCGGATGCGTGCAGCGAGGTCGCTTCTCGCCCAGCAGTCTGCCGTCAACAAGGCGGATGCGTGCAGCGAGGTCGCTTCTCGCCCAGCAGTCTGCCGTCAACAAGGCGGATGCGTGCAGCGAGGTCGCTTCACGCCCAGCAGTCTGCCGTCAACAAGGCGGATGCGTGCAGCGAGGTCGCTTCTCGCCCAGCAGTCTGCCGTCAACAAGGCGGATGCGTGCACACAGCGAGGTCGCTTCTCGCCCAGCAGTCTGCCGTCAACAAGGCGGATGCGTGCAGTGAGGTCGCTTCTCGCCCAGCAGTCTGCCGTCAACAAGGCGGATGCGTGCAGCGAGGTCGCTTCTCGCCCAGCAGTCTGCCGTCAACAAGGCGGATGCGCGCAGCGAGGTCGCTTCTCGCCCAGCAGTCTGCCGTCAACAAGGCGGATGCGTGCAGCGAGGTCGCTTCTCGCCCAGCAGTCTGCCGTCAACAAGGCGGATGCGCGCAGCGAGGTCGCTTCTCGCCCAGCAGTCTGCCGTCAACAAGGCGGATGCGTGCAGCGAGGTCGCTTCTCGCCCAGCAGTCTGCCGTCAACAAGGCGGATGCGTGCAGCGAGGTCGCTTCACGCCCAGCAGTCTGCCGTCAACAAGGCGGATGCGTGCAACGTGCATGCGGCGAGGTCGCTTCTCGCCCTTAGGCGTGTTACTGGTGGTGGGATCTTTGTGGTATCTGTGTATGGATGCATTTGTGGATGTGTTTTCTTTTCTGTATTTGTAAAAAATAGAAAAGGAAAAAGAAAGAGTAGGCAGGAGTTGTTAATTAATATGTTTTGCTACAAACACAGTGCCCGGTCTCATCCTAGTTACAAGTCTTATGCTGCTGTGATGTCCATATCGATTATCGAATAAAATAAACATACAAAAACGAAAGCCAGAAATGGTCCCCCTGTATCATCCGTTTTTCAGTTGATAATGATAATGACTGCAGGTAACCTGCAGGAATTAGCATAAATAAATTGTTTATTTTATATAACATTATTAAACTCGACTAAACCTTCCTTTCTTCCATCCTTCTTTCTTTCCTCCCTCTTCCTCTCTGTCTGTCCCTCGTCTGTCCTGTCCATCTCTGCAGGAGACGGTAGAATATGCCTTTCTGATCATTTTCACCATAGAGACATTTATGAAGATCATTGCCTATGGCCTGGTGATGCACCAAAACTCCTACGTGAGAAACGGCTGGAACATGCTCGACTTTGTTATCGTCATAGTGGGGTAAGTGTGCAGGTTGCACATAATGTGCAGTGTGCATGCACGCATGCATGCACGCACGCACGCACGCATGCACACACACACGCAAGAACACAGATGCACAAACACATACTGTTTCTGAAGGCAGAGAATATGATGCCTCGCTCTAACCACTTCTACCCTGACATCCCTATTTTGTTTATGTCATTATAGGTAGTTTTCAAGACATTCAAACTTTCTCCAAATGTGTCGCGCCTTTCATAGACATGCACAAAGGAAGTTCAGTCAGAAAACTCAGTGCAGTTGCTGCCGGCCGTTCATTGGGCTGCCTCAGCATCATGTTCTCATTCACATGATTCACCTCATCCAATCACACATTCCATCCATCTTCATACCGCCTATTTAAACTGGAAGTTTGCGCTGCTCATCCTGCTTGCTTGCTTGCTGCTGCACACACTGATACCGCTGCGGTGCTGTCTGCTTAAATGTTTGCTGCTCACCCTCCTCCACCCCAGCTACCACCTCTCGTTTTGCTGTTTACTGTTGGTACGGGGGATTCGGAGTCCCTATGGTTGAGACTGATGCGCTTGATCAGAGTATCTAAAAAGCAGATCCAATTCATCGCCAAACCCTAATAAATATATTGCTCAGTTTATATTCAATAATCTATATTTCACGAGTTGTCCTGACTGAACATTACTTGTTAGCTTGTAGTGTGTAGTGGAATTTCCCGTAAAGAGAAAAGAATGCTGAATGTAAGCATGACAGAAAAGTGTGGTGTTCCAGTGCTGATGGTGAGCAGGAGTCGTAGTACAAAATACAAAGTGTATTATACAGTATTAAAATACATATACGGTATAGACATTTTGAGAAAAATAGATTCTCTTTCATAATTATCAGTGATGTTTCTATCCTCCCTCTCTCCACCTCTCTCCTTTGCTCTCTCTCCACCTATCTTGTTTCAATGCTTGTTCTCTGTCTCTCTCCCCGTCGTCAGGTTGTTCAGTGTGGTGCTGGAGTTGGTGACCAAACCTGCTGACTCGGGTCAGTTGGGAGGTAAACCGGGAGGTTTTGACGTCAAAGCCCTGCGAGCCTTCCGCGTGCTGCGACCACTTCGCCTTGTGTCAGGAGTGCCCAGTGAGTGCTACCAAAAATATGCAGTACCTCCTCTGCTATATCTTCACATATATTTATTACTTTTTAAAATATTTAAATTTCACTGTACTGTACTGAGTACAGTATGTCGTGCATGCTGTACTCATTGGACACACACAATACATGTGCACTGCATATGTATTGTGTGTGTCCAATCTGGGTACGGTACCCATTGGCAAAACAAAGGAAAAACAGTGCCTTGACGTTAGTCAACAGTCTGTCTCGAGAGACTGGTGTGTGTCTAACCCCGCAACCTGTGTACACGTGCGTGCGTGCGTGTCTCTCTCTCTCTCCCCCCCAGGTCTCCAGGTGGTGCTAAACTCCATCATCAAAGCCATGGTTCCTCTGCTGCACATCGCCTTGCTGGTTCTCTTTGTCATTATCATCTATGCCATCATCGGCCTGGAGCTCTTCATCGGCAAGATGCACGCCACATGTTACATCCTTGCTACAGGTTGGTTGCCATGAAATCCTCCCTGGGAATTGATCATAATGCCAGCTGGGGGTCCCTGTGGGTCTTAGCTTTTAGTTTAACCCAATTAGACTTGAGGACGATTCTACAAAGGCCTTCTAAATCCTGACAGTTTTCTGAAAAACCCTATGTTTCTATGTCAGTCGTTCTCAAACATTTTAATGTCAAAAGTTATATGTAATTGGCCTCCGACCCCCATCTCAAAATATGTTGTTCCAGCGCCACATTTTCACAAAAAATAGCAGATCTACAAGCTTGTAGCACAGCCGGGCTATGAGCATGTAGATCTGCTATTTTTCAATAGCTAGAGTATATAACATAATGCTTAAAACATAACAAATGGGTTACTATCAATTGCAGTGTGTACTTAACCACATAAACCCTAGAAAACCCCTAAAGCCCCACATGAACCCTAAAACAAACAAAGAAAAGAAAACAAATGTTTTAAGAAGTTGTGAAAATAGCCGATCTACAACGCTAGTTTGGGTCCCGGGCAAACGTCTAATTTCTCTTTAGGGTCACGGGCTAAAACTGATCTATACACTGTCCCCCCCCCAAATCCGTGAAAATGAATGCGCGGACAACGATGATGAATGTGAATGGAGGCAGTGAGCAGAGAGAACAAAGTGGACAACAGGGCAGCAGATGGTGGCATTAACTCTGTGATTGAATGACTTATATCTAGATGGCTGACCTTTCCGCCACTGTGTCGTACATGCAACATGAACCCTCTAGAAGGATGGTGGAAAGGAGAACGATGGGATATAACCTTTCAGTTCTTATAATTAAGCAACATGTTGCCACTAGTCCCCTGGAATAAAGATGGACTGGTACATAAATGGATGAATGGACAAACATAATGAACGGATTAAATACTCGTCAACCATTACTACCACGCACGCACACGTGTACATTTATTCTTACACCTCTCTTTCTCTCCTGTTCTGTTTGTGTATGTAATGTATTATGTAAGGGCAAGTGTTGAATGCAGAGGTCATGATACAGTCCATGTAATCCTTCGCTTGCTTTAGCTCTGTTTGCCCTGAGAATGCCACTTAGCACATTTACGTGTGTGTGTGTGTGCGAGTGCGTGTGCGTGTGCGTGTGCGTGTGTGATAATAGGAGTGGATTTCATGCCAGCATCATGCAGTATAGCAATAGATGAAGGATTACATGAGGGTTTTTGTGTGTGTGTGCTTTAAATGAAGGTTTACGTTAAGTCATTTAAATGCCGATCTCAAGAGGATTTCATAATGTAAACATATGCATGTTGGTTTATGAATGTGATGCGTATTGTGCAAGGGCAAGAACTCCGGGCTTTACAGAAAAGGTGTGTGTGTGTGTGTTTGAGTGTGATGCTATTTTTTGTCTGTCAAGTATGTGTGAGTGTATTCTTTCCTTTTAGTCTATTATTAGTGAGAGTTGCCTGTTATTTTCTATTTGCTAGGAGTTGCTTAGCAACATGTATAAACAGAGCACACTTAACTCTTCGTCAAACCTCTCAGTGTTTAGTTCACACTATGAAATCAGATATTTATAAAACATTTTCCAAACCAAGGACCCATCAAACCCGATATCCATTAGTCCGCAGACTCCCATTTGAAAATAGTTTGTGCCAGGGACCCCAATAAGAATAGATATTGTTACATGTACACTACAGTATATTGGAATTAGCACATCATTCTACAGCTGCCTATACTGTACAGTATAGATTTTAGAGATAACGGTGGAGAGAGTGAAACCTATGATCTATATACCGTAGTCATTCTTATACATTCTGTCATTGGGTTAACTTGTAGACCGTGACATACAGTAATAGTGACTTTAAACTATGTATTTTACAGTACAGATTGGGTTTGAGATCATATTTGTCTCAGATGGCGGTCGGCGTTGCCTAATGCATATCAAACTGTCATTGACATTAAAAAGGTTGATAACTACTTCTCTAGTCTAGAAGATCTACAGTACAGTATGTCATCTATGTTGCACCTTGACATACTTCAACTAATTGAGACCTGCAATGTGACCTCTTCTCTTTCATACTTCCCCTAAGTTCAACATGCTGTATTTGCATGAATGTTTCCATTTGGCCAAAATCATTTATTCTCATTGCTGAAAATAGTTAAGAAGTGTACCTGAGGGGGCTTTGGAATAGAGGCTCTGGCTTTACATAATATAAGACAGACGCCCTGGAATAGGAAATACAACTTTGTAATGTGCGCAACACTCTTGAAAACGAAGTATTGCATTGTGAGTTTGAGCTGACAGGCCCTTTTTGATCAATCAATCAATCAATCAATCAATCAATCAATCAATCAGACAATCAATCAAGTTACCTTAATTCAAGTGGCAGATGCCGTTTAAAAAAAATGTATAAATGTAATATATCTCTGGTGGTGTAGTTAGTTGCTTTAGCAGACATTTTGAGGGTCCAATGGAGTTAAGAGGTTTTGTCCAAAGCACTTTGTACTACTTTCCATTGTTCAATATATCGAAACAACACACAGACCTAAAGCGTGTCCAATAGCACTGATTTATGCCAAAAAAAATCCAAACCCTCAAAAATGGAGTTATGAGGTTTCCTCCCGACAGCAACGATATTGTTTAGGGGCATGTCATGTGGTCTATACATGCACAGCCTTTGTGATCTACCTTTTGGGCACCCCTTGCAGTACCCTCTCTCCCTCCCTCCATCTCCAGGTATCCAGGTGGAGGAGGAGCCCATACCGTGCGCCGTGTCCGGTCACGGCCGCCAGTGTCTGACCAACGGCACCATGTGCCGCGAGGGCTGGCACGGCCCCAACAATGGCATCACCAACTTTGACAACTTCCTGTTCGCCATGCTCACCGTGTTTCAGTGCATCACCATGGAGGGCTGGACCGATGTTCTCTACTGGGTATTGTAGTTTATTTGTCACTCACACATATACAGGTACAAGCCATAAAGTATTAAAAGGATAGAGACTGAACTGGCGCGAAGCTCTGCCCCTCCGCTATTCATGTCAGTGGAAGTTGCTCAGTGGCGTTTTGAAGCCGCCGGAGGGACCGTCTATTTCCGCCTTTTTGGGCGCACTTCCGCATTTGACCTCCAAAATGTGGAGGTCAAATGCGGAAGTGCAACCGAGCGCTCAATGTTAAAGCTCAGCTGCACGGGTTTCCTCGTCATTAATCCACGGGTCCGCCTGCAGTCCTTCCTCTTACCACTAGGGCCCAGCGCTTCAACATTGGAGTGCCTAGCTGGCCCCTTGGGTACAAGCAGTGGAATGGTGGTGTGCTAACAATTAATGCATTTTTTTTTAGATTCATTTTTGGGCTTTTTATATGACTTTTACAGTAGGTAGACAGGAAATGGGGAGAGAGAGAGATGGGCAGTGACACACAGCAAAGGCCTGCCATCTGTACATTCTTTTAAAAATATATGATTTTTTAGTAGTTTAATAGTTGCTCACTGCCTATAAACCTCACCTTCAACACATCAAAATCTCTCTCCTCTCTCTCTGTCTCTTAATATCTGACTCTCAATATCTGTCTGCACCTCTTTGTCCCTCTCTCTCTCTCTTTCTTCTACTCGCATTCATGTGTTGCCATGGTGAGTCTATGCTTATTGCTAATAAAGTTATTAAAGTGGTGAAAAAAGAAATAAAATAAAATAAATTCTCTCCTTTAATTTTAACACAGTCTTCCTTAGAGCGCCCTAGAGCTTTAAATCTCAAAATAAAAAAAATAATAATAGAAAAGTGTGCTCCACAGAGCACAGGTCTCTGCCAGGCCGGTTGTCTACCCAAAGCCTGCAAACTTTGGAAGGCAGTCTTAGGCAATTGGAATGGGATCTGGAAAATAATGTTGATCACATGTAACCCCAGAGATAATGTCTACTATACTGACTTCTGTGAGGTTTGGAAAACAGAAAATGTAATCCGTCACAAATGGGGCCTTTAAATTGCGTCATGATACAAGGAATCCAGGAAAAAAAGATGTTGATTGTATACGACCGACGGTTCAAGACTTATAGGTTTTGTACAGATACATACGTCTTGATCAGACGACTACAGAGATAATGTATACCGACTGGGGTATTCTCCTTTTCTTTTTCTCTTTCTCTCTTTTTCTCTTTTTCTCTTTTTCTCTTTCTCTCTTTCTCTCTTTTTCTCTTTTTCTCTTTTTCTCTTTCTCTCTTTCTCTCTTTTTCTCTTTTTCTCTTTCTCTCTTTCTCTCTTTTTCTCTTTTTCTCTTTCTCTCTTTCTCTCTTTCTCTCTTTTTCTCTTTTTCTCTTTCTCTCTTTCTCTCTTTTTCTCTTTTTCTCTTTCTCTCTTTCTCTCTTTTTCTCTTTTTCTCTTTCTCTCTTTCTCTCTTTTTCTATTTTTCTCTTTTTCTCTTTCTCTCTTTCTCTCTTTCTCTCTTTCTCTCTTTTTCTCTTTCTCTCTTTCTCTCTTTCTCTCTTTCTCTCTTTTTCTCTTTTTCTCTTTCTCTCTTTCTCTCTTTCTCTCTTTTTCTCTTTTTCTCTTTCTCTCTTTCTCTCTTTTTCTCTTTCTCTCTTTCTCTCTTTCTCTCTTTTTCTCTTTTTCTCTTTCTCTCTTTCTCTCTTTTTCTCTTTCTCTCTTTCTCTCTTTCTCTCTTTTTCTCTTTCTCTCTTTCTCTCTTTCTCTCTTTTTCTCTTTTTCTCTTTCTCTCTTTCTCTCTTTTTCTCTTTTTCTCTTTCTCTCTTTCTCTCTTTCTCTCTTTTTCTCTTTTTCTCTTTCTCTCTTTCTCTCTTTCTCTCTTTTTCTCTTTCTCTCTTTCTCTCTTTTTCTCTTTCTCTCTTTCTCTCTTTCTCTCTTTTTCTCTTTCTCTCTTTCTCTCTTTCTCTCTTTTTCTCTTTTTCTCTATACCGACTGGGGTTTGGACAAAATCTGTTGGAGTCTTAACACAAAATGTTTTATGCAAAAATCTGTTCTTGACCTACTGGGAGTGTGTGTGCAAAGTTTCCCGCCGATTGGTCCAGTGGTGCTTGTAGCATGTGGTGCATAACAGGCCCCGCCTCCAGCAAACTCTGAAAGGCAATCGTAGTGAATCGGAATAGAATCCGAAACATCTGACAGATTTATCTTGATCACATGACTACAGACAGACATAAGGTGTACCAATTCTCCCAACTTCTCGTCTTTTTTTGTTTAGATGAACGATGCAATGGGCTTAGAGCTGCCCTGGGTGTACTTTGTCAGTCTGGTCATCTTTGGATCCTTCTTCGTTCTCAACTTGGTGTTGGGTGTCCTGAGCGGGTAAGGGGTGTGCGTGCGTGCGTGCACGTTTGTGTTTGCGTGCACGTTTGTGTGTGAGAGTTTGTGTTTGTGTGTGTAGAATTCTTAAAGTGTTATAAAGGTTTCTGTTAATGTAAAATTATTTGTTTATGTTATGTAAGTTGCAACTTTTTGTACTGCTGCTGCTATCCTAAATAGCGCTCATAAAAGAGATATTGTATCTCAATATGATTTCACATAAATAAAAAAGAAATAACACAGGTAAACCAATTTTGCTCTGTAGGTTTAGCACAACGAAACCTCTGGGCATACCTTTAGCTCCATGTTGTACATTCCAGAGAATTCTCCAAAGAGCGAGAGAAGGCCAAGGCCCGCGGGGACTTCCAGAAACTACGTGAGAAACAGCAGCTGGAGGAGGACCTGAAAGGATACCTGGACTGGATCACCCAGGCCGAAGACATCGACCCTGAGAATGAAGAGGAGGGAGACGAGGAAGGCAAACGGAGCCGTGAGTTCTCTTCTCTTCTCTTCTCTTCTCTTCTCTTCTCTTCATAGCAAAGCTATTGACTTGGGTTCCTTCTGCCCAAGGAACTTTACAGTATGTACTGTATGTCTTATTTAAGAGAGAAATGCACGTTTAATCTCTCTTCTGTCCTGTCTTACTTGATCATATGTTTTGATTTTATCTAAAGGTAACCTTCTAATTACTAGACTGCCTCTCTAGAACCCACTCAGCTATGGGCAGGGCACTGCTGTGTTGGTGCTCTCTAGAACCCACTAAGCTATTGGCAGAACACACTCAGCTATGGGCAGGGCACTGCTGTGTTGGTGCTCTCTAGAACCCACTCAGCTATGGGCAGGGCACTGCTGTGTTGGTGCTCTCTAGAACCCTATATGGGCAGGGCACTGCTGTGTTGGTGCTCTCTAGAACCCACTCAGCTATGGGCAGGGCACTGCTGTGTTGGTGCTCTGTAGAACCCACTCAGCTATGGGCAGGGCACTGCTGTGTTGGTGCTGCCTAGTTGCTTATAGTCACACCGTGGTTCAGCTTTCTCTCACATTTTTGTTGATATTCTACTTCTCTTCTACTTCTATATGCTACGGGGGCTTGAGGATGAATGAAGGTGTGTGGTAGTGAGTGGGGGGCTTATAACAGTTTCTTGGCTCCTCCTGTCCACATGTCGCAGTGTCCTTGGGCAAGACACTGAACCCTACATTGCCTCCAATGAGTCGATTTTGCCGCCATTGGTGTGTGAATGTGGGAAGTGAGGACGCTGGCGTCGACTGTTCACCGCAATGTATGAATGAATGAACCATTGTAACATGCTTTGAGTACTTAGAAAAGCGCTAGAAAAATGCAATTCATTATAACAATAGGATTATCTACTATCTACACACAGTATTTCTCAGTTGTATTGCACCTACAATACCATAGTGTCTAAGATGAATACTTGAGCCTGACTAGCATTCTTATTATGTAAAAGGCCGTTTCTAAACGATGTGCTGTATAGCCTTGTCTGTGTCACCATGACAACACAGAGGTAAACACGTGTGTGTGTGTGTGTGTGTGTGTGTGTGTGTGTGTGTGTGTGTGTGTGTGTGTGTGTGTGTGTGTGTGTGTGTGTGTGTGTGTGTGTGTGTGTGTGTGTGTGTGTGTGTGTGTGTGTGTGTGTGTGTGTGTGTGTGTGTGTGTGTGTGTGTGTGTGTGTGTGTGTGTGTGTGTGTGTGTGTGGCGCGCGCATGTGAGACGATGAATACTAATTCTGTGAGCATGAGCGGGGGCGGGTGCACCCAGCGCAGGTGTGTGAGTGCGTGTGTCTAGTTGATGTACTTCATGTATGTGTGATCTCTGTTCCTGATGTTGAGGAGACTAGTTGTTGCTGTGGGAACGGCCACTGTGGTTTTCCAACAAAATGTCCACTATAACCCATGGAACTAAAATGAATAGAACAGTTACTATTAGACACAAAATGAAATGAGGAGAATGGTCACAAACCACAGCACTGTTTTGAAGTGAAGCTTCTGTCTTCCAGAAGAGCTGTCTTCCAGGACTGAAATCCAAGCAGCTTTTTTCCCCCCATTTTCTTTCCCAATTTAGTTGAGGCACCTGTTTAGCAGGAGGCGGAACTAGGAAGGATAGCATGTCGAGGACATGTGTTACAATTACAACCTCCCAGTCAGTGTTGTGTTTGTCGACTAAAACTAAGACAAAAAATGTTTGTCGACTACCTTTTTTTGCTGACAAACTAAATGGAAACTAAATTAAAACTAAGCTATGATGACTGTATTGACAATTTCTTCAACAGATAGAAACTAGACTAAAATGTTAGGAAGGGACTGGTGGACAAGAGATTCAGTATAAGTCATTTTACACTTGGTTGCATGCTGAAAATAGCAGATCTACACGCTCACAACGTGTCGCGCTGTAAGTGTAAAATGAGCCATTTCGACGGCATCAAGGCCCGCCAAAATACATTTTAGTCGACTAAATTAACTGCAGATTTAGTCGACTAAAATCTTATGAAATTTAGTCGACTAAAACTAGGCTAACACTAAAACATTCCAGGTGACAAAAATATGACTAAAACTAAATTAAGTTTCATTCCAAAGACTATGACTAAACGAAATCTGCTGCCAAAAACAACACTGCTCCTAGTGAAATTCCTCAATGTTCAGGTGCAACAGGCACAGGCAAGGAGCGGCGTGATATTCGCTTGCTCGCATCGCTGGCAGTGCGGACGAGGTGTAAAGAAGTGGCTGGCGAGTCTGTGCAAGGATCGCTAGTCTCTCGAGACAGACTGTTGACTTGAAGAGAGGCCGCTGTTTTTCCCTTGTTTTGCAGATGGGTTCCCAGATCGGGGGATTGCTTGCTAGCCACATGGATATCTAGATCAGTGGTTCCCAAAGTGGGGTCCTTGAGGGAGTTCCAGGGGGTCCAGGGGTCCCCAGCTAAATGATAGTTTAAAACCAAATGGAGCCTTATGGTTATGGGTCTGTAACTCTGAGAGCGTACAAATGGAACCAAATGGACCCTAACCGGTCCGTTTGGTTCCATTTGTACACTTTCAGAGTTAAAGTAACATTTATTTTATGATATAAATTGGGGTCCCAAAGATAGGATTGCCATTAAATGGGGGTCTGTAGACTAATATGCATGTCAAACTGAGGGTCCTTGAAATTAAACGGGTTGAGAATCACTGCTATCCGTAACAATCTTCTCTTATTTGGGTCCCTGGCATATATTTTCAAATGGGGGTCCACAGGCTAATTAATTTGGGGGTCCTTGACATGAAAAGGTTTGGGAACCACTGCTCTACATGCTCCCCAAGACCATACCAGTAGGGGTCAGCACTCAGCAGCACACGTGGGAGAATTCCTTAGCATTGTAACTAACCTGTAGGAGTCAGCCACAGAGTTCGTCCTCCTCAGCCGTCTTCCCAAAATGTGAACACATCCAATTGTGTGTGTTGGAGCGACCGGGCAAGCCAGAGTCGCAGTGTTGGAAGCTAAATAGCTTTAATAGCTTTCAGAACCATATTTCTCACCTGAACTGGGCAATAACATTTACAAATCAAGTGCTTTGATTGAAGGACAATATTGGGAGGGCTGCGCACTGTCTAAATGATGTGCAGTGGCAAAGTAATAATAAAAATAAAGAAAATGCATCAGGACTCCATGAGTCCATGGTGATGGTTGTCAGTCGGGAAGAGAAACGAGGCACTCTGATTACAAACTAAAATCCTTTATTAAATCATTGGTAAACTCAATGCATTTCGACTTAAGAATAAACGTAGTACAAGAAAATAAACAGAGAAAACGTATCATGAACACACCTTTATAAACATCATGGGATACAATATTCAAACACAGTTCAATAATGTCAAACCAAAGAGGACAAGTGTTTTGTAATACCGGTACTCACAATAATTAATGAAAAGGCATTCTTGAAGCCTTGAATTCTATATTCTATGAATTTATGAAATCAATGAAAAGGTTTAATTTTATAAAATATGTAGTGGGGGTCCCTGCGTCATCTCTCTCTCTCTCAGCCCTGATCCCTGAAAGAGAGAACATATACTCAATTACACATGTACTGTACTAACATGCGCACGTGTATACACGCCGCTACACAGGCTTCCCATCTGCCCAGACTTGAAGCATCATGAGTCATATGACTAATATGGAATTACGGGGCAGTAATCCAAATCCTCTTTATGTAAGCACTTTCCGTTTCTACCTCCGTCTGAACTTCACTACCTCTCCCCACCTCTCCCTTCACCTCCTCCCCATCTCTCCCTTCACCTCCTCCCCATCTCTCCCTTCACCTCCTCCCCATCTCTCCCTTCACCTCCTCCCCATATCTCCCTTCACCTCCTCCCCTTTTGGGGGGGGGGGGGGGTTACAGTTGCACAGTAGAGACAGACAGGAAACGGGGAGAGAGAGATGGGGAGAGACATGCAGCAAAGCTCTGTAAGGGGCCGTTCACACCTCGGTGTCTTCTGTGTGTCATTTTCAATGGGAGTCACATGGTTTGACGAGACAACCTTGTTCCATGTGGGGGGGGAGGAGGAGGGCAGAAGACAGCCAGGGACCAAGCCTGTCTCGTCAAACCATGTGACTCTCATTGAAAATGCATTGCGAGCCGTGTGACACACAGAAGACACCGAGGAGACGGACGTTGTAGCATAGGTGCCCAGACCGCTCTGCCGGCCGTCCGGGCCAGAATCATTTACTTTTTACGAGATTCAGCTGATGCTGATGTCCAGAGTGATTTAAGTGCATTAGGACATGAGGATGATTATGAACACACTTGCTATTGCGGGGATGGAAGCGGTGACCTTTCTGCTATACTGGACATCACTGACACTGACCATCATTAAAGTTCCATCTTTGTTAGAACAGGCTTTCTCTCCCTTTTCTTCTTCTGCCTCTTCTTCTTGTCTTCTTTGTGGAAGACGTTGCCATCAGGCTGCTTCACCCACCTCAGCTTGATGTCTGATGTGTGACCCTTGTCCTTCAGGCTCTGTTTGAACTGAGGGACAGAACTCAGAAATAATCCCCTGAGCAGAATGCACTGCACTGGTCATTTCTTTGTCTGTCCTGTCCTGGTGTTATTTAAAGGTCAAAGATACATTTTCATTTATTTTTCGTTTTTCTTTTAGGTTTTATGATCTATTGTCATGCAGTATATGGTACAAACATGAAAACACAATTAATTAATTCAATTTGACTTTAGTTTGCCTTGTGTTTGAATAGATTACTTATACCTGTTCCAAAATGGCCTCCTGTACTGCACTGTTGTTCAGATCCAGGGAGGAGTTTGCTTTGGTCAGTTTTATTCTCACCACTTGTTTCTTCACTGGAACTTTGAAAACAAATATTCACTGTCAGTTTCAGCACACTCATTTCACACTATATTATTAATGGAGCTCATCATAGCTGTGCCTGTGCCTACAGGAGCTTTCTGCCTGCAGTGCTGTTAAGCATTGATTGATTGATTGATTGATTGATTGATTGATTGATGTATTTAAACAGTATGCTGAATAGGTACATTTAAAACGAAAGCACAACTCAATGCAAAAACTGTTACTGTGGAGTGACGACATATATAAAGCATACACTTGTTTACAACAGGGTCCACCATTTTCAATTCATCAGAACATTTAGAGACGTACAAATATTCACGTCTATTTAAAAAAAGATCCTGTGACCTTTCAGCACTGTTGTACGATTCTATGATGCAGTGAGTGATTTTCAACATAATAGTTTGGGACCAAAGTCTTGGAGCCCTGCCGCTCGCAAAGCTTAAAGACTAGTATTTGTATATCAGTGTTTTCAAAAATGTAATGGATATATTGGTCTTACTTTTTCAAACACAGAGAAGAAACTGTCATTTTGGTGAATCACTTAGCGGTATAGGGTACCTGTGGTCATTGTGATCGCAGCAGTCGATGGTGTTGGAGTTGTATGCATGCTCAGAGTTGTCTCCGTTTTCGGTGTTGTCTGAGTTGTCTCTAGGGGTGCAATTATTCATTCATTAATTTATTATGGATCGTTAAATTTGGCTGAGCTAATGAGGAGTGAGCCATCTCTCTTCCCTTACAATCTGCTAATATGTGCAACAACGACGACAAAGCTAAATAATTAACAACAATAAAGGCGTCTCCCTATTCAGAATCACATGGCATTCAAAAACCTGGTCTGAGTAGCTGATCAACTTCAAACCCCTTTTCCCAACATTGATAAAAAATAGATAGTATTGATATTGTTATGAGAATGCCAAACTATAACATAACAATATTTTAATATTGAATGATCTGTTGCCATTAACAGATGTAATCTAATTCATGTATTATGTTTATATAATTTTCTTTAAAGCACATAACAGTGCATAATTTGATACTCTCATAGGCTTCTATCTGGCAAGGGAACCCACTACGAACTCACTTCTAGGTTTTACGACTACTAATGGAAATGCAGCACTTTATAACCAATGCAACCGCGGGTTCATCTCTCACCATTGCCGTAGCAGATAAAAGCACTTATCCGTTCACAATCCCAGTCTGCCCATTTGGACCCGGAGCCAAACTCCAGGGAAGCACAGTTCTCCGTCGCACCGTTTGGTTCCCCTGTATTCCAGTCCCTGAAGGAGTAGCTGCTCCCGTCGGACCACTTCCAGGAGTCCCGAAACAGGCCTATCCAGCTCACACGTTGGCCCTTGATGTTCTGTATCTCATCGTGCTCTGTCTGGTTCCTCACACTGGCCAAGTCTGTGTAGTTCTCCCTGCAGTACCGCTGAGCCTCGTCCCATGTTAGCAACTCCTCAATGAGGGTATATGTCCCTGTTAAATATATATCACAGTCAGTTCCTTCCTGTACACAGAATAAATTATAACATGGGATGATCAAATGGCTTAACCTGCAAATCTTATAAGAAATAATAATAAGGAAATTTCTATCTAGCATCTGGGCTAATAATGGAGGGTTCCATCGATCACAGATTTGAATCAGGAAATGGGCCTCTAAACCAGGGGTTAATGGGCCTCTAAACCAGGGGTTAATGGGCCTCTAAACCAGGGGTTAATGGGCCTCTAAACCAGGGGTTAATGGGCCTCTGTGTGTGTGTGTGTGTGTGTGTGTGTGTGTGTGTGTGTGTGTGTGTGTGTGTGTGTGTGTGTGTGTGTGTGTGTGCGTGTGCGTGTGCGCGTGCGTGTGTGTGCCGTTCGCTCCTGTCTAAGCACTAAAACTGTCTATAGCCTAAACCCTCTCTCTCTCTCTAGAGCTATAAACAACGGAAATGTTGGAAAAAAACCGCAACTCTCATATACATTTTATAGACTGTGTATCTGAGACAGTGACGCACGCACGCACACACACACGTACGCACGCACGCACACGCACACACACACACACACACACACACACACACACACACACACAAAAACCTCACCTATATCCTTGAAGCACACTGCAAAGAAACGTGTTGAACAGGGGTAATCATGCCATTCACCATTAGGATACATGACTGTACAAAACTCTATTCCATCTTTGTTGTTTGGTTCTCCAGAAGCCCATTTCCTGAACTTCTGTTCCTCTGCGTCTCTGTAAAAGCGTTCACCTGCCAGTGACCATCTCCAACTGTTGGTGTCATCACGCAGGCCTATCCAGGCTCCCTTCAAATAAATTATACTAAGATCATTTATAGTTTTATTTTAGGTCAACAAACTATCATGTTTTGTTTTGGATGTTTGGGATGTCTGATCTCTCTTACTCTTACTTGACTGAATTGAATTTGGGATGTATAGTTTAGGGATTTACGGGATTTACCTAAATAGTTTACGAAAATAGAGCCCTTGGGGCCCTATTTTCGTGCTAAACCCCTATCCATGCTAAACCCCTTATCCCTAAACTGATTTGCCTTTTTTACTATTTTGAAAAACATTTTTGGTTATTTAGTTTAGGGGTTAAGGGGGTTTAGTTATTTTCGTCAGTGCTAAACCCCTTATCCCTGAATTTATTTTTTACTATTTAGAAAAATATTAAAATTGTTCAACTAGCCGATCTGCATCACCACGTTGTGAGCTTTACTTGTAGATCAGCTATTTGAACCTTTCAAAAATGATTTTCAAAACAGGAAAGAAGTTTAGGGATAAGAGGTTTAGCAGCACTGATGAAAAAAAGGGCCCATGATGTATATGGAGGCATGCAGAAAAGGGAAGACATTTTGTAGAAATACTTACATAGTTGCTTTCAGGATTGGCCAGGCTTTGTAAGTCGACTGTAACATTTAGTGTCTTCACGTCGTCCATGCTGTCTATAGTAGCCAGGTCTGTGAACATCTCCCTGCAGTGCTGCTGAGCATCGGTCCAGTTCCTTTTGTCATATATAAAGTGGTACTGACGAGTGTGACATAATGAGAGGGTACACAGCCCTATAGGATAAAGAAATAAAATAAAATTCAATAGAATATATGCCTTTTTTGATTAGACTTCATTGAGGTGAAAGTAAAAGCAGACAAGAGTAGAACCGTCATAAATCACAAGGATACAGTATTGTTTGATCGTGCATGGTTTGGTTTATATTTACCATAGAAGAAGCCAAAATATTAGAAATTTGGCCCAGCTTAGCTTGACAGTATTTACAGCAGACTATTAACAGTACTTACCTGTCACAATGCACAACAGAGCTTTCGTCTTCATTATAGTTTCTCCACTTCTGTCTCTCTGTAGGTGACTGTACAGTGTACACACAGTGAGAATTTAATAGAATTGAATTGAGTGCGTCATAATAACTGAAAACATTGGACTGATTCCAGGTAATTTGACTACCGGTAAATTAACAGAGCAGCTCTGTTACAGAGCCGCTTCTAAGAACACTAGGCAAAGACGACTGAATAGGGCACACATACCGTGTATTAAATAAATTGCAGTAAATGTTTTCTTGTTGATTGTGCCTTTACGTTAGGCCTGTCCTTTTAATCTGTGTCTGCTGCTGTGTGTCCAAACTGGATAAACAGGACCACCCTCACATATTAGTTTTTATACTCTATCGGTACAACATGGCATCTCTGTCTGTTTGTATTGTAGCTGTCTCTTTATTCTTCCTCTCTCTTACTGTCTCTGCTGTATACTAACGAACGTGCTGCTAACTCTGCTGTCTGGCTGTGTAAACTGCATGTTTCTAATACCCAGGGGTCATGCTAGCTGACCTCACTGAGAAGAAGAAATTTGGCTGGTTCTCCCAGTCTACAGAAACACAGGGTAAATGTGTGTACGTGTGCCTTCTTCTGCGTATGTGTTTGCATGCATGCATGCATGGATACGTCTGCACTCATGTACTGTACATGCTTTTGTTGGAGTGTTTGCGATGCATGTGTGTTTGTGTGTACTGTGTACATGCATGCATTGTATGTACATGCACATACTGTATATGGTTATGCTTATGGCCACATGAGAAAATGTACATGAGTGGGTGAACGGTTTTGAGGCATATGTTTCCCTGCCTAGATGCTTGCTCGTGTTTCCCTGCCTTTGCTTGCTTGTGCACGTCATATTTGCATTTAGGTCATTTGCCATCATCATCTTCTTCACCAGGAGGAAGTGTTTCTGATTATTTGAAACCGATGGCAGGCATTCCCTGACAAACAACAAAGAAAGAACCACTGATTAACTGAATCAACAAGCAATTGCTAAATTGCTACACCTGTAGTGTATTGTAGGTTACTCCATTATTCACTTCTACAGTAACGTTTTAGAATGCTAAGTACTGTTGTTCAGGCTGTTTGTTGTCTTCTCTTTTTTATATATATATATATTATATTTTTTTTGGGGGAAAGGTTTTTTATGACTTCATTCATAGTGAAGTGAAGTAGACAGGAAACCGGGAGAGAGAGATGGGGAGTGACACGCAGCAAAGGCCGTCAGGATTGGGACTCAGCCACTGTGGCCAGTCATTTTGTCTTTAATGAGAAAGACCGATAACATATAGTTGATGGAGAGAGGGTAACACAGGTGAGAAGGCATTGTGAAATCCAGTCCTTATCCAGGAGGGGACATAGCCTGGTGGATCCAGACCCCGCCCACTCTCTGAGTGGACTGCTATCTGATAATCAGGCTAGAGGGGACATACATTATGGATCCAAAGGAAGGGGCTTATTTACATTGTAAATAAGTTATTTACAATGTAAATGAGAAAGATGTGTGAGATCTTTCTTTGGCATCACCACTCATTTGTGAGCAATGTTGTATTGAATCCCTTCTCTCCATTGCAGTTTAATTATGGATATTTTGATGCATGAAGCATTACTATAAAGGATAATTGTATGCATGTTTGCGATATGCAGCTGTGGGTATGATTATGTGATTATTTATAGTAGCCTGTAATTCTATAGCATGCAAACCTTTAATAAATAATGGTCATACAATTGTTTTTTTGTCCAAATATATTCTACACATTGAAATGTCATTTCACCAGTTGCTATGTGTTCTTATAAACACAAAGGGGCCAGAAGATTTAGACAGAAAATGTGCTACAGTATAAATCATCTATGAAAATCTATGCAATTACTTTTTATCTATAGACATTTACACATTTACAGGCTAATTTACAGGTATGTCCCAACTACTAAACAATATATTTGAGAATATATATTCTGGGCCCCATAATGTAGTCATATACCCATATAGTTCTATAAAATACATGATGTCTGATGTTTCTTTGCAGTATGGGACAAAGGTGCCAGTAAAAAGCACCCAGCAGTTCCGTCATAGCGTCTCACTCTGTTTCCTGTGTTCTTGTGTGACGTCACAGCGAGCATGCCCACTAGTGACACTGAGTCGGTGAACACGGAAAACCAGAATGGAAAGAATGCCAAAGTCCCCTGCTGTGGCCCTCTCTGGTGAGTCCGCCATTTGACACGTGCATTTTAGACATTCAGCCTCAGCTACATCGAGAGCAGGGGTTGCCCAAAAGGTAGCTCACGATCTACCAGTATAGATCACAAAGTTGTGCAGGTAGACCACATGACATGCCATAAGAAATATGTTTGGTAATTTAAATGTCACTTGAATTAAGGTGACTTGATTAATTGACATTAAAAAGGGGCCTGTCAGCTCAAACTCAAAATGCAAAACATTGTTTTCAGTAAGAAAAATAAGAAAATCACCCTCAAAAGTTTCCCATTTCAAGTGGGTTTGTCTTGTGTAATGCCAGTGGTGGTATTCCAAAGCCCCCTCAGGTAGCCTATTTTCAGCAATGGGATAATTAAGCAATATTACACGAGAGGGTGTGGTTTAACGTGATTATTGCCACGACAGTGATGCGGTCAGGAACGAGACATAGTCGAGTTCCGCAAGCATCACTGAAGCATGATCACCTCCTCTCAGTACCATTTTAAAATGTCTCCTTCCCTTCTGCTCTCTCTCTCTCTCTCTCTCTCTCTCTC
Source organism: Protomyctophum bolini (assembly GCF_963924005.1). Lineage (NCBI taxonomy): Eukaryota > Metazoa > Chordata > Actinopteri > Myctophiformes > Myctophidae > Protomyctophum > Protomyctophum bolini. The sequence continues at coordinate 26,437,393 of NC_137866.1, forward strand.
TCTCTCTCTCTCTCTCTCTCTCTCTCTCTCTCTCTCTCTCTCTCTCTCTCTCTCTCTCTCTCTGACTAATGCTTGGACCATAATGTAAAACCTGTGATAGAGTCTCTAAAAGGATTGACTTTAACATAATGACCCTCTTGTTCCCCCCAGTCAAAAAATTACTAAATCCAAGTACAGGTTAGTATGGTGGTGGATCAGATTCATTATGCACACTACTGCTGCATGGTGGACCAATTCCCTATCTGCCTTTAATTGACTGAAATCCATTATTCATATTGCATGGTTGATTTGTGACCTTGTATTTGCAGTGCCCTGTTTCTCCAACAGTGTGTTGACATTTTGAATCCCTTTTTAGCCCCCCCAAACGACCTTTTGCGTGTAATGTTATATTTATGCCTTAAATTAACATGTTTCATTTTCCTGGGCAGTTTGACTAGGACCTCAGAGAAAGACATGACGTAATTATGAAGCATCCTACAACCACTTTAAGTGAGGAATAGGAATTATCTGCTGTCTGTTGAGAATGAATGGCAACAACAACAAATTATAAACATTTCTTGTACACAATTTTGGATAGTTGCACTATACATCCAAGAGTAAAGGCCTATCTATGTAATTTAAATAATAAATAATTACATACAATTCATGCACTACTTACTTACCCTGCAGTATGTGAAACAAACTAAAAACATTATCACATGCTGATAAACTGATAAATGTCTCATACTGTAATGACGCTACAGTACCAGTTCCAGGGAAAACAGCGATTTGCATGCATACAGCCTGTTTTGCATTAGGTCACAGTTTTGGTGTTTTGGGCCCTGAACACACTCGCCCCCATTTATTCCGTGGACCACTCATCCCCAGCTGTGTCTTGTAAAACTTTTACTGAGGTTAAGGTTGGGAATAAGGTTAGGTTTAGGAATCGTTTTATTGAGGTTACTGAGCTTTAGGATTACTGCGCTCTCCTCGGTCAGCTGGATTTGACTCGGGCGAGCGTGTTTTGGGGCAGGCGTTCTTGCATCATGAAGTGTATGGGAGTCACGCCTTGGCTTTGTTCTGTTCAGAGTATTATTTATGAGTACTATTCCGTTGAAATAATGTATTGATCACGTGTGACAAGCGTGTAAGTGTGCATGTGTGTGTGTGATAGCATAGACTTAAAGGTCCCCACACACAAGCACGTTTTTCTGATTTTTAGCTGCGTTTCTGAAAAACTCGTCCAGTGTGCAACCACCTTAAGTCCTGTAAAACCAGCAGTGGGAAACAGATGCCACTGGTCTGCCACTTTTAATATTGCAGAGAGTTGTGACCCGTTTTGGCTTTGTGAGTTTATCCTGTTTTGTTCCAGCATTCCTCCAGTGTTGCTGTTTGATCTCCATTCTCACCCAAACTCACTCTGAGGTTCTGCTATTGTAATCCACTATGCCAGTGGTTCCTGCGGACCCCCATTAGAAAATAAAATCACACCTGTGTGAACCGAGTGGTGCAACTCCCCTCTCTCCCCCCTCCTCTCTCTCTCTCTCTCTCTGCTCCGTCAGATTAGCTTTATTATGGATATCAATCCACGTCGCTGAGAACTATTTTTTCATTATTATTTTGGCTCGGCCTTTCCTTCTTTAGCGAACCTAGACAGTCAGAAGTTGGATTTGCGTCCAGCAGGTGGCAGCCATGTCACATACTTCTCTCGTTCCAATTTCACGCATGCGCACACCACTCGTGCTCATGATGACTGATGATACATGATACACACGGACATTGCTGGTTGTAGGAGTGGTTGCACCACTCAAAAATATATGCCAAGGACCCCCATATGAGAAAGTTTGTATGGTTCTAGCAGAGATTCTCAAACTGTTTAACTTCAAGGACCCCCCATTTTGACATGCATTAGTCTATACGGACCCCCATTTAATGGCATTTCTATCTCTGGGACGCCCAATTTATATTGTAAAATCGGACAAATTGAACAAATGGAACCAAACGGACCCGTTTGGTTCAATTTCATTCAATTATCATTTAGCTGGGGACCCCCTGGAACTGCCTCAAGGACCCCTGGGGAACCACTTTGGGAACCACTGCACTATCCTATTGATCTGCATGCACAGTATGCTGTACTGCATCAAATACCTATACTTGTGCATGTACTGCAACATTTGTAACATCATTGTGCCTGTTATCGTAAGTCATGTATGTAATTATAAGTGTTCATTTAATACATCTAAAATCTACATCTAACAATATAAATACGTTATAGTATACCACCAGTATAGTTTAGTAGAATTAAAAAAGCAAGCCAAAAGATCAAATAAAATAAAACTCACAGCAAGTCAATATGGAAAGTTTGTGCTTTCCATATTTTCATTGCCATCTTGCCACTGGCATTATTTTGATGCTAATATTTGTACAGAAACCAAAATGTTGAAGCAAATATATTTTAATTAATTATGGATTATAGAGGGTATAGGCGCATGTATAAAGTAAGTAGCAAATTGAGTGTCAAAGTTAGTTTAATGTCGCTTAACATCGTTTAATACAATCACATAGGACTTTTTTGTTTGGATGTATGGGCTGTCAAGGCCAGAGAGTAGTGTTTTTGCCACTCAGTCAGTAGGCGTTCCCGCATAACTTGCGGGTATGATGATGTCAGGCTCATACTCTCTATAGACAGTTTCAACGTGTGGCTGTTTTTTGTTTTTTTTTAATAGCTAAAATATAGGCTAATAAGTAAGGCTGCATGATATATCGAACATGTACCTTCATCAGAGTGGAGAATATAAGTATAAATCAAGTTGAGCAAAGCCACTCTTCTCTGCCCCTCTCTCTAACAGACAAAGTTAACGATCACTTGTTAAGTGCCTGCCAGACAGACAATCAGATGAAATGAAGGCAGGTGTAGAGTAGAGTGTAGACTAGTGAACTGAACTTTATATCAAATACTTCATACCAGCCCCTTATGAAACGACTTCTCCCCAAATCCAAATGGATTTCATTTTCCATCCTGAATGGCAGTAACTAGCATACAATGAGAACTGAGAAGATCTCCACAAAGGTTTACTCATCAAAACTGACTATAAAACTGTAACCATCAAAGCATGCACTCAACATATAATGGTTATGTGACCATGGCATGTGCATAATATAAAATCTTCTAAGTTGTATCTGATATTGACACAGACAGACATGATCTGCTAGGTCTCATAGTAAGTGCTCACTGCGTTCGCAATTAATCGGCAGAGCTGTCGACTATTGTCAACATATTCCCCAATTTCCACTGAGATGTTCACAAAGGTTGGAATATTCAGGGCATACTGTATGTATTAGCATGATGTAATTGTAGTCCTGTACTCTGAGCTCACTTCCTCTTCCCCCTCTACCTCTGTCTGTCTGTCTGTCTGCCTTGTCTGTCTGTCACTGTCAGTCGCCATTGGCGAAGGTGGAACCGTTTCTGTCGCAGGAAGTGTCGGGCAGCGGTGAAGTCTGTGACATTCTATTGGCTGGTGATCATCCTTGTGTTCCTCAACACTCTGACCATCTCCTCTGAGCACTACAACCAGCCTGACTGGCTCACTCAAGTACAAGGTACGTGAACATAATGTGTACAAGTTAGGCATTTAGCAGACGCTCTCTCTCTCTCATCCAGAACCTTTCAGTAAGCAAGGAAAACACGAGGTAATACATCAAATCCATAGAAGTAGTCATCTAGGATCATAGGCAAACCATGAGCCTACCATCAGCCTAAACACTTTACAGTATAACCAGTAAGACGCGCAAATGGGAAGCGAACGCAGCTCGTACATATTTGGGGTTTTTTAAGATTTATTTTTAAGTTATTTTTTTAAGTTAAGTTATTTTTATGTTAAGTTTTTAACTTAGCCATAACCATATAAGGAGTCCCCAAAGCAGCTATACGTCCAAATATGGAGTGTGTTGCATCAATCACAAACAAATCACTCAGCTCCATATATGGGCACAAAGGTGGGACACACAGACACACACACAGACACACACACACACAGACAGACATGATCTGCTAGGTCTCATAGTAAGTGCTCATTGCGTTCGCAATTATCAAAAACATCAATCTGTACATTGAAACTATACACACTATAGGCTACCAGGGATGTCGAACTCATTTTGGGGTGGGGGCCACATTGGACGAAATGTGACTTCATGAGGGCCGGAGCGATGCAACCATGCAGTCGCGGACTGCAAGCATGCTCACACGTTTACGTACACAGCTGTCACTTGGCTTTGTTTTTCTTCCTGTTGTGCATGCTATAGCTACACTACATCACACAAATTATAATAAGAATAGCTACTTACATTATTGACTTTCATTATTGGTATCATACCTGTAGCCTAGAAGCCATTTGCTATGAGAGATGCTATTTTTATTTATGGAGCGCCAATAAACCATTTGAAAATAGAATATTTAAATTTCAAATACTGTCTCAGCAGAAATGTGTAAATGGCTACACAACCCTTGGTTTTATGCAGGCCTGCTTTTTTATTGAAGTGATCAATAACTAATACTTAAAAATCTTAATTGTTATTTTTCAAAAAAAGCCAAAGGGGAAAAAATAAATGAAAACCATGACATTTCATCTCTGCCTTGTTTTTACTTGCTGCTTCCTGAATATCAGGGACCAGTTTCTGAGAAGTTTTTTTCATAACATCATTAAATAATATGTATAATCTGCAGTGGTGGGATATATGATCATTTCTTTGTCAGCTCAGCTGTGAACTGAATGGTCCCTCGGTTATAGACCCTTGTACTGGAGAAGTATAGTACTCTTCGACACAGCAGAGAGGGGGGGGGACGGACGTCGAGTCCATTCATTGGAGCACAGCTGACAGCAATCAGACTAGTTAGGGAGGGCAGCTCAGAACTGGGATTGAGCATTTTAGTTTATATTTCTTATACAGGAATGTGCTAGAGACTTACTTATTTTTGACAGACTCATACATTTATGCTCTACAAGTGGCGGGCCAGATTAAATGGGCCTGCGGGCTGTATGTTTGACACTATACTATAGGACAGTGGTTCCCAAAGAACAGTGTGCTCGTTGGAGTGCAGAACCCCGCCGGGTTGCCTTCCCAGGACTGTGTAAATGGGGGGGGGGGGGGGTTTAGCATGCACGCACCCACTCATGGACGCATGCACGCACTCACGCACGCACGCACGCACACACTCACGGACGCATGCACGCACTTATGCACGCACGCACATAAATATGCTGTGTGTATATGCATATATACTCAGATGTGCACACACATGCTTGCTGTCTGTCTTTCCAGATGTCGCCAACAAGGTGCTTCTGGCAATGTTCACTATGGAAATGCTGGTGAAGATGTACAGTTTGGGGCTGCAGGCTTACTTCGTGTCACTGTTCAACCGCTTTGACTGCTTCGTGGTGTGTGGAGGCATCATAGAGACCATCCTGGTGGAGCTCGCCATCATGTCCCCACTGGGCATCTCCGTGTTCCGCTGTGTGCGACTACTCAGGATTTTCAAAGTCACTCGGTGAGTGGGGAAAGTGCATGTTGGGCCTTTAATCGAAGGCTCAACATATAGGGAAAGTGGTTCAAAGTATTGATGAAGTTTTGTTATAATAAATGCATTCATAATTCATTATAGTATAAAGTATACATAATGCAATCATTTTTAGTTTTTATTGCTTTTTCCAACACGTAGACACCACTGGACTACAAATGAACATATACAATACATTAAGAACACCTTGAATAAAGACTGTAATACATGAACAAAACAGACACATAAGGAAATAAAAAAAGTATAATGCAATAATGATGTGTGGCTAACTTGTAGTAACTTGTAGAACCACTGACGCAGTACTGTATGCGTGTGTGTATACTGTGTGTGTGCATGTGCAGGGTGCCTCATCATGGCTGCATTTTCCCGTGTTGATGTGTCTTCCTTCTCTCCAGTCACTGGGCGTCTCTCAGTAACCTGGTTGATCTGTCTTCCTTCTCTCCAGTCACTGGGCGTCTCTCAGTAACCTGGTTGATCTGTCTTCCTTCTCTCCAGTCACTGGGCCTCTCTTAGTAACCTGGTTGATCTGTCTTCCTTCTCTCCAGTCACTGGGCCTCTCTTAGTAACCTGGTTGATCTGTCTTCCTTCTCTCCAGTCACTGGGCCTCTCTTAGTAACCTGGTTGATGTGTCTTCCTTCTCTCCAGTCACTGGGCCTCTCTTAGTAACCTGGTTGATCTGTCTTCCTTCTCTCCAGTCACTGGGCGTCTCTCAGTAACCTGGTTGATGTGTCTTCCTTCTCTCCAGTCACTGGGCGTCTCTCAGTAACCTGGTTGATGTGTCTTCCTTCTCTCCAGTCACTGGGCGTCTCTCAGTAACCTGGTTGATGTGTCTTCCTTCTCTCCAGTCACTGGGCGTCTCTCAGTAACCTGGTTGATGTGTCTTCCTTCTCTCCAGTCACTGGGCGTCTCTCAGTAACCTGGTTGATGTGTCTTCCTTCTCTCCAGTCACTGGGCGTCTCTCAGTAACCTGGTTGATGTGTCTTCCTTCTCTCCAGTCACTGGGCGTCTCTCAGTAACCTGGTTGATGTGTCTTCCTTCTCTCCAGTCACTGGGCGTCTCTCAGTAACCTGGTTGATGTGTCTTCCTTCTCTCCAGTCACTGGGCGTCTCTCAGTAACCTGGTTGATGTGTCTTCCTTCTCTCCAGTCACTGGTCGTCTCTCAGTAACCTGGTTGCCTCTTTGCTGAATTCCATGAAGTCCATCGCCTCGCTGCTGCTGCTCCTCTTCCTCTTCATCATCATCTTCTCGCTGCTTGGCATGCAGCTCTTTGGGGGAAAGTTCAACTTCGACGAGACGGTCACCAAAAGGAGCACCTTCGACAACTTCCCGCAGGCCCTACTCACCGTGTTCCAGGTAACCAAAGAACTCTTCTCTTCTCTTCTCTTCTCTTCTCTTCTCTTCTCTTCTCTTCTCTTCTCTTCTCTTCTCTTCTCTTCTCTTCTCTTCTCTTCTCTTCTCTTCTCTTCTCTTCTCTTCTCTTCTCCTCCTCTATCATTTCCTCATGTTAGACTAATAATGTTTATAACTCTGTTCCGTCAGATCTTGACAGGTGAGGATTGGAACATGGTGATGTATGACGGTATCATGGCGTATGGTGGTCCAGCCTCCTCTGGAATGGTGGTCTGCATTTACTTTATCATCCTCTTTATCTGCGGAAACTGTATCCTCTTCATCGTGCGCACGCACGCACGCACCAACACAAACCAACCCACACCAAAACAGACGCACGCACACACACATACACACGGAACATGTGTGTGAACATTTTACAATGTGAACATTTTAATCATTTCTTTATGTCCACATAAGAGATACAATACAAGGACACAAATATTTACAAGGTGCTGTACAGAATGCAGTCAGCACATACCGCGTCTTCACCCCATTTGGAGGCTACCGATAGTAGAAGAGATTGCACTGAATTTTGCAAGCTGTTTAGCTCCTTTTTTTGGCATCCCAACTTGTTGGAAGCCACGCACACATGCACGCACGCACACACACACACACACACACACACACACACACACACACACACACACACACACACACACACACACACACACACACACACACAAACACACACACACACACACACACACACACACACACACACACACACACACACACACACACACACACACACACACACACACACACACACACACACACACACACACACAAAGGTTAAGGTTTGATGCTTCATTTTCCCTGAGTCACACGAGCAGACATCCTCCTGAACGTCTTCTTAGCCATTGCCGTTGACAACCTGGCAGACGCAGAGAGCCTCAACTCGGCACAGAAGGAGGAAGAGGAAGCCAAGAAGTGGAAGAACAGCACAAAGTACAATACTGTCCACTTCTGACACCTTGTCCTAAATGCATACATGTTGGTGTCGCAGCTTACCATAGCTCATATTTTCAACGTTCTGTCGTTGGGACGTTCCAAAGGACGGCATGATAAAATGTTTTTAATTTTAGTTTTCTTCTCTCATGATTACCCTGCAGTGTTGAGAGCACAGATATGAAAAAAGAAGATGGAAAAACTGAGGACAAAGGTGGAGAGACCAAGGTGAGAGAGAGAGAGAGAGAGAGAGAGGGGATGGATTTGCAATGCACAGACATTTAGAGGGGCAGGTGCTCAAGTGAAAAGGGCACCTTGTGCAGCGTGTGGAACTGGCTGGTTGCCTTAATAGTGTGAGATTTATAGATTTTGGGGCCTAAATAATATATTAGAAGCTTTTTATCAAGATGTCACCATGGACCACATACTGTTTTCTTTTCCAAAAGGGCTACAACCATTCCATATAAAACAGTTGTGTGGTGGTGTGATTTTCACAGCAGTGATACAATTCCAAATCAACCCTTAGTGTGGAGTTTGCATGTTCTCCCCGTGTCCCCTAGGGTAGATAGATACCCTCACAAAAAACATGCAGTAATCCTGGTCACTAAACTGCCTCCCCCTGGCCAGCCGGGGCGCCTGATGGAGGGGAAAGGAACTGTTTGGAATAACATGTTCCTTCCACGCGCTACGTCCAACCAGGGAAACTCCCCGCTGTCAGGTGTAAAGGAGCAACTTGGACACTCAGGCATGAAGGAAGCATGAGTTCAAGTCCGTTGCTCTCCTCATGTCCCCCATATATGGGGACTAGGTTGGTGGAGGGTGTGTAGAGCCCAGAATCACATTAGATGATTGACACAGGGGTGAAAAATGGGTTACAAAATCGTGGGATAAAAAAAAAATATAAAAAGAAAAAAAATTCAATGTATACTTAACGTAATTTCCTTTAAACTCCTGTTGGTATGTAGGTTCCTCCGGAGGATCTGGAAGACAAAGAGCCGTATCCTACAATGGACAACCCAGGTATTATATTATATCAAGGAATCGACAATATTTAGTGATTTCGTTTAAACGTTGACCGAATTGATTAGTCTGATTAACCACTTAAAAGTCATCATGTGTATAACATTAATCTTTGTAGTCCTTTAACTCTATCTCTACCGCTAGCTGTTAGCATAAACCCCCAGCTCCAGCATACACTCTTGTTAAACACACCACCGCAGCATTGGAACAAGCACACACTCCTTACCTCTCGTCAGAAGCGTTTACATGGCGCCAGCGTCGCAGTACAAAGGCACAAATTAAATCCAAAATGTGGATGGCAGAAAATCCTCCCTTCCACTGCTTTGCACTGTGAATATATTTCCAATCCCATAGTTGGAACGGTGGGGCGTCACTATGGGAACAACCATTAGACAGAGTCTACGTTGGGGTACGTATATATACAGACTTGGGATATGACGCCACCTAGCGTCGACGTACGTATATATACAGAACAAATTAGTTAAGTCTCTGGTAGCTCGGTAGCGTTACAGATCCAAAAGGAATGCTGCAGGGTCCTAATGTTTGAGGACACGTAGTCGGAAACTATTTAAGTAAATACATTTCAGGTACATTTACGTTGCATGTGTCATTTCTCATTATTGGCAAGACACCGTGGCAGAGAAGTTGTCAAAAACACATTCATGTGGAATGGATATTGTCAAAACTATACCAGTGAAAGATGATAACAGAAGTATACAGTGAGACTTTAAGCCCTATTTTATAATGTATTGTAGGCCCATTTGATGAGTTTTAGCCTCTCAGACCCAATCCGAATATTTTCTTTATCGTCGGAATAACATTTGTTTCCATGCTGTATTGATGTGGTACCATTATAGAGAACAGGCAAATGTTGATCAAAATAGCAATGTGTAGACTTCTTGTAAATTAAGTAATGCAGATGTTTAACGATAATTTAACTCTTGAGAGCGTGAAATGATGATGGCTCTTGTGTTGACTCTGGACGGACTGTTTTTCCTGTCCTCGCCACCAGGGTCTGCTGCGGACGACGAGGAAGACCTGCCAGAGGTACCTTCTGTGCCCCGCCCCCAGAGGCTGGTTGACCTCAGCATCAAGGAGAAGACTCCGCCCATTCCCAAGGGCAGCGCCTTCTTCATCTTTAGCCACACCAACCCGTGAGACACACACACACATGCACAGTCACAGACACGCTCAGATGATACACACAAAAATGTAAAAAACTGGTGCATTTGGTTCAATTTTTACACTCTCAGAGTTACATACCCATAAGGGTCCATTTGGTACCTCATTATCATTTAGCAGGAGACCCCCTGGAACTCTCTTAAAGACCCCTAGGGGGTCCTTGAGGTTCCCCACTGTGGGAACCACTGCACTAGGCTATTGTGTACTCTATCATCTCTCTTACCTTTGTCTCATTCGTTTTCCTCTCTCTCTCTCTCTCTCTCTCTCTCTCTCTCTCTCTCTCTCTCTCTCTAGGTTCCGTGTGTTCTGTCATAAGCTAATTAACCACCAGATCTTCACCAACCTCATCCTCGTCTTCATCATGCTCAGCTCTGTCTCTCTGGCCGCTGAGGACCCCATACGCAACTTCTCTGCTCGCAACATTGTACGTATACCTTGTCCTTTGCACAGGCGGTATGGGGGATATTGGATTTTAGAGAACAATTCCTGTTTTTATGTGAAATTCCTGTGGTTCTTGTGATCTGAGAGAAGCCTTTAGAAAGCTTAAAGGGCCACTTCACCCCTTTCGCAAACAAATCTTATTTTAATGACTTTCCTGGGGTTTTTATGTGGGTAATATGTGTTTTTAGATATTTCAGTATCAGTATTTCCAAGTGTCCATGGGCTACATGATGCCATGGACACTGGGCTCATTTAAGACAGCCCTCCCCCTATCCACAAGGAGGATCAGTGGAACAAAGCCTTATGGGAATTGTATAGTCCAGGAAGGAAGTGAGCCCAGTATCTGTGGCATCATGGAGTCCATGGACACTATGAAATACTAAAATATAAAAAAACACATATTACCCATGTAAAATCCCCAGGAAAGTGTTTCTTGTCTCCCAAACATCATTAACTACTTTAGTGCACGCTAATTGTAGCACAGCTTCGGGTGCCAGCACTTCACTCCTCACTCTAACTACACTATGTTTGCCCGCCCCAGCCCCCCATACAAATGCACAGGGGAAAAAACACACCTCTCGTCAGAAGCTTTAACATGGCGCATTGGCGCCGCATCGCGGGAAAAAGGCACAAATTAAATCCAAAATGTGGATGGCAGAAAATTATGAGTGTTTGAAAATCCACCTCTCCACTTCCCATAGTTGGAACGATGGGACGTTGCTATGGGAACCAGACCAATGTTAAAGGCTTCCGTAGGCATCAACCATTATATAGACGAGTCCACGTTGGGGTACATATATATACGGACTTGGGATATGACGCCACCTAGCGTCGACGTATGTATATATATGGACATGGGAGAATTAAAATAAGATCTGGTTGCAAAAGGGGTGAAGTGTCCCTTTAGGTGTTTGGCATATTAATGGACACATGGAAGCATAGTGACCTATTTTCTTTTCATAATACAAATTGTTTTTTATTTATTTTTTATTTTTTTATTTATTTTTAAGCTTTTAGACGGTTTTGTGCATACTGAAGCTGTTTTTTTCATATTTAAATTTCAGTTCAAATTCTAAATCTGTAGTCTTACTCTCGGGTCACAGAACTGTATACACAATTAATACAATGAAATAGTACAATTACATTTTCTTATACAGTTCTGTAAGTGGGATGTTGTTAGTTATGGTCGTGGGTCCATGAATTGAATTGAATTGAATTGAATGTTTGTCAAAAGAAAAACAAATTGATATAGACAAACTACATTTTATTGTGATTGCATGATTGATGACTTGGAACTTGTGCATTGCCTCTTGCAGATTCTTGGTTATTTTGACTATGCATTCACCGCAATCTTTACTGTTGAGATCCTGTTGAAGGTAAATGACCACTGTGTGCTCTGTCGTGCTACGTACTTAGTTCCCTAGTAACCCTTTGTACCACTTGTTTCATTCTGATTACCTCCCCAGATCCTAGGCTATGCAGACTATGTCTTCACTAGTATGTTTACATTTGAGATCCTCGTTAAGGTAAAGAAATAAGTGAACCTGTCACGTTTTTGCTACAGCAACGACGCAACCACTTCCAAGCTTGCTGCACTCGGCCTCCCTCCCATCACTGTGGCTGTTTTTTGGCTGTTTTTTTTGTCTTTATTGTTTTTTTAGTCGAAATAGCCGCCTGTCTGTCTTTTTTTATCGCGATGTCTATTCACCAACTTGGGGACGTACATTGTTTGTTTTCTTTGTCTGTCTCCTTCATCCTATCTTTAACCCACTTTGACCTGAGGCCCATTCTACATAATGTCTTCTAAATCCTGAGAGTTTTCTTGAAAAACCCCATGTTTCTATGTCAGTGGTGCTCAAACTATTTCATGTCAAGGACCCCAGAAATTATATGAAATTGGCCGCCGACCCCCATCTGAAAATATGTTGTTCCAGGGACCCCCCAGAAGCAAAGATTTGAGTTAAAAAACGTTCGCTCTGAAAGTAGCCTATATATACGGTATTCAAAGATTTGCGCCACATTTTCACGATTTTTCAAAAATAGCAGATCGACAAGCTCATAGCGCGGCACTGTAGATCTGCTTTTCCAATCTACTTTCCCAATAGCCAAAGTATAACATGATGCTTAAAACACCAAAAAGGGGTTCAATCTTCCAATGGTGTTGTGTGGTTGTTCAGGACACATAAAACTGTTTTGGTGTAAACGTATTGGCAGGTGATTCTCCTAGGCCACTGGAAAATTCTCTAAATATATAATGATAATGATAATGATAATGAGGATGATAATAATAATAAATGTATTAATTATAAATGTATTATTATTATAATAATTATTATTAGTAGTAGTATAGGTCGCTGTTTACTATGAAAACCTGCATTTCCCGTCAGTCAGTCAGTCGTGCATGTGTGTCACGCCTCGTGTCACGCCTCCATACAGTATATGGTCACGCCTTGTGACATATATGGCCGTCTCCATATATGAAGATGAACATCAAACATCAAACCCTGGATAACCATACATGGAGAAGACTGGATCATCACCTAGATCTGCATATATGGAGCTGGCCAGCAACTCTATACATCTGACCTCAAATCCTTAGATCTCCATATATGGAGCTGACCTGTTCTGGCATTCCATATGTTGATCCTCCCCACCCGTCCTTCCTCTTCTATGTCTCCCTTTTGACTGATACCTGTCCATTCAAACTCTAGACAGGCCTGCCCCAAAGTTTTTTGTAGAGTTATCAACAGACCCGAAAATTAAGGTCCGGCCCTGTACACTGTAACCCTGTACACTCAATACACTTCCCCCTCTGCCACCCTTAGATCTCCATATATGGAGCTGACCTGTTTTGACATTCTATATGTTGCTCTGACCTGATCAAACCATGTACACTCAAGACACGCAGTACAGAATTCATTCCATATGTTAATCTGACCCCCCCCCCCCCCCCCCCCCATCCCAAAGCGCAACAATAAATACTTAAATTATCTTCCACTAACATGGACACATTCCATGCAATGGGTGAAAGCCTCTTTTTTTAAGTTCATATTTCCTGGACTATGGAAATAAACCTCTGCCCACTCCTCTTTGTATTTCTGTCCCCTGTGTGAGCTGCAAGGTCTCACCCTGAATGCACAGCTTTGTCTTTGATATCACTCCCTTTAGCCTTGAGCACCTTGGTGGAATGTACTCATTGGAACTGGAAAAAGCAAGAAACAGTTGCCATCGTATATTATCCAACCCCAGTCTCTCTGTCCTGCATATAATGGCCTACCCATCTGAATAAGTCTCTCTGTCCTGCATATACTGGCCTACCCATCTGAATACGTCTCTCTGTCCTGCATATACTGGCCTACCCATCTGAATAAGTCTCTCTGTCATGCATATACTGGCCTACCCATTTTAACAAACGGATCGCATGTTTTAAGGCTTATGCCTAAGCTTTGATCAGCTGGAGATTATAGACCTAGATTCATGGAAAGTGTTTATAATATGGTTTCCCAGCTTAATCGGTGCAAGAGAAAGAAAATAGTGGAATAGCTCCGGGATAATGTGCCCTGTTGTCTGAATTATTTTTTCCGTCTGTGTGTGTGTGTGTGTGTGTGTGTGTGTGTGTGTGTGTGTGTGTGTGTGTGTGTGTGTGTGTGTGTGTGTGTGCGCGCGTGCGTGTGCGTGCATTATTCTACTTGAGTCAGGATGTCTATGTCTATATCTGAGATGTCTGATATTGATTGCATTCTTTGCATTAATTTCTATAGAAAATTATACGTATACAATGTTTGAAATCTAATATTTGTCTGATGTCCAATGGATTTGAGAATTGGTTGTATTTCCCAGTGGCATTCTTCATACATAGTAAATACTGTGTAGGAGTTTGGCATCACTTTCAAAATGTAACACTGAAACATTTTATTTACTTGCTAATGTATGTATTTGTTGTCCTTGATGTCCTTTGTCCTTTGTGTCCTTGATTGTCCTCTGCTCAGATGACAGCGTTCGGGGCGTTCCTCCATAAAGGGGCGTTCTGCAGAAACTATTTCAACCTCTTGGATCTGCTGGTTGTTGGAGTGTCTCTAGTCTCCTTTGGCATTCAGTATGTATCTGTCAATTCATCAATGAGTCAGTCAATCACTGCACATGGTCACTGTCAGAAGGCCAAAACATTGTGGGCCTACACTAGTATGTCCAAAACCATTACCCTTCAGGGAAATCCAATTACAAAATGTTTGCGTTTAGCAGACTTAAAAGTGACTTGGTAAAAGTGGGAGATCATAGTATGAAGTGTAAGTAGTGCAGGAAACTGTGCAGGGAAGCATTAACCTACCGGTATGTAGTTATTATTTAGTTTCAAGCTCTTGTTAATATTCATTGCTAAAATTGTATTTGTAAAATCCAGACAAAATCACTTCACAACTTGACCAATAGAATTAATTTATGAAAAACATAAAAAGATGGAATATGGAGGTGCATGGTTTCTTCTGCCTGGCAGTGACGATATGAGGATGATCTTCAGTTCATGTAGTAGTAGAATTATAAAGTGTAGTAGCATTAACAGTACTTTATTGCCATCATCATCATCCCTGCAGTGCATGGGAATCAGATGAACACATTGTTTGACCACTGACTGACCTCTCTGTACTGTAGATCATCTGCTATCTCTGTGGTGAAGATCCTGCGTGTTCTGCGAGTGCTGCGTCCACTCAGGGCCATCAATAGAGCCAAGGGACTCAAGGTAAGTGCAGGATGAAACCTAGAGGGTTTGACTTGCATCGGTGCCCAGAAAATAAGAGAGGCAACTAATACTTTGATGTAATCACGTGTTTGCATGTGTTGTGTAGTGTATCATCATTTGTGGGCATTTATTATCACATTCCTCTCACACAGTATAACTGTTATACGTTAAGAGAATGTTGAGAGAATTTCACCCACTCTTTTACTTATACACTAAAGGTCCTTACACACTTCGCCAAGTCACCTATGTGTAAGGGACTTTACTACTGTATGTTATGTGACAATATAGTGTGACTGTTTGTGTTTTTCAGCACGTGGTCCAGTGTGTGTTTGTGGCCATCAGAACTATTGGCAACATTATGATTGTCACCACGCTTCTGCAGTTCATGTTCGCCTGCATCGGAGTGCAGATCTTTAAGGTACAAGATGGAGGGAGGGGTGAGGGCTTGCTGGAAGTGCAAAACGTTTTTTTGTAATGAGTACATGTGTGCCTTTTTTACTTACTCCATTGATGTACCTTGGGCACATTAAGTTTGAAAATCCTCAAGGCAGAGTAAAAGAAAGGATGATACCAAAGGAGGAAAGATGGGAGAGCTAAACGTAAACAACTATTAGCTCAACATCATAATATAATTTTAAATGTATATATTTTATATTTACATTTGTGGCTCTTTCTTTCACTCATCTTTCACAGGGGAAATTTTATCGCTGCACAGATGAGGCCAAATCCAACCCAATGGAGTGCCAGTGAGTATTACTTAAACTTAAAGCCTGTGAATGCCTGCGTCATTCACAGTTATTAGAATACAGTACAGTACATAATATCACAGCTTTATCCACTTTTGCACATGATTTTCCGTCAATGCAAGCAGGCGTTCTCCATTATGAAAATAATCAGCGTGATGCTGATAATGGGCTTATATCTGAAACTGGTTTCAGACATAGGTTTTTGATCCCAATAAATAGAAGACAATGGATCGGTGATCTTTGGTCTCTCTACTTACGAGAGCTGTGCTAATTGCTGTACGTGCTTAAGTGCATTAATAAAAGTAAGTTACAGTTGTGTAAATGGTGTACCTGAAAGGGGAAACCGATGTATACTAGTTGCTTTTGTGACATTTTAACAAATCACAGTATGCTTTGGAAAAGCTCACTTATATTTCAAGTAGGCCTATACTGTGATCTGTGGTTGTTTTTATAATATTCACATATTATTTACATACGTGTAATGCATGTTTCTGTAATGCAGTGGTTCCCAAAGTGAGGTCAGGGACCCCCAGGGGTCCTTGAGGGGGTTCCAGGGGGTCCCCAGCTAAATGATAGTTTGGAACCAAATGGACCCTAAATTGGGGGTCCCAGAGATAGAAATGCCATAACTTTTCAAATGGGGGTCCGCAGGCTAATTAGTGTCAATTTGGACTCCTTGGACATGAAATAGTTTGGGCACCACTGATTTACATCCATGTAATGCATGTGTCTGTAATGACTTCATCCCCTTGCCTTGCAGAGGCAGCTACATCATGTACAGCAACGGGGACACGGCTCTGCCCATGGTCAAAGACAGGCTCTGGTTCAACAGTGACTTTAACTTTGACAACGTCCTAACGGCCATGATGGCCCTGTTCACCGTGTCCACCTTTGAAGGATGGCCTTCGTAAGTACGCGCACGCGTGCGTGTGTGTGTGTGTGTGTGTGTGTGTGCATGTGCGTGTGTGTGAGACACATGAGCAAGTGCATGCACAAGTCGCACATCCATGGCCCGGGTGCAAGACAAGCAATAGTGTCATAAAAGAGAATGGAGTCTGCACACTGGTGGTGATGCTGAATTGATAGATCGAAACTTTGATGACGCAATACAAATGTCACCATCGCCAGTGTGCAGACTCTATGGAAGGTATGCCCATGCTTAAAGTGAATGGCACATCAACTTTTCTGTTTGGATGTATGGGCTGTCAAGGCCAGAAAGTAGTTTTTTGCAGTAGGCATTCCTGCATACAGTAACTTCCGGGTTTGATGATGTCTCGCACATACCCTCTATTCTCTTTCATTACACACAGACACAGCCTTGAACTCTTCCACTTGAGTAAACAAAAGGGAGATCGCCATAGACAGAAGATTATCCCCATTGTGGTGTGTGTGTGTGTGTGTGTGTGTGTGTGTGTGTGTGTGTGTGTGTGTGTGTGTGTGTGTGTGTGTGTGTGTGTGTGTGTGCGTGCGTGCGTCTCTATCCCTCTACAGTCTGCTGTACAAGGCCATCGACTCCAACGGGGAGAACGTGGGTCCCATCTACAACCACCGCGTGGAGATCTCCATCTTCTTCATCATCTACATCATCATCATCGCCTTCTTCATGATGAACATCTTCGTGGGCTTCGTCATCGTCACCTTCCAGGAGCAGGGCGAGAAGGAGTACAGGAACTGTGAGCTGGACAAGAACCAGGTAGAAAGGCCTGGTGATGGACTGTGTGCGTGCGTTCCTACCTGTAGTGGACAAAATAAAATAGGTGGTTAATTAAATAATTGATGCATTCAAATGGACTTATATATTTGGGTCCACTTTTCAGTGAAAGAGTGAAATAACACATTTAAATTTGAATATTTAAATATTTGAATAATTAACACCCCCCATAATTACCCTTTGATAGCGGAACCCGTGGCGCCGCGGGTAATCGCTTTATATCAAACTCCACCGGCAGAAGTCAAACACACACCTCTACTGCGCCCAGGTTGCTAGTCAGGTTGCTGTGTCCCTCCAGGCACAAGGCGAAATGCGCGCGCACCCCATTGGAATCCACTCATTTTCTCAGGAAATCCGTCTGGCATTCAGATGAGAATAGTGATTTTTGATCCCATTGTGGCCGACATATTACCGTTTCTGGTGAAAGATAAACAACATGGTTAGCTGCTAGACTACAATGTGCTTTCGGTTCCGTCTTTGTGAAGTGTGTGTGACACACACGGAAGCAGGGCTTGATGTTGATGGGAAGCATGGCGCCGAGGTACCACTGGAGGGCGCAGCTCTAAACGTGTTAAGAAGAATTACAGCGGTTTGGTAAAGGCTGGTTGTTTTTAACTGTGGTTCCTCCCCGCTGCAGCGGCAGTGTGTAGAGTATGCTCTGAAGGCCCGTCCACTGCGCCGCTACATCCCCAAGAACCCCTACCAGTACAGGTTCTGGTACGTGGCCAACTCTACGGGCTTCGAGTATGTCATGTTTGTACTCATCATACTCAACACCCTCTGTCTGGCCATACAGGTAAGAAAGAACCCTCCATTCAGTGTTGATTTTTAGTTTTATGTCATAGTCTTTTGAATAGTTTTCATTTAGTTTTAGTCACATTTTAGTCACTTGGATTTTTTTATTGTTAGTCTAGTTTTAGTCAACTAAATCTGCAGTTGATTTAGTCGACTTAAATGTATTTTGGCGGGCCTTGATGGCGTTGTAATGGCTGATCTTACACTTGCTGAAAATAGCCAATCTACTTGTAAATCGGCTATTTTCAGCATGCAACCAAGTGTAAAATGTCAAAAATGTCGCCCACACGCAAATCAAATCTTTTAAAAAACTCTGGCAACAGTGGAGATTTTTTTAGACGTTTATGCTGAGTTTTTAGCCTTGCTCCGCCACTTTAGCTACGTTGTCTTGTAGACACGGAGATTTTCAAAAATTAAAACAACAAAGCTACGTTCATAAAAAATACCCGTGTACAGTAGGTATGTACTGTATGATTCATTCTCCCTCTTTCTTCATCTGTTCCTCACCCTCTCTCTCTCTCTCTCTCTCTCTCTCTCTCTCTCTCTCTAGCACTACGGTCAGTCTCAGTTGTTTAACTATTCCATGGACATCCTCAATATGGTCTTCACTGGTGTCTTCACTGTGGAGATGTTCCTGAAACTCATCGCTTTCAAACCCAGGGTAAGCCTCGGATTTATTACCTTCAGTTCAATCAATCAGTAAACCAGTGGTTTTCCAGCACCAAACCAGTTCAGTGGTTTTGTGCTGCCTGGGACCCAAATGCAGCCTTCAGATCCATGACCCGGCATGAAAAGACACATTTTGAGACCAGGGGTTCCCAAACTGTGGTGCGTGCACCACCTTGTGGTGCGCAAACGCCCTCTAGGGGGTGCGTGACGTGAAATGGGTAATGGCGGTTTTATGGTGTTATTTAACACAACCGGAAAAATCCGGTAAAACACTGTTGTAAGGAGATGTAGCTGCGAGAGTACAGCAGCATGTCTCTCAGTGCAGTGACATTTTGTGATTATTTTTGCCATAATCATATAAAAAAATGTATCATTTTCGGCAAGTAGACTGAGTGTTGGGGGGTGCATCATCTAGGTCAGGAGGTGACAGGGGGTGCACGGACAAAAAAGGTTTGGGGACTGCTGGTCTAGACGCACTAGTCTAATCCGTTTCTCTTTCACCTTAACAAACCTTAGTTTTTTTTCCCTTTTAATGTTTTATCCAAACAATATTACCAGTTATTTTTCTGTGATAGCATGCACCTTTTCCTTTTAACGGTATACCCTCACACTCACCCTCCTCTTCACGCTCCCCTCAACCCCATTACCTCAACCCCCCCTCAACCCCATCCCATTCCCCTTGTTATACTAGCGTACTTACCTTCTGTACTTACCCTTGTTACCCCTCACCCCTCTCTCTGTCACACACACACACACACACACACACACACACACACACACACACCCTCCCTGCTGGCTGTGCGTACCATGCCACTGTGAGCAGGGCTATGTTGGGGACCCCTGGAATGTCTTTGATGCCCTGGTGGTGATCGGCAGTGTGGTCGACATCATCTTAAGCCAGGTACAGACGCACGTCAGCATGTCCTATGTCCCTCCCCTCCTCCTGCTCAATGCTACTCTCCCTTCTTCTTTCCTTCCTTCCTTCCCTAACATCCTAACGTCCTTACTTGTTTGCCTTAGTCCTTTCCTAGTGTCATGGTATCATTTCCGAGGTTGGCTTTGGGTGCAACTCACGGTCTCAAAGCTTTTGATTCTGTTGCACTTGGACACCATTTGCTGCTCGGTCTAATTCTAGGAGAAAACCTAACAACGCTATTTGACTTATTTTCTCCCTATAACTGGCCTACTATGAAAAATAGTGGTCATGGGTTTGGGATTATTATTATCTTTTTCAAGTACTGATCCAAAGTCTGTGATGTGGCATTCTATACCGGCCTGTTGGCACTACTGTATGTCAGTGAGAGTAAGCTATGATTGACTTATTTTCATCCTTATCAACTATGAGATACAGTAGTCAGAGATATATGCTAAATCTATATTCATAGATTCATAAAGAGATCTATGATATCAAATACAAATATCTCTTTCTTTGATATCATAGATCCCTTTCAGAACATTTGGACCTCCCTGGTTGCCCTATGTACCTGTCACTAACCTTAGTTAGATTAAATAGATTAAAAATTGGGGAATATTTCACACCGGAACCTCAGCCTCCTCTCACTGACAGTAAGGCTTTGACTGTCAATCTCTCTGATCAACTTTTTGATGTTCTTTTTTTTCTCTATTGTTCTATTACTCTGTCTCTTCTCCACCTCTTCTTCCCTCTCACACTTATCTTCCTCGCTCTGTTCTCTTCCTTTCTCTTCTTTTTTTCCATGTTGTCTTTGTGTCTTTGGGCTGGCGCTTGCAGCACTATTTTGCTGATGCATGGAACACGTTTGATGCCTTAATTGTTGTGGGTAGCGTGGTTGACATTGCCATCACTGAGATCAATGTAAGTAGCCATGGATGCCTTCCCCCCCCTGCCCTGTGTATGATGGTGCAGAGAATGCCTTGCACTAACTAATACTTTATCAGCGTTTATTTCAAGATTCACAATAATGTAGGAGTAGTTGTGTACATTACCTGTTCAACTTTTATAACATTTGCATGCTAATGACCTTCTAACAATAATGAAAATGCGCTCCCCTGGTTGACGATATAGTGGACAAAATGATGAGTAATTTTAATATAATGCTGCTTAATGTGTTGTGTCTGAACGCAACCCCATTATTATGGTAAACTGTATTTAAAATTTGATCACTTCATGTACTAGTTTCTCTGGTTTTAGCCTAGTAGGTGGGATATTAATCATTCTGTAATTATTGCAAGCCTACATCGATGCCTTTTCTTAGTAGTTAGTACGCGACGCGTATGCCATATCATGAATGTTTTGTGTCTGTCGTTCAAGACGGTCATGCTTTGCGTGTAATTTATATGCACTCTATGCACTTACATTTCTGATACTGCCCAAAGTCAAGCTCTACTATGGTGATTTGCTGCATGAATGTTTGATACTCGAGGACCATACATTTTATGATAATAGATTTTTTTAAATGACACTAACCTTTCAGAGCTGATTCACATTTATTTCTTGACATTTTTGGATGGCTTGTCAAGGTTTTTCCCTACATTACATTTTCTGTCACACTGATCTTACAGGCTATAATTTAAGCGATGAATTGTAATAATCATTCCTTCACCATTGTAAGGCATGCATCTCACAGGTCATCCTGCTAAGATTTATACAGTCATGGTTTTGCACGAGAAGCTTTATGCTGATGCTTGTATGTTTTCGTGTCAGGTACATTTTGCCTGTAGAGAATGCTTTCTTTTTCTTCATCAGAATTAAAAGCAAATGATACGATTTCACATTTTAGGTTCCTGAGCAAATCAATGGTAATGACATATACTGGGCAGTTGATATACATCATTCTGTCTTTGTTAATGGTAGAGGGTTGTTGTCCTACTGCAGGATGTGGTTATTTTTTTATGTGATTGTAACTCAAGATTAATCGGAGGCTTTCGGTTTCAAGTCGGCAGCCATTCCCGTCGTCAAGGTGATAGTGGAACCAGGGGTAAGAAGAAGCCCCTCCCCCATTTGTCGTCAACCAAAGTCAAGTCGAGGCCTTGAGATTGAGATTGTTTTTTTTCTTTCTTTTCTACTCTCACCTTGTATTGCTCAGATATTTGTGGCACACTGCTTGTTGAAAACATCAAGATGTTTTCTATCAAACTGTCTTGCTTGTTTGTGATGAAATGTGATGTTTGAATGAAACGGGCGAGATGAGTGTTGGACGTTTCTCAAGGTCTCATTGTTTTTGTCTCATTTTGGCTGTGAATCACAGGCGTAGTAATGAGGCCTTGCCTTTGATATGACACTTGTTTGTCGAGAACTCGTTTGTTTTTATTTGGTTGTACGGCATGACATAATGAACGGAAAAGACTGAATGTTTGAATCATACATGCACTGTCCCATGCCTTTTTGTCTTAGTCCCATTTGTTTGTTTCATAATGGGATGATAAAGGCTCTGTCGTGGCATTTTATACATTTTGTTCTGTGGCGTCTTATGTCCCCCATTTCTGGAGTACAGATTCTCACCTGTTGATAGTTTCTGTCACTCAGAGGAGCATGCTCAGTGTGTAATGTAGGTCTGTTGTGTTGTATAAGTCATTGGTTATACAACGGGCACGTCTTCTGGTTTTCTTTGTAATAGTTGCATGGAGGAAACGGAATGCAGTTACAGCACAATTATACAGGGATGATGAAATGATGCATAGATTATAATAATCAGTTAAATAACTGATGGATGGATGGATGCACTACAACTACATTCATACATGATACAGATGAATGAAAAACGAAATGATTTGTGCATATTACACCTGTTCTACGCCTTTCATTCCATGTTTCATCCCTTGTATCATCTAATCCGTCCAAACCTCAGAACACGGAGGACAGCGCTCGAATCTCCATCACCTTCTTCCGTCTGTTCCGAGTGATGCGATTGGTCAAACTGCTGAGCCGGGGGGAAGGCATCAGAACTTTGCTGTGGACCTTCATTAAGTCCTTCCAGGTAAGACTGTCACTCCTTAAAGAGGGAGATTTAAATTAGACCGGTTTGTTAGATATCATATGAGTGTAGTATAGCGGGAAGC
This sequence comes from Protomyctophum bolini, assembly GCF_963924005.1. NCBI lineage: Eukaryota > Metazoa > Chordata > Actinopteri > Myctophiformes > Myctophidae > Protomyctophum > Protomyctophum bolini. Next base: position 26,460,624 of record NC_137866.1, read on the forward strand.
AGAGAGGGCCTCTCAAATTTAGTGATGCAAATAATGGATAATAACCAGTCAGATTTGGTTAAGTTCATGAGCCATGGTAAGCCTCATATTTTATAGGCTTCTAGTTTGAAAATGGCTAAGGTTCTGTTGGCCTGACAAAGACCTAAACGGTGGAAACGTTGCTGCTTTTACCATTTAACCCATTATAGGCGGGAACCCCTTTTTGTAACCCTACCCTTCTGGACGCGAACCCCTTTTGGGGTTCTGTACAGTATGTACAGTATTCAAAAAAATATTGATGCTGCTATATTTAAAGTTTTTCAGAAAACTAAAAGGATTTAGAAGGCATTTTCAGCCTCAGTCCAAAATGGGTTAAATAAATGATGTCCATGGAGCTCTAAACATGTGTGTGGATGTTTCTTCCTTCTCCAAGGTTCTGTAGGCCCATTGTCTCAAAATAGTGTTTGAATTGGTTGAAAAGCTTGCTGAAGGTAAGAGTTCACAGGAATGGACACAGTGACTCGTCCAGGGATGAAAGCTGTGAAATTCCCCAAATGGCACAGTGAGCGTTTTCTTCCCTCTCTGCAGGCTCTTCCCTACGTTGCTCTCCTCATAGCCATGCTGTTCTTCATCTATGCTGTCATCGGGATGCAGGTACCAACTCCCATTTATTCTCTGTCATTATAGGTACCAACTCCCATTTATTCTCTGTCATTATAGGTACCAACTCCCATTTATTCTCTGTCATTATAGGCCCCTCGAGAAATGCGAGAGCCCTAGTAATCACTGTCACTTTTATTACTATTCTTCTTCTTACCACTAGGGCAGGCCTTGTCTGCTGACCTGTCTGAAGTTCAAGGTTGTTTGTTGTGTATTATTTTGATCTCAGTCTCTTTTTAATACTGACACAATGAGACAATTCATAGTGCCCTTCTGAGTAATTGTAGCATGCTTGTTGTTTTAATTTTAAACTCCTTGAGGGAGTTCCAGGGGGTCCCCAGCTAAATGATAGTTTGGAACCAAATGGTTCTGTAACTCTGAAAGTGTACACATTTTGTACACTCTCAGAGTTAAATTAACATTGATTTTACAATATAAAGTGGGGTCCCAGAGATAGAAATGCCACTAAATGGGGGTCCGTAGACTAATGTATGTCAAACTGGGGGTCCTTGAAATTAAAGTTGAGAATTAAGGTTGAGAATCTCTGCTATAGAGCCGTAAAAACTTCTCTCATGGGGGTCCCTGGCATATCTCTTCAAATGGGTGTCCGCCGGGTAATTAGTGTCATTTTGGGGGTCCTTGACATGAAAAAGTCTGGGAACCACAGTTTTGCATTGTAACATTTTTGCTAGAATGTTTGGTTAATGGATATTTGTTGCACAGGATTTGTGTTGGTTGGTTGGTTGGTTGGTTGGTTGGTTGGTTAAACGGTTGCATATTTTGTGTATTTTAGGTGTTTGGGAAGATAGCAATGGTGGACGGAACACAGATTAACCGCAACAACAACTTCCAGACCTTTCCACAAGCTGTACTTATGCTCTTCAGGTCTGTATGTGTGTGTACATACAGTATACTGTACAGTGTACACAGTGTGTATCTGTCAGCATGCATGTGCATGCACTTCCTTTACATGTCGTTGCATGGTGGAGAGTGCAAGTGTGTTTGCAAGAAACTGGTGATACAATACTGTATTATAAAACAGGTAAAATAAATGGTAAATGGTGCATTTATAAAGCGCCTTTATTCAAGGTGCTTTACATAGATTGTGCATCAATTCACCCATTCACACACACACACACACACATTCATACACCGATGGCGGCGGAAACCATGCAAGGCACCAACCAGCACATCAGGAGCAATTTGGGTTTCAGTGTCTTGCTCAAGGACTCTTCGACACTAACTCTGGGAGAAGTTCGAACAGGCAACCTTGCGGTTGCCATCCAGCCACTCTACCCCTGAGCCACCGCCGCCCCATATTGTCACAGGTGTATATAGACAACATGTGATACTGTAAGCAAGGTAATATTTTATAAAAATACTTAATTGGAAAAAAATAATAATTGGAAAACTGTCGTAGAAAAGAATACATAATCATATGCAGAGAACCTGCTGTCAGAACAGTGGGATGTGCATTTGTATTCATCACAGTCCCTGTAGCATCCAACATCATGGCTTTTTGACACTACTTTTTGTGTATGTTTATTTGTTTGTTTTATTGTATTCAAATTTGATAATGTTTGAATACAATACAGTATCACAAAACATAAATTTATCATACTCAAGTGTATCAATACTTGCTGACACCCTAGGCCTGTGTGTGTGTGTGTGTGTGTGTGTGTGTGTTCTATTCCTATCCTATCAGGTGTGCTACGGGCGAGGCGTGGCAGGAGATAATGCTGTCCTGTCTGCCAGGGAAGCTGTGTGACCCGGAGTCAGACTACAACCCTGGAGAGGAGAAGACGTGTGGCAGTAGCTTTGCCATTATCTACTTCATCAGCTTCTACATGCTCTGTGCTTTTCTGGTATGCTTTCCTGTCATCATACTGTAGTGTAGGGTATAGCTTACCTGCAGCACTTTGTGAGCCAAAGTTGTAAAACACTCCAGGGTTTCAAATCAAATCAGTAATAATAACACATTTAAAATAAGCGGAGTTGACCAAAGTGCTGAACAGGGCAAGACCAAAGCAAGAAGAAAACAATCAGAGCATTATGTGTCGTGTACATTATTACAGCAAAAACACAAACATTGGATGAGCTCGCATAAGATTAAAAGCCAGAGGGAAAAAAGTAAGTCTTGAGCAGAGACTTAAAAACATTGATGGACTGAGATCTAATGTGGCGGGGCAGGCTGTCGCAGAGCCTGGGGGTGTTGGTCGCAAAAGCGTGTGCACCCCTGGTTTTCTTCAGGGTCAAAATGTTACCCTGTTTCTTACAGGGTAGAAAAGCATGGTCGTTTCAAATATACATTCAGATTTTTGTTGTTTCTCTCAGATCATCAACCTGTTTGTCGCCGTCATCATGGACAACTTTGACTATCTCACCCGGGACTGGTCCATTCTGGGGCCTCATCATCTGGACGAGTTTAAAAGGATTTGGTCAGAATATGACCCTGAAGCTAAGTGAGTGTACTGATTACAAGTTCTCATATTGTGAAATTTATGTATTAAATGGCAGAAACATCCATTATTTAGAAAAAAGAAAAAGTCTTGAGCAGTGACTAAAGGACTAGATGAGACAAAATAACTTTAAATCTCTCTCTTTCGCTCTCTCTTTCTCTCTCACTCACTGTGAATTATTTTGATTCATACTTAATATTCATACGTTTGGATACTGATCCAGCCATGTTTGATGATTCCAGGGGAAGAATAAAGCACCTGGATGTTGTCACCCTGCTCAGGAGGATCCAACCCCCCCTGGGCTTTGGCAAGCTCTGTCCTCACAGGGTGGCATGCAAGGTGGGCAACAACCACACAACCCCAACTGTTAGCTTTAAGCTCTGTCCTCACAGGGTGGCATGCAAGGTGGGCAGCAACCACACAACCCCAACTGTTAGCTTTAAGCTCTGTCCTCACAGGGTGGCATGCAAGGTGGGCAGCAACCACACAACGCCAACTGTTAGCTTTAAGCTCTGTCCTCACAGGGTGGCATGCAAGGTGGGCAACAACCACACAACCCCAACTGTTAGCTTTAAGCTGATCAGCTGTTCTCACAGGGTGGCATGCAAGGTGGGCAGCAACCACACAACCCCAACTGTTAGCTTTAAGCTCTAAGGGCTGTATTTTGCGTGTCTTAAGTACCAGGTCTTATTACTTAACTTAAGACTTGGAGGCGTGATCAATGCCATTTGGCTATTCTGAGTGGCCAAAGAGCATTGACCACGCCTCCAGGTCTTAAGTTAAGTAATAAGACCTGGTACTTAAGACACGCAGAATACAGCCCTTAAGAGTCTACCAACACAACAAATAGAGGACTCTCACAGTTACAAATGGATAGATTAACAGTCATTGAAGATTCCTACTGGTATGTGTAGACTGCATCAAACTGCTTATGAAGAAATTCAATATTGGAATTCGGTTTAATCAAAGATGGGCTATTTTCACTATTTTAAAACGTTTTCTTAAAACAATAATAAAAACAAAGACGAAGGTGCAAATTCTGATTGGTCAGAATGAGATGATGTATGATGATGTATGAGAGCACCCTTCACTTCACACCGGTGTGATTTCTTTCTCCTGTATTTACCTGCAGCGTCTGGTGGCAATGAACATGCCCCTGAACAGTGACGGGACAGTCATGTTTAATGCCACACTGTTTGCCCTGGTCCGCACAGCTCTCAAAATCAAGACCGAGGGTGAGTTCATGGATTATTAATCCAGTGGTTCACGAACAAATCATGCATCAGGATCCATTTTCTGGTCACAGTCCATTTTTTTGGGTCGCAAGTAAAATATCTGTTTTTGTTTATTTTTATTATTTTTTCATCGTTATTTCAAATGATTTTACAATATTAAAACATTTTTCTAAAGAATATAATGAATAAAAAAAATCAAAGACATTCTCTATCTCTCTCATATAGTAAAAAAAAAGCATCCGTCTGCATCCACACGTGTGTGTGTATACCTACGTGTGTGCGTGCTTGCGTTTAATACTTTGACACTTTATGTTTTAGTTTCTTTTTCTTTTTCATCTCCTTTGTGTTCTGTTTGTCACCAAGGCAACCTGGAACAGGCCAATGAGGAGCTGCGGGTTGTGATCAAGAAGATCTGGAGGAGAACCAGCATGAAGCTGCTCGATCAAGTGGTGCCACCTGCAGGCGGTCAGTGGTTAACACGTAAAATGTACTCTCATGCTGTAAACAGAGAATGAAAGGGAGACTTTACAGTGTAAAGTCTCCCTTTCATTCTCTGTTTCAGTCTGTCTGTCTGTCTGTCTGTCTGTCTGTCTGTCTCTGTATCTTTCTTTCATGTATATAGAAAGTTTATATTCATTTCTGCACCTCTCTTCAAATTTGCTTCATAGTTTCCCAGGAATGAGTCGAGAGCAACACATGTGTGTTTACTTTTACTTTGCACAAATGGCGACCAACCTCGAGCTACAGTACCTTTCTCAATCGCTCATGCCAAGGGTGGTTGACGACTTACAATGGTTATTGGTTTAGCTTCCTATTAGAGATGCAGGATTTCCGATGAATTGCATGGTCAAATTGGCCGATACCAATATTGCAATGCAAGTTTCCAGTAGTGATTATGTTATACAGTAACTGTGATTCTGGGTGCGAATAGACCTCTAAAAACAGTACATTCTTATTACCTGATTTATTAGGCCTATTGATGCAGTTCGAACAATATATGTAGTATTTTTATTTAACATTTTTACAACTTGTTGACCCTTTTTGAAAAACATTAAAATCAGCTAAAACCGTTTTGAACATTTTTAAGACTTTTAAGACTGAAGACTGATGATTTATTAACACAATAAGTGCCAGGTATTAACCCTGCCGTTGACGGAGATCTCCGTCAAGTTTAATCCGAAGCTTCACCGCTGATGAGGGATATATCCGTCTTTTCAGTGAACGCGCTCGTCGCCAACGTATGAATGGTTTTAGGTTGCCAAGCAACGGATACAACCGGAAATGAACCGGAAGGGAAATTTTCACCTGCCATCCGTCTCCACATTATAAAAACACATTTTTCCCAGATTGTATTTTTGGTCAAAACAATTCAAAGTCAAAATATAGCTTTTTGTCTCTCTCTTTCATGCCACAATTCTTTCCTCTCCTGTTTTTCAAAACGTTAATTTCTAATTAACATTGCTATTATAGTTATTATAAATGACCTACTTTGTTTCAGTATGTAGTTTTGTTTCTGTCTAGCCAATGTTCTTTTTTTGCTCAAGTATTGTGTCTTGTCTGTGGTGTGCTTGTATAGGCTTCTGAGGCCAAGTAGCTTACATTCAACATCGTGTGCTTGTATAGGCTTCTGAGGCCAAGTAGCTTACATTCAACAACTGCATGCCTTTGTATAATTCTTGTCCTTTATTGTTTCTCTCTCTCTTCTGCCAAGCTTCTCTCCTCCTCTGCCATATAGTGCTCATTTGCTCCTCTTCCTTCTCCCCTCTCTCGCCCTGCTGTCCCGAGCGCTCTGAGGCATTTCTGTTTTAGTTGGGTGGCATGGAATTAGTTACCTCACTCAGTTCAGGCTCTGTCCAGACAAAATGAAATAAAATAATAATAATAATAATAACAATAAAGAAAACATCACACTTGTGTGAATTGAGGGATGCTCTTATCATCATATAGAGATGATGTATGATGATGTATAATGATAAGATTTTTTTTCCTGAACAGAGCCTCCCGTAGTGTTTCTGGCTGTGTCAGGGCGCATGTGCTAGATTTACAACACCGGCTGCCTCTAACCGTAGATTGGAGGTCCTGCTTTTGTACACATCAGCCAAGAGTACTGGCTCTCAACTCCTTGAACTTGAAAACCACTGCTCCCAAGGCATGTGCAAGCAAGGTGCATAAAAATATCCTCCTGTGGGGTTGTTTCCAACACAGATGTGTTGCACTGTGTAGGGAATAACAAACAGAAGGCTTTCTTACTATGCACCTGGCCAGCTCTCTTTTCATTGTTACTTTTACCTTGATTTGGCTCAACTCAAACTGTGCAGAGGCAAAGTGCCAAATAAAAGAGAAATAAATATGCAGCGTGTGAATTTCTTAGATGTCCTGATACAGCCCGTGTTTTTATTCTCTGTAGTATTCCCAGTCTGCTTTCAGCAACTAACAGTCTGAGTGAATCAGATCAAGCTACGCTGCCTCCTTGCATGGCGACTACTTGTCTTAGATGGTCTAGTGCGCTGCTTTGTTTCCATGGGACGTTAGTTTTAAGCTCATTGCTTTGCCTACCAATGAGTACTGTGCCTATAGCTCCCGGCCTGCATGTGCTGATCAGTGTACTGTAAATCCTACTGCATCTCTCAGATATGAGCTAGGTCTACTGTCACTACACTGCACATCAGATTGTCTTCCTTTGAATGTTTGCAGTAATGTAATGTTTTGGGGATCTCACACGGAGGTGTACTTGCCGTGGCTGCAAGCAATATTTTGTGAAACTACATACACTGCCTATGAGATGTCAATCTCATAAAATCTGATAAAGATAATACATAATGAATGAATGAATGAAAGTTTCACTAAGATTAAGCAATGATTGGGGTGGACTCTTTCTGGATGTTGTAGTCAGAGAGGGTACGACCATCCTCCAGCTGTTTAACAGCAAAGATCAGTCTCTGCTGGTCAGGGGGAATACCTTCCTTGTCCTGGATCTTGGCCTTATTACGTTCTCGATGGTGTCACCATCTCAACCTCCAGGGTGATGGTCTTGCCAGTGAGGGTCTTGACTAAAGATCTGCATGTTTGAGTTGTTGCTATGAACAGTTGAAAGAAATTGAATTGAATTGAATTATGAGTTAAAATCTATAGTAGCGTCACTTGTTTACAAATGTAGCAATACATTAATTAATCAGATAAACGCTTGGGTTATTAACGTCATGAGATCATTGCTGAGTGACGTCAGCCATGCCTATGGAAAAACAATATTGAGGACGTACAACGAAGAAAAGAAAAGCCCTCTTCTGGTGAGAAAGTTAAAGCACCACTTCACCACTTTTTAACCCATCTTCATATAATAGGTCCTCACTAATAATTATGATAAAATGGCAGAATACTTTTCTACTCAGTCTGTGTCTCATAGGAGGGCTGTGGGAAGTTCAGAAACCCGTCTACCAGTGACATCATCGATGGGGAATCCAAGCTAATAGAAACTGCAGGCTTTCTAGTCCTGAAAAGTTGCAATGCAAAATTGGAAGCCATCGTTCTCACGATAATAAAAATCCAAACATTTTAGTAAAACAATATTGTTTAAAAATATCTGCCTAACGATGATGTCACTGATGGACGGGTTTCTGAACTGACCACAGCCCTCCAATGAGACACAGACTGAGTAGAAAAAAATTGTGCCATTTTATCATGATTATTAGTGAGGACCTATTATATGAAGATTGAAAAGTGGTGAAGTGGTCCTATCTATTTCATCCCACGCATAGCAGCCTTCTTCCTCTGGGTATGAATATTGTTTGTTTGAATATCTTGAGTGACAAATAAAAGTAACCTTTGTGATTCTTGAGTATTTGTTGTGCGGCGTTTTGGTTCTATAGTTGTGGAGTTGCTTTTTTCAGAATTAAGGAATGGAATTTTGCAGTATGAAAGGAAAGGTTGAAACATATTTATGTAATTTAATGCCTGGAATACCATAGTGTTGACGTATATTAGCGCTGAGTTTTCATATTGAGGTTTCCATATAGTCTCTGTTGGCCTGCTAGGTCACTGTTTTCATTTTGAGGCCATGGTGTCAATAATGTCTGTTTCGAATGGCTATAGTTCTCCTGAAATATCTTAGGGTGGAGGTGGAGATATTTCTGGCGTTACGGTATTTTGGCGTTGAGATTGTTGATTGAGATGTGGAGGTGCTTACGCTGCAGACTGTGGTGTGTCTGGTCTGTTCACTCAGATGACGAGGTAACAGTGGGGAAGTTCTATGCCACCTTCCTGATACAGGACTACTTCAGGAAGTTCAAGAGACGCAAAGAGCAAGGTCTCGTGGGCAGGCGCTCATGGGAGGGACTCAACACCTCCATGGCTCTACAGGTGAGTGCATCGTCGACATCCATCCTTATCACAGGCAGGTCTTAATCTCACAATTTAGAGAAGGTTTCATATTGTTTCTGGGGAATTTCTGTAAATATAAATGTATAATTAATTTAAAAATGAATTAATATTAGTATGAAAGGAAACCAGAAACTCAAAAGGATTGTACTTTCCTCGTTTGTAGTGCATTGAAGTGCATTAGAACAAAAGAATGCCATATGAGCCGCCACTCAAAACACTATGCATTCAAAGTGTATCTGCAAAAAAAGCTGCTTGGCACCAGCTTGCCTGGCAGTTTTCCTTCAGCCCTTCACATCTGGGAACGCTTAGAGCGTACACAGACAGCCTCTCTTGCACAAATAAAGATAACAAACATAGACACGGGAGGCCAATGAATCGGTTGTTTGGTGTGACTTTGGCTGTGCGTGCGTGCGCGCAAGAGCGATCAATGTTAAACCGCAGATGCGCAGGGTTTACTCGTCCTACATGCAAGTAAAAAAAAAAAAAAAAAACGCCTGCCTGCAGTTCCAGCTTTGACCATTGATATGATATGATATGATATGATATAGTACTTTATTGTCAGTTCACACTGAAATGTGTCTTGCGACACAGCAGCCAGTATGCAGAACACATACACATTTGACATAACACAAAGAACAAGACAATTTACATACATAAAGACATGGAGACAAGAGCAATATCCACCGCTTAGATTATCCTAGGCTATACTACAACTCCTGATTAAGCCTCAAGGTCGACTGGTGGACAAAGGACCTCTTTAGTCTGACCTTATTGTATGCTGGTACACCATATCTCCTTCCTGAAGGTAGTAACCTATATTCTCCATACAACACATGCTTAGTATTGGGCTCGGTGGCTTCAACATTGGACAGCAGCCGCTCTGGGGGCAGTACTTCTCTTTGCACCTGTCTGTATAGAGCGTCGCAGTCCCTCCCCCTTTCAGATTCTGAAAGGGGGAGGGACTGCGACGACGCTCTATAGGTGTGTGGCTCTCAGCTTCTGTCTTCATTGCAGGCTGGCCTCCGCACGCTCCACGACATCGGCCCAGAGATCCGTCGAGTCATATCATGTGACCTGCAGGAGGCGGGGCTAGTGGACATCAGTGGACACGACGAGGAGGACGTATACAAGGTAACAGTTCTTCGTGTTGCTTGCATTACATTTTGTTGTTAATAATGGGGTTTTCTTTTCTATTCTTTTTTTTTTTTTTTAACATCTGTTTATTATGATTTTTGGCATATAAGCATTTCAGTAATGATTTAACCATAAAATTACAGATCGGACAAAAAATAGCAAAAAACGTACAAACAAGAGACTTACAATAAAAGGAGACAAAACATAACTCAAAGAAAAAGACAAAAACAACAAAATTATAACTGACAAGGCTGATGACTACACGGCACTCCGAGGACAGAAACAACATCACTATAAATTCTAAAAAACATTTCTGATATGAAAAAGAAGACATATGCATACATGTGTACCCTCATAGAGAATACAAACATACATACAGTATACACATATCAAATATTAATTAGATGACATTACAGGGCAGAACAACATTGAATTGAATTACACCACTTCAGTCCAATGTAACAAGCATCTCAATAATGGGCGACCAGGTTTTTAGATAAAGGTGTTCTTTTTTCGACAAGGTGAATCTAATTTTCTCCATATGCAGCACTCCTCCCAGCTCCCTTAGCCACATGTCAACTGTCGGAGGTTTATCCGATTTCCAGGCTTGTAATATTAATTTCCTGGCTAACAGTGTTGCGAGCGAGATGGCCTGTGCCTCGTATTTGTTTTGTACTTGATCTGGTTCCACCACACCGAAGAGTGCAACTAGAGGTGCCGGGGGGAAGTCTCTTTTATAAGCTTTAGCCAAGAAATCAAAAATTTAATTCCAGAAACGTTGCAATTTATGACATTGAAGGAACTGATGAGACAAAGTCCCTTGTTCCGTTGAACACTTTCCACACATGGGAGAAGAATCTTTAAAGATTTTGTTTAATTTAGTTGGGGAATAGTGCAGCCTATGAACAATCTTAAATTGAATCAGAGAGTGCCTAACATTGATAGAGCTATGGTGAATGTTGGTGATACAATCCTCCCATACTACATCTGAAATCTCTATGCCTAATTCTCTTTGCCAATTGTCCTTAAACAAGCTTGAGGATGGGTTAACCACGGTCAGTAAGGTGTCATAGAATTGAGAGACTGCACCTTTTTCAAAGGGCTCAATGTTGAAGAAACTATCCAAGACTGGATGACTGGGTTGTTGTTCATATTGTGGGACATGCGTTCTAAGAAAATGTCTCAATTGCAAGTAACGGAGAAAATGTGATGATGGGAGCCGGAAGGATTTTCTTTTCTATTCTACTTTACTATTGAAATTGTATGGTGAGTTACTCATCTCTATAAGGACCATACCGCCATCAGCACACACAGCTATTGAACATAAACATATTCTGTTAATGGCTGTATCTTCAAAATATTTATTTTTCAGGGGCACTAGCCCCTCCTATTCACAGGTTTAATGTTTGTCTTGTCTAGACATTAAAAACGCCATTGACAATGGACAGAGTTTGTTTCGTCTCCAACACAAATAAGGGACCACGATTCTTATAAACTGCTATTTTGTGATGTTAAATTGATGTCATATGTCATATGTGATGTTGGTCACGGGTGTGATTTTTTTAAAACACTTTTACTTCAATTTGTGCAAATTGACACCTCAAAAGTTATGAGTTTACGCTGGGATTTTGGCATACATCATTGTCCACGGTTTCCTGTGTTTAGAACTAGTTATACTCAGTATACTCTCTTGTGTTGTATACCAGCCTCGACAGGGCAACGGTGGTCTGTTTGGTAACCATGTCCACTACGTCAACGGAGACCAGCGAGGCCCCAGCCACCTGACCAATGTCACCCAGCGGCCACTGCAGGTCCTGCCCCCTTCCTTCTTCGCCTCCCTCAAGCCCCCCCTCACCGCCATGGGAGCCGTTGACGGTGAAAAGGGAAGGGAGAGGAGCAGCTCACCGATCCAGTATAACCACCATTATCACCCCCCTAACCTGCATAATTACCTCCCCCACGCTAACTTCACCGTCCACCAGTCCCCGCTGTCCTCGAATGCCAACCTCAACAACGCCAACGTGCCCCCGGTTCTCTCCATGACCAAGGCCAGGAAGCGGAAGTACTTGTTAAGGCGGGACCGGACACATTCAACCGCCAACGGGGTGCCGCCGCCCTCCTCCGGCTCAGCCAATCCCGGCAAGGGAGAGAATTATGACAGGGCTTGTCAGTCACATTCAGCAAGGTCAGTTGATGGAAACAGCAAGTTTGAAACTTTTAATAAATAACAACTTTTTGTTGTTGAACAAAAATGCCTTTACATACATCCTCCTGCTATGTTTTAAGTATTATGTATTCAGTAAAAAAACAAACCAGATATTAAACGTGACATTAAGCTTCCTAAAAATTTACGCACATGTGTTTTGGAATGAATTTAAATTGATGTATAAACTCATATTAATTAACATTTTCTCTTTTCTCCTCTTCCCTTCCTGGTCCTACATCCCAAATAAACCTACCTATCTGAATGGTTTGTCACTGTTCTGCTCGGAGCAGGACTCAGTACTACGAGGCCTATATTAGGTACAGTATTGAATTACTGAATTATCTTGAACCTAAAAGATTGTTCCTTGGGTATTGTGTCTTTGATGCCAGAACTTTACTACTCTATACATTGCCTGATACAAGTATTGTTGGTGATGGTGATAGGTGTGTAGGATAATCACTTGAGGGGTGTGTACTTTCATTACAGTACAGAATCCCAGTTCAGTTATCAAAGAAAGAAAGAAATAAATAAATACTGACTGATAACCAAGACGATGGAATCTCTTTGCGTTATTCGCGACTGAAAATATACCTTTATAATTCCAGGTCAGAAACAGGAGGTGGTCTCGTCCCCACCATTTGTCGAGAGGAGCCTGGGGGCGAGGACATTGATGACGGGCGGGGAGGGGCCTACTACAGTGGGGAGGAGTTTCAGGAGGAGGACATCATGCTCACCAGGGAAAGGTATTGACCAAAACATACCTTTTTATAGCCCTACGGTACACTATGGCAGTGGTTCCCAAACTGTGGACCCCCCATAAGAGAAGATCTTTACGGCTCTAGGGCGCGAAGACTCCCAACACACTGAATCCCGCGGATAAAGTAGGCTGTGTACATATAACTACAGACAACTACAGAGATTAGTCTACCGCATACAGTATGTACAATTATATAGCCTACATTTAACAAACAATCTTGATTGACATTTGTAAATAGGTCAATCCAAAAACTTCTATGAGGATAAAACCAGGAAAACGTGACGACTGTATGGAAAAAGGGACAGAACTGGGAGGCGGAGGCACGAGGGGTGCACTGCCCGGGACAGTGTGCGTTGGGAGTCTTCGCCTCTAGGGCCCCCAGTTTGACCTGAGTTAGGCTACAGCCCCCTTATTTAATTTCTATCTCTGGGACCCCAATACATAATGTAAAACCAATCTTAATTTAACTCTCTGATTTACAGACCAATAAGGGTCCATTTTGCTTCCTAACTATCATTTAGCTGGGGACCCCCTGGAACTCCCTCAAGGACCCCTGGGGTCCATGGACCACACTTTGGGAACCACTGCGCTATGGAAGTCTGTATCTGTATCTAACCATAAGACAAATACTCAATTTATACAAAATCAATAAAGTTAATGTATTATTACTGCTGAATGCCATAATACATAGAATAACATGAAAACATGACAGTTTGGTTGCAGTTCAGTTGACGGTAGGGTTTAAGGGATAGTTCACAATTTTTGAACTTAAGTTGTATGAAATACTTTTAATATATAAATACTATTAATATAGTGGTTGCGACTGTATTAATTGATTGCCCGATTCCTGTGGTGGGAGTTCTGCTCTGGTTTTGATGAATATTAAGTAGTTCCGGTCATTTTGTGGGGGCCACTGGGGCCAAGCATTAAAAGTAAATCAATCCACAAAACTAACGTCGTTTGTATTGTTGACATATTTCTAAAATATTAGCGCAACTTTCGTTCAACTTTGACCCCTCTGTCACATGGAACTATTTTTTGGGCGTAGTGATATGGACAAAAAAAACATCAATCTGTTTGATATGGGGTCAAAAACTAACAAAAGTTGCTCTATATGGTAGAAATAGGTCAAAATATACAAGTGACAGTTTTGTGTCTCCACAAAATGACCGGAACTACTTAATATTTCACCAAAACCAGAGCAGAACTAAAAAAATAATCTGAACTATCCCTTCAATGTGGTAAAGATACATTTTAATTAAATTGTGATATTATGAAAGATATCAGACATTTCCCAAAAGGAAAAGCATGTATTAAATTCAGTCTGAACTGAAGCAGCGTCAAAACGTAACCCCACCGGCGATCAAAATTAATAGAAGGGCGAATATGAAACGCAGTATAGAACCCTGGCCTTACTGTGTTGTTTTGCAGGTTGCCAAAAAAGTTCTGCCATGACCCCGAAGAAGGAGAATTTGACCTTGAAACCGTCAGGGGTCACCACCAGCCTGACTTTTATTATGACAATGACCAACGGCCTATCCACCGGGACGAAAGGCAGTCACCTACGAGACTTGTACCCTCGCCCCAAGGTTAGCGTTTGTTGCTATTGGTTTAGTCATGAATTCTGTCAACCTTTAATTGTCTATTTAATTCAATTGTGAAATTTGTTACACTATCACGCAACTCAACTGCAACTACATCCTAAGTGTTAATGTAACTCCGAGAGAGTGTACAAATGGAACCAAATTCCATATTCCATTTGGTACACATCATCAGCATCCAGTGCTTAACGCGCCGGCCTGGGCAGCCAGAGACCCTGCTGGTTTTCAGATTCAGATTCCTTTATTTGCCATTGTGTAAAACACATAGGAATTTGTTTTGACATTTGCGTGTGTGCATTCCATATTCCTTTTTTCACATATAACAAAATAAGTACGAACAACTTAGTCCACCACCATCTCCACTGTCTTTAGAGCATTTAGCTCTGAATTGTTGTTACTGCGCCAACTCCGCAGCCGCTCGATGGTTGTCTCAGCTTTGATTCCAGGGCAGAAAAGTGTCGCAACACGCAAGACCCTTATAAGGCTTAACCCCAAATTGCTCCCGAGGTGCTTCCCCCATAGTGCCCACTGCTCCTGTTACTCAGGATGGGATACATGCAGATACCTAATTTCACTGGTTCGTCTGGTATGCAAATATACAGTGACAAATACCACAAAGCAGTATGGACTATATTATTATTATTGACATAATAGTATATATATTATATAGCGACTGCAAGTCCTGTTCCTGTGTGTTCTCTCAGCCTCTAGACCTGCCTTCAATTTTGATTGTCTTGGGAGAAAAAGCAGTCAGGATGAGGTTCCCCCTTCTTCCTCCTGCACAGCCGTACCCCTGCACCTTATGCAGCAACAGGTAATTGTACTAGCCCTGCACCTTATGCAGCAACAGGTAATTGTACTAGCCCTGCACCTTATGCAGCAACAGGTAATTGTACTACCCCTGCATCTTATGCAGCAACAGGTAATTGTACTAGCCCTGCACCTTATGCAGCAACAGGTAATTGTACTACCCATGCACTTTACGCAGCAACAGGTAATTGTACTAGCCCTGCACCTTATGCAGCAACAGGTAATTGTACTACCCATGCACTTTACGCAGCAACAGGTAATTGTACTAGCCCTGCACCTTATGCAGCAACAGGTAATTGTACTACCCATGCACTTTACGCAGCAACAGGTAATTGTACTAGCCCTGCACCTTATGCAGCAACAGGTAATTGTACTACCCATGCACCTTACGCAGCAACAGGTAATTGTACTAGCCCTGCACCTTGTGCAGCAACAGGTAATTGTACTAGCCCTGCACCTTATGCAGTAACAGGTAATTGTACTAGCCCTGCACCTTATGCAGCAACAGGTAATTGTACTACCCATGCACTTTACGCAGCAACAGGTAATTGTACTAGCCCTGCACCTTATGCAGCAACAGGTAATTGTACTAGCCCTGCACCTTATGCAGCAACAGGTAATTGTACTACCCATGCACCTTACGCAGCAACAGGTAATTGTACTAGCCCTGCACCTTATGCAGCAACAGGTAATTGTACTAGCCCTGCACCTTATGCAGCAACAGGTAATTGTACTAGCCCTGCACCTTATGCAGCAACAGGTAATTGTACTAGCCCTGCACCTTATGCAGCAACAGGTAATTGTACTAGCCCTGCACCTTATGCAGCAACAGGTAATTGTACTAGCCCTGCACCTTATGCAGCAACAGGTAATTGTACTACCCCTGCATCTTATGCAGCAACAGGTAATTGTACTAGCCCTGCACCTTATGCAGCAACAGGTAATTGTACTAGCCCTGCACCTTATGCAGCAACAGGTAATTGTACTAGCCCTGCACCTGAGTAAAATTGAAGATTGCTAATATTTTCATTTCATGGATTCTCTCTTATGACCCACCATGACGTTTGTACTCCATTCTAGGTAATGGCGGTGGCAGGTTTGGATGGCAGTAGGATTCATCATCTGTCACCGACACGGTCGCCTTGCACCTGGGCCACACCCCCTGCCTCTCCCATTGGCCGCGACTGCTCACCTAACTACACACCACTCATACAGGTGTGTGTGTGTGTGTGTGTGTGTGTGTGTGTGTGTGTGTGTGTGTGTGTGTGTGTGTGTGTGTGTGTGTGTGTGTGTGTGTGTGTGTGTGTGTGTGTGTGTGTGTGTGTGTGTGTGTGTGTGTGTGATGTACACTTTACACTATACGGCTCAGGGGTCAGCAAATTATTTTGGGGGATCCCCAGATTATTAAAAACAAAAAAATAAATTGGCAACTGAATGGCTGGAAAATGGAAATGAAGAGTTTAAACTCATAGTACATAGTACATACATAGTAAACTCATAGTACATATCGGTAGTACATGCATAAGCTTTTCTTAATGATTGTATCTGGTTTCAGTATTTATGTATGCTGTATTTTCTCTATTATTATTAAGGTTATTGTAGCGGTCAATTTGTATCTAGTGACAGCACTAGACCCGTGGTCATGGTGGTATGGTATAAAAACTTAGATTGGAGAGATTCATTGATTGATGTACTGTATAGATTGATGTGAAAATCAAGCCTCTGGAATGTTTTCAATCAGTCTGGATATCTGGGACATATTTGGCCAAACTTTTGCTCTGTTCAGTCCTTGATGCCTGGCGCTCAGCATTTTAGTATTCAGAGGGCATGACAGTACTGTATAGACCTACTACGTCTAAGTTTTCTATATTGTTATACATGTATGTTTGTATTTAACCATGTTATGACATTGTTTTCTGCTTGTGTGCAGGTGGACTGGCGTGGTCCTGGCAGTATCAACAGCATCCCCGGCATGGTGAGGAAGAGTTCATGGTATACAGACGCCCAGGATGTCCCGCCCAGCCGCTGTCACTCTCCGTCACACCTACAGTTACCTACTGAGAGACGGACACACTTCCTGCAGAAGAGAGGAAGTGCCAACAGTCTGGTTGAAGCTGTGAGTACAGACCTTAAGCTAAATTGCAATACCCAAAATCTCGGCCACTCGCTCACTCCCACTCGGTCACTCGGGGTCATTCCAGCGTGACCCGGAAATGGTTAACGTTCCGATTGTTAAAGTGCTCCATCGAGGAGGAGAGTGGAGTCGAGTGGAGGAGCCGAGTGGGCTCTCCGAGACCGCATAGACTAG
This sequence comes from Protomyctophum bolini, assembly GCF_963924005.1. Taxonomy (NCBI): domain Eukaryota; kingdom Metazoa; phylum Chordata; class Actinopteri; order Myctophiformes; family Myctophidae; genus Protomyctophum; species Protomyctophum bolini. The sequence continues at coordinate 26,478,150 of NC_137866.1, forward strand.
AGCGAGTGTACATCAGGTGCAGGCTCGGTGGGGTATTTTGTCTCCTCGCAGCGGACTTCCGCATCACGTGTACATGTTTTTTTCCTTCTCCAGTGACATTAGTCCGCCTCCTCCACATGTGGCACAGAAAACACTGCTTGAAACATGCACATGTTACCAATACATACACATTGGCCTCGGTTACATGCACAAAATGATGAATTGTCTATTCTGTAGACTGTACGGCTCTGTTCGGAGTTCCAGTGATCCAGCTGTGTGACTGTGACACTGTATTGTTCCACCACTTTTGCTTTGGCAATGTAAACGTATGTTTTCCCATGCCAATAAAGCCCTTTGAATTTAATTGAATTGATACACGTCATTAGTGATCGCGGAATTTGCCGTCGCTTTGAAATGACAGCTTAGTACATTCCGATTCTAGAGGAAAATTCGACCACCACTCTGTCCTCGCATCGAATCCTCTCCTCCTCGCTGGGGGCGGAGCCGAGGAGCGAGTGGAGGACGCGAGGAGAGTGAGCGAGTGTGAAAGTTGTGGTATTGGAATTTAGCTTTATAGTATATATTATACTAGACGGCACCCGGAGGAAACCCTGAGGCGAAATGGACATAGTGGCCGAATTTGGTATTGCAGCGCTGGGCCAAACACATGCTGGTCCGTTGACTATCATTGTGCATGTTCATGATGACACGTGAACGCTGTTTCATACCTGAACGCGTGCAATGATAGTCAACGGCCAGCGCGCTCATGTGTTTGGCCCAATCAATCCCAGAATGCACTCTGTTCCTACCCGGAAGGAGGAGTGAAATCGCCTCATGCGCTTTAGAGCAACTTAATGCAAGTGGATGGGATGAGAAATCCGGTGCCGTCTCTATTAATATATACTCTAAGTTACAGACCAGGGGGGCAGTCAGACAGATATTTTGTGAAGCCACTGAGGAAATCGGGATTTCCTGAAAGTTCATATAATGGCCTGTTGTGGCGCTGTCATTGGACCCAGAAAAACCCATAGCCCCATAGAAGTCCATGTATTTGGGCCCAACTTCACCTAGACTGTATTACCTTAATAAACATGGTCATGAATACTTTCTGCTTCCAGTCACTAGTTTAAAGTCTCATTTCTAATGTCATAATATTCTTTTTGGAAAATTATGGTCCCATTTATTAAAAGAATTACCATAAAGTCGCGTATGTTCTGAGGGGCGTGGCTACCGTTACAGTCTATGATCGGGATTCCCCTCCCACTCGAGTCAAAATAAAAACCAACGGAGAAGAAGGGGGGAAGTCCCGCCTCGTTGTCTGGGCCAGCCAATGGCCAGCTGGGCCAAAACGGATCTAGAAAGATGGCGACTTACAATACAAGGACTGACAGGCTTCATTTCACGTTCATGTTAGACCTCGGAGAACGCTTTGTCCATATTTTTTACAGTCTATGGTACAGACAAACAATCATACACACAAGGTCTACAATGTAGAGTAATGCGTGTATGTTTTTGCACTTGTGCTGTTAACCCATCATGTAGTCTCTACATGATGATTTTAGCCTTAATGTCTGACTGTGCCTTGTGCTGTTTACATTTTATTTCATTTTTATATATAAAACATGTTATATGTTTTGGGCTTTTTGCCTTTATTGATAGATTAACAGTAGTTTGACAGGAAAGGGGGAGAGATATGGGGGGGGGAAGACACGCAGCACAAGTCGCCGTGATCAGGACTCGAACCCATGACACGCTGTCAGGCTGGCAAGATTTTACCTTTCATTTATCTCCTCCTTTTTTGCATTGACAGGTGCTCATCTCAGAGGGCCTGGGCATGTATGCCCGTGACCCAAAGTTCGTCACGGTGACCAAGCATGAGATTGCCGACGCCTGTGCGATGACCATCGACGAGATGGAGAGTGCCGCCAGCAACCTACTGAATGGCACCATGGGTAGTGGTAACGATGGGGGGGTGGCGGGTGGACCTGCCGGGGCTGCTGGGACCAGTAGTTCAGACACGCTCTACTCAAGCACAGGGCTCAGGGACTGTAGTATACGAGACTACAGCGACGAAGAGCCAGACATTTTGGTCAAATGCCGGGAGGAGGACCTGACAGATGAGATGATATGTGTCACAATGCTATAGCGGCAGCTTGCAATGGGATCATTTATTTTTTCGTTCTTTTTAAAATTTTATCCCACGATTTTGCAACCCATTTTTTTTACACCCGGGAGCCAATTGCCTAAACTGTAATCCTATGGGCGCTACTCTCCCTCTGCCAACCTGAGGAGAGTCCCAAACTAAGCTCATGCTTCCTTCGATGCATGAGGAGTGAGCCGCACCTGACAGGGGGGAGTTTCCCGACACGTGGAAGGAACACGTTATTCCAAACAGTTCCTTTCCCCTCCATCAGGCTGACCAGGGGAGGAGGCAGCATAGAGACCAGGATTACTGCATGTTTTTTGTGAGGGTATCTACCCTAGGGGACACGGGGAGAACATGCAAACTCCACACAGAAAGGCCCTTTCGCCAACCATACCTAGTGTATTGGTGTTGATGACTCAGAGGAGAGAACACGCCCCCCAGCGACCCCGGCAGGAATCAAACCCGGGACCTTCTAGCTGTCAATGGGATCATTTAGGTTTTTAAATGTAATTTATGGAACCTTTATTTTTTACTGGTTTACTGGTCTGTTTTTACATTTCATCCTGCTACTATATGGACAACTGACAGTAAATATAGTAGATATTTTTATGAACTCTTTAAAATCACAGGGAGGTGATGGCAGAGAGAGTGGGGATGAAACACGCTTTTCGGAAAACCGACGGAAAAACGCTGCTAAAAATGTAATGAGTTAACTGGACAGCGATGGATAAGAGAACAAAAAGTGCCTTGCTTTCTTTCTTTCCATGTGTTTTAGTTGGAAGGATTGCAACATTACAAGAGAAGAGAAGAATTATTGTTGGAAGGGTGGGCTGATATAAAATGATGAGTGGAAAGTACGGTAGATGAATGGAAGAAGGGATGGAATGGTGAATGGTGATGAATAATAATGAATTGCATTTTTATAGTGCTTTTCCAAGTGCTCAAAGTGCTTTACAATGGTTCATTCATTCATACATTGGGAGGTGAAGCAGTGAACAGTCGACGCCAGCGTCCTCACTTCCCACATTCACACACCAATGGTGGCAAGCTCACACCAACCAACTCATTGGAGGCAATGTAGGGTTCAGTGTCTTGCCCAAGGACACTTCGACATGTGGACTGGAGGAGCCGGGATTCGAACCGCCGACCCAGGGATCATTGGACGACCTGCTCTACCTCCTGAGCCACAGCCACTGGTGATGGTGATTGGTGATGGTGAATGGTGATGGTGATAGGGATGGTGATGGTGATGGTGATGGTGATGGTGAATGGTGATGGTGATGGTGATGGTGAATGGTGATGGTGATGGTGATGGTGATTGGTGAATGGTGATGGTGATGGTGATGGTGATTGGTGAATGGTGATGGTGAATGGTGAATGGTGATGGTGATGGTGATGGTGATGGTGAATGGTGAATGGTGATGGTGATAGTGAATGGTGATAGTGAATGGTGATGGTGATGGTGATGGTGATGGTGATGGTGATGGTGAATGGTGGAAGGTGGAAGGTGTCTGCAGAGGAAGTCGCTCAATCTACCTGACTTCCTCTTAGTGGCAGTACTTAAAATGTGTTTTATATTTTTACTCTTCAATGGTGAATTGTTAGTCAAACAGCCCACATGTTTGACTGGTAGACTGTAACAAAACACATTTTATGTGTTTCTCCCACATATGATTTTAGACCCAACAAACTTTTTCAGATAATGAAAACATTTTATATCCCTTCAGGTCAAACCCTACGTTCTCCCCATGAATAATTTGTTTCATTATGGAAATGCCAATTAAGCATTTTTTTCCCCTGTGAATCAGTTTGACAATACAGGTAGTTTAGCTTCAGGGGCCAGTCCACCTCATTTCCACTGACACAGGGCTATAGGGCTGATGTCTGATCTTGAACCAGTTTGTGAATTTCCACCTAATAACTACTTGTTCTAGGCTGTAAACATTGTCTCTATACTAGCCCCACAAAAGCACTGGGCTCAAAGCCAGGAGGCTCTGACAGCAAGGCTGTTTTGTTTCTTCTTGGAACAATACGGGACGCCTGTGAGCCGCCAACCTATATCAGTAGAAATAAACAATCAGGGATTAAGGGGTTGTTTCTGTCACATCTTGACTTGAAATGGAAATTACATATCGGACACACATACAGACACACACACACACACACACACACACACACACACACACACACACCCCCCGAATAAACATGCATGGGCGGACATTAGAAGGGGATATAGTTTCCCATGTACCCAAATTACTTTTTATTTTAGGAGCCTAATGTTTTATGATTTATTCTTGTTGCCTCACTGGTCAGTAGAAAACAACAGCAGTGACAACTGACAACACAGACATGTGGGGTGAATCAATTGGCATAATCACTGACTACATTAGGGAGAAAAAAGGGGTTTAAAAAGCCAAAAAAGAAATGGGAAGCCGTTTCCCCTACGAGACTACAAATACAGGTACAGAATAATTGGTATGCAAATGTTGATACGGCATGTGTAGTATGTCACAGGTCTGTATTCTTATTGTCAGGTGAAAACCCTGTATATCCCAAAAAAAATTAAATGTAATTTCTTGATTTTGTACTTAAATAAATAATAAATAAATAAAATAAAATGGGTTTTGGCAAAATTCCAAGATTGACCATCTGTGCATGCTGCCCGTTTTCAGGACTCTGTAATCACCTGCAGGCTCATGACACCCCGCATTCCATGACGCCCGGAAAGTTTGGTAAAGTTATAGCCTAGAACTGCTACAGTATGTCTATATAGACATGTGAATTTGGATATAAATGATTGAGTTTATGTATTGTCATTCTCTTTGGTTACTTGAAGTGCTCCTTCAAGTAAGACCAAATCAAAGGATGATGTTTAGCTCCATATTCTGACACGCGTGAATTCCATTTGTCTGCATCTCAGAGGACAGTCAAGACGGGCAGTGTCAGTAGACCAATCACAGGCAGGCGGGGCGTTACCATGCCTCAGCCATGCCTATGCTCGGACACAAACGGAATTCACACTTCTGACACTCAAGCATCCTGCTCAATGCTTGGCATAGTTTAATTAATGTAGACATTTAGCTAATGTTCTTATGCACACTTACAATAATTACATGTTCTTCATAACCCCCAACTTCTCAAAAATCTGTCCATTACGTAGGGACAGTTACTGTATCGCTATAAAGAACTTGGAAGTCTTGGAAAAGCTGTAGGAGGAATAGGATGTTTTATGACAAGCTTTTGATGACAGTCTTGTTGTGAGTCTATTTTGAGACACGGTTAAGGTCAAGTTAATTTATATGTCCCAAGCTGGGCGCTTCATTTTACAGCAAATAATAAAAGCTCTTAAAACAGTCTCCTCATCAGGTCAATCAGGCAATCCTCTTGCCATTGTTTTCAGAAGAACTTGACACTTCAGGGGCTATTTCAACCACGTGGTCTGCAGCAGCTTCCACCAGCGCAGCAGGTTATTCTTTTCCTAGTATTCTATCTTTTTCACTTTCTTGGAAACTGCACTTTCTTTTAAACCCGTGAACCTGTATTGTGACAATCAAGTTGAAGTTCATCAAAGTGGCTCAACGGCTTTCACTGTGTATGTTTAATTTAGTTTGACAGAGTTTTGAGGAGTCTTCCCACAGTGGCGGTGCCGCGGTGACCATCAGTTGTGAGAGGTTGTTGTCAGTGTTGAGTTTGGTTCGGTGTCCTAGAGCAGTGGTTCCCAAACCTTTTTTAATTAGCCCGTGGACCCCCATTTGAAAACATATGAGGGACCCCCATAAGAGAAGATTTTTACGGCTCTAGCAGTGATTCTCAACCCGCTTAATTTACAGGACCCCCAGTTTGACATGCATTAGGCTACGGACGCCCCATTTAATGTCATTTAGATCTCTGGGACCCCCAATGTATATTATAAAATCAAATTAAATTTAACTCTGAGAGTGTACAAATGGAACCAAATTGGGCCACGAGGGTCCATTTGGTTCTATTTGTACACTCTGAGTTACAGACCCATAAGGGTCCATTTGGTTCTTAACTATCATTTAGCTGGAGACCCCCTGGAACTCTTCAAGGACCCCTGGGGGTCCCTGGACCCCACTGTCCTAGAGCTTGTCATCCCTCCTGGGGAACCACGATGTCATTCCCTTTATGATCCACATTATCAGCTAGCAGAGACTGATTATTCAGTTTCAACTGTATTCTCATGCAAACACTTCAACTTGCTAAACAGAAGCTCAATGTTTCTTCCTCTCCAGAGCTTGCTTGCATAGACTCTTTGCTTCTTGCATTTATTTAAGTGTTTTATTCCCCTCTTCTCCTTACTTTATATACAGTAAAGACACAAAAACAAAGCTTTGTTATACTGTATGTGCAATTCACAGCTTTATTCTTTATACTGTTCCACCGTTTTACAGATTTTTATGATAATGATGTAATCTGTAATTGAAATAACATAATTATATAAAAGTGCTTAACTGAACTTGAAAATGTGTTTCCCAACAGTACATTTTAGATTTTGTACCTTTTGTTTTACAGATTTTGTACAGATTTTTGTACAAAAGCAACAACAACCTCATTTTGTACATTAATTGTTTGATTCTCTTAAATATTTTCATGGAATTATAATGAAACGGCTGATCATTTTGATTTTGTGTCACGTGATGAGGACACCATCAGAGTATATCCTCTGGTGTATGTTCAAACAATTAACACTTAAAACTACAAAATCAAAAAGCTTTGTCACAAGGCTGAGTACATCATCCCTTCTGATCCAATACAAATAATCATGACATACAGTATAGAGCGTTGCAGTCCCGCCCCCTACCAGGGCCCAGGAAATGATTCCCCGTTCATTTTTCAAAACGACGACCTCTGCATCCACGGGATGCACTACTGTACTACTGTACTGTTTTTATTCTAGTTTATTTTCCTAGCTTTAGTTATAATAATCATTTCTTCTTCTGTTTTCTACATTAATATAACCACATTATAACCATATAAAATGAAATGGGAGTTAAATGCTGCAATTTGTAAAAATGGCAAAATATGACTCGTTGAAGTGGGACACATAATGTCCCGGGGACTCATCTAAAAGACCATCCCTGCATCCCGGGACTCATTACATTGAAAACCTATTTACATCACTGTTAATGTTGCTATGAAATTTTGTTAGACTCAACACAGATTATTATAATTGTTCCTACATAATCTCACCTTGCGACTCTCGTGGCCTGAAAATGTGTGTAGACCACGTGTACACACATTTATGTGGAGAGATAACTATGCAGTTTCCTTTTCAGCACATTTTTCAGCGCATACCATATTATGGCCCCAATTACATAAATGTGTTCCTACGGTAATTTATTTGTAAACATCCATATACACTTCACTGACAAGAAATTAAATATATTTCGTATTTTTATCTTATACATGCAATTCATTGTGTTCTGAAGGCAAAGCTACCGTTCTAATATCCTGAGCTATAATTCATACTTATTGGCACTTCAAATGGTCACGAGACCAAACAGATCCAGTTAAGATCTGTTTCATCTTCAGAATGCACTGCAATACTTGATTCTGATTTGTAATAATAATTGTAACCACTCCTTCAACATATAGAAACAAATGCTGATCTACATTCCCACAACGCATCACAATGTGAGGCATTCTGCGCTGGTAGATCTGTTATTTTAGTTGTTTTTTTTCATGTAAAAGAATTAAGGCACATTTTGACAAATTGATTGTTGCCCATAATCGGGATGCCAGGGTTAATGTGGTCAATTGTAATATCATACAGTCAACATTTCCCAAAAGGAAATTATTGAGTCTGATCAGAAGCAGGGATAAAACATATCCTCACCGGTGATTATAATTTAAAAAAATTACCATGGGGGGGTTTCTAAGACCAGCATTGGATTCCCCATCCCTTCCAGAAAACCAAGCCTCTCATAAGATGTTGAAAATATGTAAAACTGACAGTTCCTCATTCATTCTAAACGCGTTATTTGTTTTCATAACAAGGATTTTGTCTTTAAATCTAATACGGTAGTCATACATTGACAATTTGTAAATCCTAGAAAATAGGCAATCTATAGATATTGTACAGTACACATTCACTTCATTTAGAATGCCCACTGTTGTTGAACAATATGTATAAAGGTCAGTAAACAAACTATTGCAAATGCTTAACAGTCGAGAAAAAAACGTGAGATCAGTTTATGCACGTTCTTTGTTAAAAAATAATGTGTGTAAAATATAGAATTTACATAAATGTATTTTCAGGTCCCAAAATATATTTTCAAGTACATTTCTAATATTTCCCTTTGGACATTCAAATACTGTCAGCTACATTACTAAAGGGATACTGAATCCCTTTATCGATTTTTTATTATATTAAATGGAGTTACTGTACATTACTTTAACACTTTGAGGGCTTTATATTAAAAGGTGATATACCAAGGCTGCCGGGATTGTTTAATTACCTTTGGAGCATAAGGCCGAAGTATTTGCGCCTTTGATCCACGAAAATAGTGTCGAACCGAAACATATTCCACTGTCGCGATGCGGAAGAACAACAAGCAGTGAGAGCTGATGGAGCCCAGTTGAAACTACCGTTCACTTGCATTGTACTCATTTTCCCAGAAGCCCTTGCAGACCAGAGCACGGATCGATTTCCGGTTTCGTCATAATGCGACGCCTCGTCACCAGGTCCTACGACAAATCCGCTGTTTCTTTTTAATTATAAAAAAACAGCAAATTAAACACAAAACAAATAACGGGTTTAGCGTATTACTTAAACATGGATTAATAAATATCGTGGAAAGCGGGTTATGCAACTAAACTGTTAAGACTTGATGAATCCCTGAGCACCATCATCGACTAAGACACTAACCAACCAGCCCAACTGTTATTAACCCATTTATGTGTAACCTGTACCGTACGTGGTTTTACCTTAAATGCCGGCTGCGCCCTCTGTGTCGCATACACCTCCGTGTCTCATATAGCAACAGCATTTATTTTTGAATAAGAATTTGAAGGTTTTCAGAAAACCTTAGGTTAGGTTTTAGGAGGCGTTTTTAGAATCGGCCTTCGGGTCTAAATGGGTTAAGGGCCGATTCATACTCCTATTTTAGAGCCGAATAAAAGTCGGTTCGGCTCTGTAGAGCCTACAATTTGACGTCATTTGAGGTTCGGGGGGGCGGGTACCGTCCTAAAGTCGGCTCTTCGGTGCTACTGAAAATTTCTGACGAGCCGAAATCATTTCGGCACTACAGCGCCGAAACAGCGGTAAAATAGGAGTATGAGGTTCGATTCCATTTTCAAAACGTTTTCCCAATTCTCATTCTGCCCATCCTTTGTTCAAATTCAACAATGTCAAGTATGACATTGTTGACAGTATTATATCAAAAAGGTTGAATTTGTGTTTTCTCATGGATTTGACCTAAATTCTCCATTTATCTGTCAAAAGAAATCGAAGCAGAAGGCAGTACAGGAGAGGCAGACAAGGAGCAAAAACAGAGCCTTCACACTATCTTCATTGGCAGGGCGTCTCCTTTCCCAGTTCCCACCCCACCCCAGCTCACCTCTGGGTGTCAAGTATCGGGGGGCTGTACACAGGAACCCCCGGGTCAGCGAGTGCCGGGCGTCCACGGATGATGTCAGCCGCCTTCTCCGCCATCATGACGGTGGGCGCGTTCAGGTTGCCACTGACGACGCTGGGCATGATGGAGGCGTCGACCACTCGCAGGTTCTCCAGGCCCAGGACGCGCACGTCCGAGTCCACCACCGCCATGGGGTCAGAGGGCGAGCCCATCTTGCAGGTGCAGGACGGGTGGTAGGCGCTGTCGGCCTTCCGTCTCACAAAGGCATCGATTTCGGCATCCGATTGGACCGCCGGGCCTGGCTGGACCTCAGGGCCTCGGAATGGGTCAAAGGCCTTTTGGGCAAAGATCTCCCTGGAGAGCTTCACAGACTCCCTGAACTCCCACACATCAATGTCTGAGGAGAGGAGAGGAGAGGAGAGGAGAGGAGAGGAGAGGAGAGGAGAGGAGAGGAGAGGAGAGGAGAGGAGTGGTCTTGAACTGCATCTATCTGTGATCGCCACCGGTTCTTTCTTTTTTTTTACGCCGTCCGAACACAACGCAACACAACGCAATGCATAATCAAAAAGTGTCAGGAAATCAATGCACTTTCCCTCCCTATTTCTCTATGCAATAACAGTGGAATGGAATCACTACTTATGTTCTCTCGCTCACAGAGCACAGAAGCTATACAAACCAAGATTCAACCAAAGTTCAATATAAATTCAGAATACGGTCACACATGCGATTGCAGACAAATCTATGACCATCAAAGTGACATTCATATGTTGTCCAGCTGAATGTTGGCAGTGCAGGTCCTGCAGGATATGCTGCACTGTTGTTGCACACGGAGATCTGTTGTAGTCCGTTTGAGTGGATGGATTGGACAGGTGCTTCCTTGTAATCAGGTGTGCTTTCTCTCGTTCAGAGATACTAGTCTCTACAGTAGTATACTATACATGCAACATTGCAACAGCCACCAAAAAGATTTGTGTTTGATTATCTAACCACCACTGACATGATGACTGCATTATTTACATTGACAACCATTACATGGAGTTCTGAGGTCCCTAGAGGGTCAATAATTCCCTGGAATCATCCACTCAAGTGTATTGAGCCTGTGCTATGTATGGTCTCAGAGTAGCTCTTACCTGTGGAGAGGTAGTTTGGCTGTAGAATGGGGTGATCTAGAGGGTTGGCACTCTTCAGCTTCATCCATCCAATGCTGGTGCTCCTCATTGGTCCGACGTGAACCTACAGTATGGCAAAACCATCTCTCATTAGTTCACAATAAACTTAAAGATTATATTAATGATAGCCCAACATAAGCATACAGCCATTAAAATCTAGAGCTGAGCAACAAGTGTCCCAGGGTGTGACAGTGATTGTTTTATTGTTGTGTATCTGTGTGATAGCCAGCTGTTATTCAGGTTAGCATGCATGAACACTGATGGACTGTAATAAATAACACCGTAGATTGCTTTTCACCTCTGACCAATATTTAAAAGAACAAGCAATCTGTAGTGTTCTGTTTATTATTTATACGATGTTTTCTATGTGACTTTTTCAATTTTTCCCCCTTTTTCTATGATCTTGTTTTTTCCCCCTCGGGCATGTACAACAATGTACATGCCCGTCGCAGTCGGTCACTGGCCTACTTGGGAACCTAATATTATACGTTGTCATAGCACCCGTTTTAACTGTCAGCCGGTGTCCCACATGGAGATCTGTGTATGTTCCTGTGCCCACTGGCAGAGCCTGATTGGTTGAGCCTGAATTGGCTGAGGCAGAGGCTGGAAATTGCTGAAGGTAGTTAGTAGAAGCTCTTATCCCATTGCGGCGAACAACAACAAAGTGGGCAAGACCTACGATAGCATCTCTAAATTGAAGAAAAACTAATTATTGCCAAAGTTCCCTGTGCTATTTAACCCTACCCTTTGAATTTACACAGCATGGCTTCAGATACATCTTCCGCTAGTGTGAAGTTGTGAACGTATTACACATACTTGGTAGGCTTCTATCTTGGAGGCAACGCGTCCATGGTCGATAACTTGTGAGGGTAGGAAGTGGAACTGGAGGTCAGGGTGCGTGACTCCAGGTCGACTCCGAATGAAACCCCCACTCTCCAAGTGGGCTGTCGCCCCATAACCTATAGGAGACAACCAGCGGTTTTAAGTTCCAAGCAGTATAATAGGACAGGGGTTTTCAACTGATTGTGAACGAGGGACCACCACCCTGACTTACAATCAACCTGGGGACCGCTGTTATGTTGGATGGGGATATGGGCTAAGAACTATATTATGCTATACTGTACATCCCACAATGGTCCATTGACTACTAATAATTTCCTAATAATAATGACTCAACCAGACAATCTGGTGCACTTCCCCCTCTTGAGATTCTAACTTTATCCCACGATTTTGTAACCCATTTTTTCACCCAGTGTCAATTATCGAATGTAATCCTGGGCTCTACACTTCCTTAGCCAACCTGGGGGGCAGCGGACTGACCTCATGCTTCCTTCCCTATGCATGAGGAGTCCAAGCTGCTTCTTTTCACCTGACAGGGGAGAGTTTCCCTGGCCGGACGTAGCGTGTGGAAGGAACACGTTATTCCGACCAGTTCCTTTCACCTCTATCAGGCTGGCCAGGGGGAGGTAGTTTAGAGACCAGGATTACTGCATGTTTTTGTGAGGGTACCTACCCTAGGGGACACGGGGAGAACATGCAAACAGTCATCATAGGTCACCAGGTCATTCAGTTCACGGTTTCTCAACTAGTGGATAGAAAGATTTAAATATCTACAAATCCTACATTACTGAATGCATGGTCAGGGACCACATGCAATACCTTCATGGACCACCAGTGGTCCACGGACCACCTGTTGAAAACCCCAGTGTAGGAGATCACAATGAGATTGTGCAAGATGTGTGCAGTGTGCACAGCAGCACACATCAGACATTGTGTGCATGTATTGTACATAATGGGTGTCTGTGTGAGTCTTACCAGTAAAAATAGAAAGCCACTCCAGGCCTATCTTCACCATGCGGAAGGGTTTCTGAGCCTTATAGAGGGTGATAGGCTGAGTGCACTGCTGTTGAACGTACAACTCCAGATGGTCTTGAAGGTTACTGCCGACACCTGGGAGATATAAGAGAAAGAGAAGGTGTGGGGATGGGGGACATAAAGACAAAGCAAGAAAAGTCAATATAAAGAGACACATATCAGAGAGTCAAACTGCTTGTTCATTGTAAACCAGCTTATACAAATCGGCATTATATTGTATCTATTGTCTGATTTGCTTTATTGGCCATTTAAAAGCTTTTACAGACAGACAGACAGACAGACAGACAGACAGACAGAGAGAGAGAGAGAGACACACACACACACACACACACACACACACACACACACCTGGTAGGTGCTGGACAACAGGGATGCCTAGTGTAGTGAGGTCATCGGCATTTCCGACCCCAGACAGCATGAGCAGCTGAGGAGAGTTGATGGCTCCACCACTCAGAATCACTTCCTTCTCTGCAAATACCTGGTGACAGAGAGGAAATACAATGGATTTATCAATGAATCAATCAATGAATGAGTGAGTGAGTGAGTGAGTAATTCCTTTTTTCTCCTCTACGAGCTTGCAAGGCATTTTGAATTGTTTCGATTATTCATCAACTTACCTGATTATTATCTAGCCTACACTGCCACCGAAGCTCCAATTACGGTATGCACACATTATTGGTATTGTTCTGAGCATTTCCTTCCTCCCTACAGTACCTTCTTGGTCTGCCCGTTCTGACTGTACTCCACACCGACGGCCCGGCTGCCTTCAAACAGGATCCTGGTGGTCAAACATTGGACCTCCGTCTTCAGGTTGGGCCGACCCAGAACTGGCCTCAGGTAGGCACTGGCTGTGCTCCACCTCTTCCCTGAGGAGGGTTTTGTATTGTTAGGCCTGACGTCGAAATTAAAAAAAATGTCTTTTAAATCATGACAATTGTCTGAAAAACCTCATGTTTCTATATCAGTGGTGCTCAATATTTCATGTCAAGGACTCCCAGAATTATCAGTATTTGGCCGCCGACCCCCATCTGAAAATATGTTGTTCCAGGGACCTCCCCAGAAGCAAAGATTTGAGTTAAAAACGTTTGCTCTGAAAGAATATATATTCAAAGATTTGCGCCATCACATACCTAGCTTATTATACTGTTTGATGATCAACACTTTAATTTAATAAATAGATTAACATTACACAACAACATTTACTGGCATTAGGAAACTATCCCTGTTGGGGTTCCCTGACAGTGTGCATTGGGAGATGGCTATAGACATGACCTGGGTAAACTCAGTGTCTCTTCAGCTGTGAATGTTACCAAAACGTCCGCAGCAACCATGTTTGGCATTTTCCTATAGAGGGTATGCATGTGACATCAAGTTATGCGGGAACGCCTACTGAGTGGCAAAAAAACGACTTTTTGGCCTTGACATTCCATACATCCAAACAAAAAAGTCCAATATGATTGCATTAAACGACGTTAAACGACGTTAAACTGTCAGTGTTACTGAAGTGTGTTATGCGTTTGTTTGTTTGCTCCCACCACCACCCCAGCACCACAAAAGGCCCTGACACTTACATACATTCCTCTGTGTTTCCTGTACCTTTATGGATGGTCATGTCCATCCAGCCCAGGCCCTCCTGCTGGAAGCCGTTCATGTCATCAGTGAAGGGGTATCCTGCCTGCTGGCCCGCTTCTATAAAAGTCTTGTGGAGAGGATGGTTGGTCTTCCCTCTGGACACGTGGAAAGGCCCACTGCCTCCTCGGTACCTGTGGAGCAAAGGGAAGACATCAGGATATTACAGCCATCGATTCAACAGTCGTTCCCAACCTCTGTCCTTTCCATTCTACCAAGACATTATTGTATTCACCTGTCTATTACAAAGCACTGTGAGAAACATACCTGTCTTCTCCCAGTTCGTGACACTGAGCCTTCCTAAAGTAAGGGAGGCAGTGCTCATAATCCCAGCCCTCGGCTCCCTCCCTCTGCCAGCGGTTGTAGTCTTCAGCATGACCTCGGATGTACACCATGGCGTTGAGCGAAGAGGAGCCGCCCCAGACGCGGCCCCTCGGCCAGTACATGACCCGGTTGTCCATGTGCGCTTGAGGTAAGGTGTGGTAGTACCAGTTGTACCTGAAATAGCGATGGAAAAGGAATGACCATATACGTTTACGCCAGTTGTAGATAGATGATGTGATTCAAAACCGAAATATTGCCTACATAAACTTTTACACAGGAGTCCAGCTTCAACCGTGTGATCTTAAAGGAGAATGCCATGCTAGAAGGCTTTCTTACCTTTATTTGTAGTTGTTACGTCCCCACCAAAGAGGTCCCGGTGTTATTTTGTGCAAAAGCGCATCATTGGCTATTTCCCCTAACATAAGCCCTCAATGAATTGAATTGCATTGAATTGAATGGGGCATTGGGGTGTTGTGCTAATTCGCTTATTTCCATCGCTCAAAAATCGTTTTTTTGTATATATCCTCTCTTCATAATGTAAATAGTATCCCAGTAAAGCGGCACACTTTACTACTTATTTCGATGGAAATAAGCGAATTAGCACAATATTAGGGGAAATAGCCAATAATGTACTTTTGCACAAAATAACACCTGGACCTCTTTGGTGGGGACATAACAACTACAAATAAAGGTAAGAAAGCCTTCTAGCATGGAATTCTCCTTTAACCGTATGTACATTTTTACAAAAATCTAGCAAAAGTAATTAAATCTAACGGCATACTTTTCATCACAGAGGTTATAGGTCAAGGCGGCCGGCATGTGGATCTTCCATGACAGTCGCACACTGCCTAGAAACATGTCCTTTGGCCCCGCCTCCAACAGCAGCACTGACTCATGGGCATCCTCTGTGAGACGGTTGGCCAGGACACATCCCGCCGACCCCGCTCCCACAATAATGTAACTGTAGGAGGGACTTTTCGGATTGGCTGCGGATGATGCCGAAGCATTCCGATTGGCTGCTGTGATACTGATGGATCTGGAGAAGGCGCAGGTCGAGGATAGGGAGGAAGATTTGGAGGACAAAGACGAGAAATGCCCCAACTGTCCTGCCTGAAGGGTGGAGTGAAAGCGTGCAGGTGAAAGGG
The DNA here is from genome assembly GCF_963924005.1 of Protomyctophum bolini. NCBI lineage: Eukaryota > Metazoa > Chordata > Actinopteri > Myctophiformes > Myctophidae > Protomyctophum > Protomyctophum bolini. Next base: position 26,494,015 of record NC_137866.1, read on the forward strand.
CTTGCAGACCTTCATCTCCTGTCCTCCTCCACGATCTGATCACACCCAGTCGGGCTCCAGTTCTGCCCAGTGTGGTCCAAGTCAGCATCCTGGTTCTACATTCACTGGTCACCAATTGGGAAACTAGGGGTGGAATTAAGAGAATTAATGCATACTCGTAAATGTCCCAAAATAGTAGCATAAGCATAACTAATGTCAATAATTTGAATATCAATTACAGGTTTGAGTATGACACCTTAACAAAAGCTGAATCCAAGACAAATACTAACTAAGTGAACTAAAAGTCTTAAAGCACACAAATAATAATAATTGTATTTTGTATTAAAGTGTTATTAATAGCTCTATATAGCCTACTTTTATATTCAGTAATAGGGGTTTCTCCAGTGAACAGAAAATACATTTTAATGTTGGGATACCAATTTCAACAGGAGAGGAGAGAAAACTCATACAGGATACAGGTGAAATTGTAACTGATAAATGGGTTCTCCTGATAGGACAAAATTGGTGTGCCACCTGAACATTTCTGTTTACTAAAGAGTTATAGAGGCAGTGCCACCTAACTCTAGCAAAAATTGAAATTGTTATCAGAATATAAAGCTTTTTTGGTTTTAATGAAACAATATCACTATCCCGGGCCATCATTCTGTCCGGAAACATTAATTTGCCTCACCACTGCTAATAAAGCTGGTCAAAAATACTTCCCTGCCACTCAGAAAACACACTTGCTATACTTTATAATCCTCCTCTGGTGAAAGCCTATAAAAACTGTAAAAGAAAGAAACACTACCCACATAGGCCTACTTCTGATTAAATTGTTTGGCATGAAATGCAAAATATAAATGCCCTGTGTGTGTGTGTGTGTGTGTGTGTGTGTGTGTGTGTGTGTGTGTGTGTGTGTGTGTGTGTGTGTGTGTGTGTGTGTGTGTGTGTGTGTGTGTGTGTGTGTGCGCGCGCGCGCATTGCAGTAAACTGTGGCCTGTGTGGGCAATAAAAGTCTGTAAACAATAGAAAAACAAGGCAAACCAAAGATTTAGGTCAAAGGCGAAGCTATATGAGAGTCGTATCAGCGCCCGATGGACTTTGCCGACTGCCTCCCGAGTCCCTGGAGAGAGGGTGCGATCAGCGGCGAGCGACAGCCCACGTACAGTTTGGTCATTTGGTAGCCTACGTACGGGACATTTTACATTCTCAGTGTTACAAATGGATAAATTAACACTGAGCATTTTACTGTGCACTAAGCCCATGGCATGTACAGTTAGTAGACTTTCACTTTCTGGCCGTGAATTGACTATCAGATATCAATGCAATTGCACAACGATATTAAATGCTACTGTAGCGTGCTTTGGGCATATAGGCATAGGATAGCCTATACCCTATAAGTTAAATTAATAGAACCGTTTATCTCACGAGCGCAGCCGCGGTCGAGTAAAGTTCCACAGGTCTCCTATTATGGCTGTTTACATTTCAAATCAACAGCCTCGGCTCTCGGGATTTCAAGATTATAGCCTACAAGAAGGAAATCGATCGTGTAAATTAGATGCTTGGTCTAACACGCATCCTTACGTTCATGTTAAATGCTATTGTCTATTTTATACTACTGTTACTTATGTGGAAATTATCGCTTGAAGGTGGAGAAAAAGTTGTACGCACCGCTTTCCTGTGAGGCTGTGGTGGGGAGTTTATGAGGAGCCTAGGAGGCGCGGTTTCATTACGCGTGGGCGGAGTGTTGTGTCGTCTTTCTTGACGATAGGCTATGTAAGGTAACGGTTCACTGAAGGTGCTGAGAATAAAACGGTGGACTCCAGGACTACCCATGATACCCATCCATCCATCCGTCGCACCATAGGGTGCTGTTGTTTAGTTTGATCATAGGCCTAAAAGTTAACCTATGCAAAAAGACATCATTAATCATATACCAAATAGATTTTCAATGCTTAGCAGCCCTACAAATAACGATACATGGTCCAAAATGATGAGAAACGAGGATAACTTTTTTGACATTTTGAAAAAAAAAGTTAGCCTCGTTTCTCATCATTTTGGACCGTGGGCTATAGCCCATATCGTACGGCATACTATGGCACGCCGTTTTTCATCATTTTTGAGGATTTGAAAAAAAATCCAGGCCCATGAATTAGAGGATAAAGCTCACATGTTACCCAAATAGTTGAATACACAAAAGCTAAGGCACTGGTGTCGTACTTCTGGTTTACCGGAACGGGGTTCAACTCCCTGCAGTGCCCTGCTCAATGTGTTGTATTTACCGGAAAAATTGAGTGTTGCGGAGGATGAGAAACATTAGCAAATTACGGAGTGTTGCGGAGGATGAGAAACATTAGCAAATTGCGGAGTGTTGCAGAAAAAAGTGTTAAAAAAAAAAAAAAGATCGGTTATAGCCCATCGGTTTTTGTTTTTTTTTGAAAAATTGCGGAGGAATTGCGGAGTGTTGCGGAAATTGCGGAAATTGAAAATTGCGGAAATTGCGGAAATTGAAAATTGCGGTATATAACGATACATGCACAACAACATATTTGACGTTCAATGACAATGCTAAATCAAATGACCTATTGTACGAGGACAGGCTGATATGACTAAAACATCTCTTCCACCCACTCTGTACCAACACCGCCCATGGTCCAAAATGATGAGAAACGAGGATAACCTTTTTTTTCAAAATTTCAAAAAACATGGGCTATAACCCATCGTTTTTTTGCCACAGCTCTCCATATGGCACTGACTCATTTGGAACATTTATATGGGACATTTAGGCTATGTGTTGTTTGCAGACATTAGCATTGCGCCCAAAATGATCCCTAGCCGAATGGTGACAAAACTACTTGAGCAGACATGCAGATGGACATGCAGATGGATCAAGGACCTCTTAACAAACTATGCACTGTCACAAGACCACTGGCAGTGCCGTATATATAATACTAAAGAGCTTTCCCCCCCAGTACAGTCAGACGCTAAAGAAAAGCTTGAGAAAAGCTGACTTAAAATTCCTTGGGCACATACATCTCCCAGGACCTCACATGGCCTGTGAACACAAACTCAGAAGGCACAGCAGCCCTAGCACTAGCAGCCGGATAACTTAATTACCCCAGCAGCTGCTGGTGTCATTTATATTGCTGGTCTGTTGAACTTGGTATCTTTATGCTATAAGCTGCACTGTGGCTGAAGAAAAAGCACTTCAGTCAATTGTTAAATCAGCACAGGAAATCACCAGTACACTGATACAGTAGGCTATACCTTCACTTTAGGACACATAGCCTAACTGTATAAAGAACCTGATGCCTGAAGGACACTTCTCATCTCACCTACACAAGCACACTTTTCCACTCTGATGACCACTGGGAGGCGCTATAAAGTCTATACTTCCAGACAGATGAGAAGTTTTTAGCCTACGGTTTTACCTGTGCCAATGTGCCACGCATATTAAAAATGTAAAACTCTAAGGTGCCATGATGTCTGATGATGTGCCATCAGAGAACTGAACTCTGATAACTTTAAACTAACAGAGGCTGTGCAATATGCCCTGGAACTGTGCACCGGTTAGGTGCAATGAACTCTGACCATGAATATATAATATCAGATATTATTAATTTTTTATATTCATACTTCATAGGCCTATTTGTTTTCTTGTTGGTGTGTTTTAGTCATCCCCGCCCGCGGATGAACTCTGAGAGAGAGAGAGAGAGAGAGAGAGAGAGAGAGAGAGAGAGAGAGAGACACCATGCACACACACACACGCACACACACACACACACACACACACACACACACACACACACACACACACACACACACACACACACACACACACACACACACACAGTACTGCCATCTCTTGCCAAACAGTAAGACATAACAGATATCAGGTTATGTCAGGTATTGATGTCATTGCTGTTCTACTGCGTGTAGCTCCACCACAGGCTGGACCTGCTGGCTTTACAGTAGCTACATTAAAATACCACATGATGGAACATCGTAGAAAAACACTCACTCTCAAAGCCCTAAATTACAAACTTTGTACTGTATGTACTCAATGTTTCACACATGTTGGAATATTTCATCTTCTCCATGTGTGTAGACTAGAGCATTCTGTACAGTGCAATGGTTCTCATGTTTTAGGGGGAATCAGGGCCCACTTGAAAATCCCCAAAGTGCATTTTCAGAGAATGTTAGGATCAATCAATTGATTGTGTTGCAGGCCGGCTTCGATCAATGGAACTGACTTAGTACAAGTAAGTATTTTGCCAATTACTTTGGGGGCCCACTTGCAGTACCCTTGTGGCCTACGAGGATGCCCCGGCCCACAGGTTGAGAACCACTGCTGTAGTGCAGTAAACAGGGCTGAACCAATAAAGCCTCTTCTCCTTTTCTTTACCTGTGTTTTCTCTGACTTGCAGTCCTTCCCTTGCCCACATCATATCTGTCTCCTTCATGTCATTCATTCATTGTTTACTTTCTATCCTCCTAGAGTTAGACAGTCTCTTGGAGGTCCGACCTACATGGTTCACTTCTGCACTCTGTTTGTGGGGTGGGGTCCGGCCCAGCGACCCCCAGGTGTCCTTGGGCTCTGTCAAAAAGAGTTAAACCAGTACATATGCTGCCTTCTACCTGACAACATTTTCAATCTAAATTTTAAATCATATTAAAGAGCACAGGAGTCATATGATATGTTTCATATAGCTCTATGTCAGGTTCACATCTAAAAAACGATCAAGTCCTATGGGAAATGCCATTTACTGGTTCATTACATTTTGAGAAAGAAACTGTGTTTATTTCAATAGTTGTAGTAGGGAAAACAGATTTTAAATATTTGAATCCATCACTATACATGTATGTAGTGATGGATTAAAATATTATATTATATATATTGTTATATATTATAAAAGCACTAATAGTCCCATTATTAATGGGACTATTAGTGTTTTGTGATCAAAGCTATATCAAATCACAGACAAAGGTGACCAAACCTGTTGCGAAAATGTAACAAACATCAATACAGTAACAGTACTCATCATATTGAAATTGATGAACTACTCCTTTAACTGAGCTAGAACGGGAACCTCCAGTAAGCCAATAGATAGGATGCCAACCGCCATAAAACCCCATGAAGAAGAAGAAGAAGAAGAAGCCAATAGATAACTCTGCTTGGTATCACGTGACCAAATACGGAAGTGTGATGTTCTTCACAGTGGTTGCAGAAAAGCTCCATGAAGCAAATCTTCTTATGATTTTCTTTTTTTCCTGATGAAATTTTAAGTTCTCAACTCACCGATTTGAAACATATTGGTTTTGTTAAAACAACGAAACGGTCAAAATGACCCAAGCTGAGAGAGAACAAGAAAACGGGAAGGAGAAGGACAAGGAGCGAGAGAAAGAGAAAGACAAGGAGCAGCAGCGTGGGGTCAAACGACCCATCGCCCCCCCGGCGATCCCAGAACCTCTTCAAGAAGTAAGATGAAACCTGTGATAGAATCTAACTTTTTGATTGATTGAAATCTTTATTAACAGTTTGCAGAATTACAGTACATTTCAAGCACAAACTCAATACAAAGACTGTTAACTGTGAGTGGACGACCCAATTAAGCCTTACACTTGTTTACAACAGGGTCCACATTGTTCAATTCATCAAAAAACTCACTAGTACACTACCCAGCTAGCAAGTCATGGCGCCGGGCGGAGGACACGATTATTTACAGAAAAAATAAGGGGTTTTATTGCAAATATGTTTATGGTCAGTAGGACCGAATTGCAATAATTAAAATATATTGCACAAGATCAAAAAGAGCACTGAACTGTGAAACAACTGCATCACCTAGAACAGATGACCTATTCGTTAACGTTAAGACTGCAAAAAGAGCTGGGTGAAAGAAGATGGGAGAAATGGACAGAGTACTTAGCTGGGGGGTGGATGTGGAGTGAATATGGGTGGTGTCTTTCCGGTTGTCATTGAATGTAAGAAACCCAAAAATCTATAATATGTATTGCTGCTGTTGTACTCAGCCTTTTATTTAATTTACTGTTGATGTTTCTGTCCTATTGTATGACTATGTCTTTTTTGTCTGTCTTGCATATTCAAAAATCCTAAAATAAAGAGTTAAAAAAAAAAAAAAAAGAGCACTGAACAATGAAGGGGGGTGAGCCATTCATTATCCATGCTAGCCCCTCTCGGGACCCCCTGGGTCAGCCCAATCCGAACCGACCTGGGCTGACCCATTCTGGGTCTCAAAAATGTCAGAAACTTCAGTACCATTGGGTTCTGACTTGTAGGGCTATATCCATGCATACTTGTCATTTGACCAACAACAACAAAACTGGTTCTAAATGTTCTCCTTTGACAAACAACATTGATTTTAAATGTTCTAATATGAGAAATAAGGTAAACTAAACATGAAATAAACATGGGGCGAGATATCCACGCTGTGGGGGCAAGATATCCGGGCTCCCCCCAAGCCGTGTATATCTACCGTAAATCCTCTTTTAGGAACCCGGGCTATTATTTGTCTCAACCGATCCCGATACCGGGATTTTATTGGAAGGAGGCAGCTATAAGAAGGAGGCCTTTTATTTCTAATTTTCAAACTGATCATAATTAACAAATCACATTTTGGGTCAGAGAACACAGTAAAATGTATTGGGCTCATAGCCTATTGAAACCAAGTCCTCGTGAAATATTGAACAGTGCAGTTGCAGGTGCTCAATGGTCATTTTAACTGTTTTTCCATTATTGGCATATTGCCTATGGTAAATACCATAATAACATCAACACATCAATTTAACTTGAATAACCAATGGTATATAACTTCAACTGAGATAGACTACCACAGTACTGTGGTAAAGGCCTACAGTTAGGCTACTGACAAGTTCAGATGCAAATAATAACATAAAAATAAAATGTATGATAGGCTATTTCATATACGGGTCGGTAATATCAAATCAGAACAGTGCAACACTGCAGTGCTTCATTCAACGGGAGGGAGAGAGAGAGAGAGAGAGAGAGAGAGACGTCAGACGTGTTAGAGAGAGCGTCTCTCTCTAATGCACGCGCGAGAGAGTGAGTGAGAGAGAGAGAGAGAGAGAAGTGTTAGAGAGAACGTCTGAGAGAGAGAGAAAGAAAGACGTGTTAGAGAGAGCGTCTCTCTCTAACGCGCGCGCGAGAGAGAGAGAGACGTAGAGAACGTCTGAGAGAGAGAGAGACTTGTTGCTAACGGGGTCCCGTTAGCAACGTAGTAGCACCGGTATGCTGTTAGCTTGTTAGCTTGTTGCTAACGGGGTCCCGTTAGCAACAAGCAAACAGCATACCGGTGGTACTACGTTCGTTCCATAAAATGAGAGATCCAACGTTCGTTGCATGAAGGGCAGAACTGTGGGGGCTCTCTCCCGAAGTTATTAACTTTGTTGTATTGTGTGCGAGCTGAGCACCGCGGCCACGGCATCTGGACAGTGGACGCTGACAGGCACAGCCAGCCAGAGCAGCGAAAGTAACAGATACGGCAGCCGCACTTGGAAAAAAAAACAACACAAAAAACCCCGGCTCATAAAAGAAGACCGGAATTTATTTACTTAATTCAACGCCATCCCCGGTGGTTAATAGGGGCCCGGTAATTAATAGAAAGGAGGAGTTTATTGGAGGATTTACGGTATGTATAATACAAGCCGTGTATATCCACGGCTTCCCAAGCCTTGGGGCGAGCCGTAGAGAGAGAGAGAGAGAGAGAGAGAGATTTTTACCTGTACTTTTAAAGAGAGAGAGAGAGAGAGACTTTTTGGTTTGCATATAAATTATATTATACATACTGTACATAGTGTAGCGGCCGGGCTATGGCTTCAGCCAATAGGATAGGAGTGACTTTATTTTGTAATTAAGTAGGGCTCAAGATACAGTGCATCTGTCTACAAATATAAGCACATTTAGTTGTATAAATATATACAACTATGGTTGTAACCATACTGGTTGTAACTGCCTGGCAAACTCAAGGTATCATAAGTTTAAGTTAGCTGGCTCTGGTCCATAGCATAAGAGGCTTGAGCGTCATTGTACTGTCACCTTCATCTCATATATATATATAGTCGATTTAATATGAAATCACTGAGGGATTATTACATTCACCTGGATAATAAAGTAAAGTAAAAACAGTATTTTGAACCGTAATCACAAAAAGCCTTTATATGAGGGAATGCCTTTTTAGTAGGCTGGCGCTGTGGTGGAATTTCCATCGTCTGCCTAATGCATGGCTCGATGTTCAGTATTGTACTCTGCAACTTATATTGTTTTGTCTATTTATTTTCTTCAGCAAATACAAAGCAACTTTGTAGTTGTCATCCACCCTGGTTCGCGGTCACTCAGGATCGGCAGAGCAACTGATACACTTCCAGTGACAATCCCTCACGTGATAGGCCTCAGACACAAGCAGAATGGACAGCCCAAACATGAAGACGCATGGCTAATAAGAGAGGGTCTGAATGTAAGTTACTAATGATCGTATTCGGACATTACATCATTTAGTCATTATTAGTCTTCCTGTCTTTAACTATAATATGGCTCCTTGTTCCACTGCACTTAATAACTAGCCTGCACAAATGTTGTCTCTTTCTACTTCCTTTACACTCATATTTCCACAATTTCAGCAAAATCTTTTGTAAATGGCGCATAAGGATATAAAATGGGAGGTTGCATATGCCTGGAGTCCTGTCATATATATTGTCTCATTAAAGGAAATAGTTTAAAGTTTCATATGCGTGGATGATTAAAAAAAAAACCTTTCCCCTGTACTGCTCTCCCGCCAACAGAAACCAGAGAGTGGTGAACAGAGACAGAATGGTCTTAAAATGGTTGATCAGGCCATCTGGTCCAAGAAGATGTCAAATGGGGTGCGAAGGACGCCAGTTTCAGCAGAACAGGTGTGTGTTGTATGGTGTGTGGGGGGGTGGTGTGTGTGTGTGAGAGAGCGAAAGACACACATCCTGTATGTTTTAGTGAGGTTTGCTAATGGAAACAATAAGGCACTTTGTTCCTCTCATCAGCACCAAACATTGTTGCTTCCTTTTTGAAAAGCATTGATTTGATGTGCTGAAATGGAAATAGCACATCTCATTTCAACGCCCAAAGGAGGCTTGTTTCTAGTTTTAGTAATCTGTATTTGTTTGCTTGTGTGTGTGTGTGTGTGTGCGCGCGGTGTGCATGCATTGGTGCACCCTCAGGCCAGGTCATACAACCGTCAGATCCGTCCAGGTGTTCTGGACAGCAGCACCAGGGTGAAGTGGACCAGCACAGCCCACCACCCTCAGCACCTGGTGGGGGAGGAGGTCAGTCAGTCTGTCTAACTCAGTACCTGGTGGGGGAGGAGGTCAGTCAGTCTGTCTAACTCAGTGGTTCCCACTTACCCCAGGGGTCCTTGAGGGAGTTCCAGGGGGTCCCCAGCTAAATGGAACCAAATGGGCCCTTATAGATCTGTAACTCTGAGAGTGTACAAATGGAACCGAATGGACCCATTTGTACACTTTTAAGAGTTAAATTAACATTGATTTTACAATATAAATTGGGGGTCCCAGAGATATAAATGCCATTAAATGGGGGTCCGTAGACTAATGCATTATCAAACTGGGGGTCCTTGAAATTAAATGTGTTGAGAATCACTGCTAAAGCCGTACAAATCTTCTCTTATGGAGTTCCATGGCATATCTTTGGGTCCGTGGGCTAATTAATGTCAATTTGGGGGTCCTTGACATGAAAAAGTTTGGGAACCACTGGTCTATATCCAGTGAAATGAGCTACACTTCTTCTTAATCTCCCTCTTAATTTCTCTGTCTCCATCATCTCTAATCTTTCATTCTCTCTCCCAACCATCTATCTCTCCGTCTGTCAACCTCCATCGTTACTCTGTCCTCTCTCTCTCCTGCAGGCGCTGTATGTGAACCCATCAGATTGTTATGACATGCACTGGCCCATGGTGAGGGGACAGCTCAATGTGCACACTGGTCCAGGGGGCTCTCTGACAGCTGTCCTGACCGACCTGGAGACCATCTGGACCCACGTCATCCAGAAGAACCTGGAGATCCCCCTCAAAGACCTAAAGGTAAAAACAACAACAACAACAACAACATCACAGTTACATTCAGGCATTGTCAAGCTTTATTGGCATGAGAAAACAAGTGTCAAAATACAATAAAAACAGTTAAACTGTATATACAGTTGAAGGGGGTACAGCATTTTGTAGACAGCAATGTCACATTGCATCATTAATCGTTATAACGGGGTATAAAGCATTTTTTAAACATTTCTTTTGCAGCACTTTGGGACAAATGGTATAATTTCTTTCCTCAAGACTATATAAATTGTATACAAAAATCAGATTTAAGATGTGTTTAAAGCTCTGTTTAAATCCCATGAAAGGGCCCATCTCAAAATATGAAGTACTGTGTCACACACACACACACACACACACACACACACACACACACACACACACACACACACACACACACACATATACACACGGTGTATAGTCAGTATCATATTTGGCTGTTAACCTTTTCTGATTGGTTGTCAGTATTACAGGTGCATCCTATTGGTGCCTGACATCTACAACAGACAGCACATCAAGGAGTTGGTCAACATGCTGCTTCTTAACATGGGCTTCTCTGGTAATGCACACACACACACACACACACACACACACACACACACACACACACACACACACACACGTGCAAACTATTACTACTACACGATCAGAGTGTAACCCTGTGTCCCTCCCATGCTGTGCATGCAGCCATCATTGTGCACCAGGAGTCAGTGTGCGCTACGTTTGGCAGTGGGCTGAGCAGTGCCTGTGTGGTGGATGTCGGGGACCAGAAGACCAGCCTGTGCTGCGTAGAGGACGGGGTATCCCACCGCAACTCCCGGTAGGAGCAGCCTGGAAGCCCTGACATATCATGCACAGAAAATAGGCACCAAGGTGCAAGTGCTGAATCTTTTACCACTGAGCAACTAGAGCCTACAGTACCTGCTTGCCTTGCCTTGCCATCAGGACCATAGTTTTGCGTGCATGTTTGCCAACACAGTGACGTGACCCCGCAGTGAGTTAGTAATGGATGGTTGTTGGTTGTTGATGTTTATCTTCAGATGCTGAACTTAAACATGCCAAAGTAACAAAGAGCTGTATTGGCTCCCTTCTCCGAACAATAGAATAATTTTGCTGGTTTGTGAGATTAGCTCTGCACAAGCACACAGACCATCTTAACCCATTCTGTACGGGAATCCCTTTTGGGGTTTTAAGCATTATGTTATACTTTAGGTATTGAAAAATACAAGCTCGAGCTTGTAGGTCTGCTATTTTTGAAAAATCGTGAAAATGTGGTACAATTCTATCAGAGTGAGCGTTTTAAAAAAAAAACATATGTTTATTCATTTTCTTTACAGTAAAAATAAGTATTTTCAACAATTGACATATATTTCCCCCCCCCCACATCCCCCTGGCAGCACAAATACAAACAAAATCTTATCACGAAATTATTTGACAATAATAAATATAAAACAAAAATAAATAAATAATGACAAAACGAAAAATAAAACGAAAATAAAACACATTACATAAATTCACAATGTCCGTCACAGTTCCCTACCCCCACCCCACAGCTGACTACTCAGTTAATGAGTGAGCGTTTTTAACTCATATTGGAACAACATATTTTCAGATGGGGGTCGGCGGCCAATTACATATACTTTTGGGGGTCCTTGACATGAAAATGTTTGAGAACAACTAACAGAAACATATAATAGGGTTTTTCAGGAAACTGTCCGGATTATAGAAGAGAAGACATTTGTAGAATCGTCCTCTAAATGGGTTAATATAGAGAGCCAGCCTCCTGAATACAGTCACACTGTAAAAACAATATATATAATATATTATCTACAATTTAACCTTTGTCTGTGTGTTATTTTGCCCATCTGCCTGCAGGTTATGTCTGGCATATGGTGGGTCAGATGTGACTCGCAGTTTCTTTTGGCTCCTGCAGAGGGCAGGCTTCCCCTACAGAGAATGTCAGCTGTCCAATAGACTAGACTGTCAGCTACTACAACAGCTCAAAGAGACCTTCTGTCACTTAAACCAGGTGTGTGTGTGTGTGTGTGTGTGTGTGTGTGTGTGTGTGTGTGTGTGTGTGTGTGTGTGTGAGAGAGTCAGTCAGTCAGTCAGTCACAGAATTCAGAACTTTTTCTTTTCTGTTCGAATAGGACATATCAGGACTACAAGATCATGAGTTCCGCACACGTTTCCCAGAAGCCCCAGCTCTTCTGTACCAGGTTCGACTAGGAGATGAGAAATTACAGGTAATTTATTACAAATGCCAAAGAACAATTTTAGCTTTCTTAGCACACACACACACACACACACACACACACACACACACACACACACACACACACACAGACACAGATCATCCTCTCTCTGTTTCTCTCTCGTTCACATTTCTTCATTTCAGGCACCTATGGGCCTGTTCTATCCTACAACATTTGGCATCGTGGGTCAGAAGATGACATCACTGCAGTACCGTTCCCAGGGCGACCCAGAGGACCCTCACGATGAGCACTACCTGCTGGGCACCCAGAGTAAACAGGACCAGGTAACACACACACACACACACACACACACACACACACACACACACACACACGCACACACTTACACCCTGTGTAAACAGGACCAGGTAACACACACACTTACACCCTGTGTAAACAGGACCAGGTAACACACACTCACACACACACACACTAAATCAGTGGTTTTCAACCAGCGGTCCTTGAGAGCGTTCCAGGTGGTCCCCAGCTAAATGATGGAGAGTTGGTAACCAAATGGACCCTTATAGATCTTTTACTCTTGAGAGCGTAAAATGAAACTAAAAGGACCCGTACGTTTCATTTTACGCTCTCAAGAGTTACATTATTGTTAAACATCTGAATTATTTAATTCACAAGAAGTCTACACAATTAGAGAATGTAGAAGAATTTGTTATTTTGCCTGTTATCTCTCCTAAATACAGCATTGTCTGTGGCTCAAATGCTGAATAAATAGTGGGCCCTCGTATCAAAATGGTTGAAAACCACTGCAATATATGTCCTGCTCCCATCTACTCTATCTTTACCTTCTTCCTGTCTCTCTTTCCTCCCACCTCCATTTTTCTCCCTCCCCACCCTTCTCCCTTCAAACCCTCTCCAGTCCTCCAAATCCTCTGCAGACAGAAAGCCCATCTCAAGACCAGGAGGGGGCGGTGTGGAGGGCGAGCTGAGTGGACAGGGAGGGAGTGGTGATCCCTCTGACCCCACCAGGCCTGGTGGTGGTGGAGGTGGAGGAGGCAGTGGTTTTGGTGGTGGGGGCCAGACAGAGATGGAAATGGGGCCTTCCCAGGGAGAGGGTCTTCTGGGGGCCGGAGAGGTAGAGGAGCCCCCCTCCTCCAGCCTGCTCTCCAGGAAGACGGCCATCATGAGCCAGTTTGAGAGCAAGGCCCTGGGCCTGGACAAGGCCATACTGCACAGCATCGACTGTTGCGGTGAGGAGCGGAAGAGGGCAATTTCTGTAACATAAGACACCAGCCTAAAGGTCTTTGCACAATGGGGACAACATGGCGAATAAACCATGTGAAAACTCACATCAAAACTACTCTTATAATAGATGCCTCATTCATAACCTGCCTTCATCCATGGTGAAAAATCAACCTGGTTCTGAATACAAATGGCATCACTTTGTAGTGTACATCTACCTGTGTATGAGCTAATGACGCAAACAATAGACCGAAAAGATATACACAGTATTCTGTAAAATGTATCTCAGACACTAAAACAATGCTGCTGGTGTGTAAAAACCTTAAGACTTTTCCACAAACGCACTAATCACAACATGTTGAAAAACATTCCCAAACCATTCCCCAAAAAATGATATAAAAATAGTAAAAGCATTTGACACAAGGTAACATTATTATTTAACATAATTATCTTTGTTCATTGGCAGCGTCTGATGAGACAAAGCGTAAGATGTACAGCTCCATCCTGGTGGTGGGAGGAGGCCTGATGTTCCACGGTGCCCAGGAGTTCCTACTCCATCGCATCATCAACAAGATGCCGCCCTCTTTCAGGAGGCTGGTGGACAACGTGGAAGTCATCACACGTCCCAAGGTGATCATCTGATACTGTTTTTACACCCAAGAGTTAAGCGGTCCAGGCGCTTACCACATATTGTCCTGTTCTTTTTCCACTGTGTAATATCTAATAGAACAGAAATGCATTTTTTAAAGGGTAACTTTACTTAGACCTGTCTTTGAGGGGGACATGAACTGACTGTAAATGAGAACCTCAATGCCTGTGTTGGAACAATAATCATAAACAGGATTTAAGTTAAACAAGGAGCTTATTTTACTATCCTTTCCTAATTCCAACCATAGCAATCATCTACAAAATCGAATCAAATGCTTCAGTCTAGACCGCAGATTACTATTGTATGTACTGTGCACTTTGGTGGGGATTCAATGGGGAATGTATGCCAACCAAATGTTCAATAAATCATCCAGCATGTTACTAAATTCATGCATCGGTCACTGGCACATACATTTGATGGTATGTCACTAATACATTTTAAGAGTACTAGTGATATTCTGATATACACGTGACTGTGTGCACTTTCTGCAGGACATGGACCCTCGTCTGATCTCGTGGAAAGGCGGGGCGGTGCTGGCGTGTTTGGACACCACCCAGGAGATGTGGATCCACCAGAGAGAGTGGCATCGCTTTGGTGTCCGCATGCTCAGAGAGAGGGCCGCATTCGTCTGGTGACCAGGCAGTGACCACCGAGAATGTTGTCATGAAATGAAAACATGTGCGCCGAGAGAGGGCCGTATTCATCAGGTGAACAACGTACACCGGTATTATGCTCTCCTGTGCAAGTATTTAATGGTGGTACATTTCGAGCCACCAGGCTCTTCCTCATATCTTGGGAACACGAGAACATCCACATGAAATGAACAAATAAGGCAAAGTACTACATACTGTAAAAGGTCAGTATAGTGGTAGAGAAACAGGGTTCAAGTCTCGTATTTGTCACTGTACTGCTGAGGTGACCCTGAGCAAGGCATTGCGTCCATAGCATGCCCCAAAGGGGCTCTGCTCTGTGGCTCACCCTGTGCTTGGACCTTCATGTGGAGGAGAGGGAGGCTTCCCCTTTGGCAGTCAAAAAAACAATTTAAAATGTAATGCGTTGAGCTTGTAGATCGTCTATTTTCGTCTTACAATGTATAGTATATAGAAGATAATCATTCGATTGTTTGCGATGGAGAGAGAGAGGAACCAGAGTGAAGATTTGAAAATACTGTTAAAACCGAGTTCAATTATTTTTCCAACATTATATATTTTGGGGGCCGGATAAACATGAGATGGTTGCCAACTAATTTATAAGCATGTCCTGGTGGTGGTATAAATCCATACAATGTTAAATATCTCACTGCCTCTGTCTGAAATGAAGCATAACATTTGGGGGGTCTTTTAAAGGTACATGATTTATTTCCCCTTCTTTTTTTTTTTTTTTTTTACAGTTTATCACAAGTCTGAATCTGGATTAAACGTCACCTACAGTGTAGGTTTTTGTTTTGTACATAAACTTAAATGGGTTCTTCACCCCTGTAATAGTTTGTATATACACTGGTGAACCAAAATAAATTTCATTTAGACAAACTTAATAACTAATTAAATTTGGAGAAATCTGGGATTCCTTTCTCATTGTGTTGTTAAAATCCAATCTAACCACTAATCCTCAACTTTGCTTGACTTGTTTACCAAAACCTTTTCCTAACTTTGGGCATTCTTATGCTTGCTTGCCATAATCTCCAGATCTGATGATCAAATGTTTAACGCATGTTTGCACTTGTAGGCAGGACTCACTAATTGTCAGTATTTTTTGAGTAACTACCCCAGGGATATGTGATACTACCCATAATAGAGTGCCGAAGTCCATGTTATTCTATGGAGAATAACATGGGGTCATCTTAAAATCGTCTCGTATAAGAATTGTGGTCCAAAAATAAACAAACTGTCTCTGTGAAATTGTCAGGGAGATGGCTCTGTATCGTTTACGACAGTACGTCAGTCAGTCATATTTCATGTAGTACTCTAAAAAGATGGCTGTGTTGAAACCATTGTTAAGTTTTCACTGTCAGTGGATCAACACCAGCAGATAACTTGGCCTAAATCATCACTGTTTTGTCAAGTCGAGTCTCAACACAACCATCTATTATATGTTACAGCACTGTGCCTACGTACATTGACAAGCTTTGTTGATGCTGATCTTCCTTTTCCAGCAGCACTTGGCACCTGCCCACAGTGCCAACACTACTAGTAACTGGTGTACTGACCATGGTATTGCTGTGCTTAACTGACCAGCCAACTGACCTGACCCCCACAGAGAATCTAGCTTATATTGTCAAGAGGAACGTGAGACATAAGACTGAACAATACAAATTCATTTACGGCTGTTATCAAAGCAAACCTGGGCTTCCATAACACCTCAACAGTGCCACAGGCTGATCACCCCCATGCCACGCCCCATTGATGAAATAATTTGTTCAAAAGTAGCCCAGACCCAAGTATTAAATGTATATTCAGTGATTTCACTTAATTCAAATATCACTTATTTTTGTTATGTTGTGATAATCCTACCGTTATAGTCCCCGGATAGAAGCTGCGTTTGAGCCTTTCAGTCCTGGCTTTGATGGAGCGCAGCCTCCTACCCGAGGGTAGTGGGGTAAACCGTTCATGGGCTGGGTGAGTGGAGTCCTCATAATGCGAGCTGCAGTGCTTTTGCACCTGCTGGTGTAGATGTCCTTGATGGACAGGACTGCTGTGGGTGATCTTCTGGGCGTTTTTCACCACCCTCTGCAGCGCCTTCTTGTCAGCCGCAGAGCAGTTCCGATACCAGGTGGTGATGGTGAATGTGAGAGTACTCTCCACCACACGCATGTAAAACGCCTCCCGCACTGAGGTATTGAGGCCAGCTTGTCTCAGCCTCCTGAGGAAGTAGAGTCGCTGGTGGGCCTTTTTTAGGATGTTTGAGGTGTTTGTGGTCCACTTCAAGTCCTCTGAAATGTGCACCCCAAGGGGGGGGGGGGGGGGGGGCATGGTCTCTCCCTCTAAAGTCCAGAAGTCGCCGGTACGACGACTCATCATTGTGGGATATCTGTCCCACTACAACCGTGTCGTCTGCGAATTTCACAATATGACTGCCTGGTTGTTTTGCGGAGTGTGTACAGTGTGTACAGCAGGGCGCTCAGGACACACCCTTGGGGGGGGAACCGGTGTTGAGGCTGACGGGAGATGACAAGGTGCAGTGGATCTTGACGGACTGCGGCCGGTGAGTCAGGAAGTCCAGGACCCAGTTGCAGAGGTTTGGTGTTAATCTGAGCAGCAGCAGCTATACAGGCATACTGGTGCGGGTTCACATCACTGGCGATGTTGTTCTTATGTGGGCTATGACCAGCTGCTCAAAACATTTCATGACTATCGGTGTGAGAGCCACTGGCCGAAAGATGGATCCACAGGGCATTCAACATCCCTCTTGTTGGATGAAAGATGGATCCACAGGGCATTCAACATCCCTCTTGTTGGATGAAAGATGGATCCACAGGGCATTCAACATCCCTCTTGCCGTAGTCGGTGATGTTTTTTATTCCCCTCATGTCCCGTGTATTATTTGTGGAGAAGTGACCCTGAATGTTTTGACATCCAGATTCCTCCTTGCTGCCCTCAGGGCTGGTGCATCTCCAGATCTGAAGGCTACATCCCGCTCCTTCAGAAGGCGCCTCACCTCTCCATTAAACCAGGGTTTCTGATTGGGGTGAATGGTGATCCTCTTGGTGAGTGGTGACTATGACATCATCAATACATTTACTGATGTAACCGCAAACGGCTGAGGCATATTCCTCCAGCTCAATCCTGCCCTCATTTGTTGCAGCCTCCTTGAAGATCTGCCAGTTTGTCCTCTCACAGCATGGGAACAGCTGTACTAGGCCAGAGTGATTTCCTTTTGTGTGGGCTTATTTTGTTTTAGTACAGGGCGATGAGTAGGAATCAACAGCAAGGAAATGTGATCAGAGAGTCCTATAAGGAGTAATTCCCTGTCCCCAGTTAACCCCTGGGGTAAAAAAACCTTAGGTTATGTTCAATCAAGATAGAGAGGGGCCTTTTGCCAATCATGATCGAGCGGGGGTGAGCCTTGGTGTTTGTGCTGTTGGCCTGTCGCATGTCCCCCCCCCCCCCACTGTAGTGCGTGCATGTGCACATCTTGTTATTGTGGCGGACCGGGGGGGTTTCCAAATCACCCAAATTACTGACTGCTCCTTTAACTGCATACATTAATATACTTTTCCGATGGTCGACATTTCTCGTTGAAAAAGATCTTTCTTTTAGTGGTCTCGTAAAATAATCTAATATTTTGAGATAGGATTTTTTTAATTTTCATGAGCTGTACGCCATAATCATGAAGATTAAAACAAAAAAGCCTAGGTTTTAAATACTACACTTTATGCACAATTAATTGAGAATATATGAAAATTTCACTTTTTGAATTGTATTACGGAAGAAAATTAACTTGTACACAATATTCTAATTCATTGAGATGGAGCTGTATAATGTGTCTAATATGCAAAGTGTCTCATTAACTATACTATACGCGGGTGGAGTGGATGTGAGTGATTACAATGAGGAGGAATACTGAATGTAGAATCAATGAGAAGGGGAAAAAGCGGGTGCAGAGAGAGCGAGTGCATTTTACGGCAACGGCATCAGCCGCGGAACACCCACGGTAGGCGACAGTGTTTCTCGGCGGCAGCAGTCCATCACTCTAACCTCACATCAAATGAATTTGATATTCAGAAAATAAAAGAGAAGAAAAAAACACTCCCAATTATGCCAGGTTGCATAACTTCCAAGTGTATACTGTTGGCCAGTAGAGGGCAGTATATGGATAGAATAAAGAAAAGCACCACATTGACACTGCAGTAGTGTGGGTTAGATAAGCAGCACTACTTTAAGCCCAGTGAAAGGACAGGTGTTCTGTTCCAGTTCATGTGTCATAGCTGCTGATTAGAGAGCTGTTTTATAATGTCACCTCATTGGCACATTCTCTGTGTGCTGCAATTGCAAGACTCTAAACTCAAGTACCTAGTGATGATTGAATGCTGAATAACCGCTTGAATATCCAGCACTGTACGCCTGCACAAAATAGAGATGCAATTGTCCATGTGCCTTATAGTATCAAAAGTGGGGACCGACCCGGTTCCTATCAGGAATTGCCATTGAACTACTAGACTAGTGTCATTATAAAACATTAGACATGGAACACAATCCTGGTCTCTAAACTGCCTCCCCCTGGCCAGCCTGGTGGAGGGGAAAGGAACAGGTTGGAATAACGTGTTCCACGAGCTACGCCCAACCAGGGAAACTCCCCCATCAGGTGTAAAGGAGCAACTCAGGCATGAAGGAAGCATGAGTTCAAGTCCGTTGCTCTCCCCATGTCCCCCATATATGGGGACTAGGTTGGCGGAGGGTGTGTAGAGCCCAGGATCACATTAGATAATTGACACAAAAATGGGTTACAAAATCGTGGGATATATATATTTTTTTAAAGACATGGAACACAAACTGAATGCTAGGAGAGAAAACCAGCAGTAGCTAGTTTTCCTGCCCAAGGAACAACACTGTTCTGTCTGGAGATGGATACAATCCAGGGAATGGGTTAAAAATGCAGGGAATGGGTTTAAAATGCATTGCACTCTACTAAAAACGACGCTTGCATGATATTTTGTGTAATTTGAGATCAGGGTGGTGTACTCCACAATGCTGGTCAATGGCACTGCACTTGTGTGATTCTGGGGAATGAGCTAAATAGGCTTCACTGATTTTGTGTCACAAATGCTTAAGTTCCTCATTTGTATTCTTTGAATGCAATGATGACATTCAGATCAGCTGTTATGTATTCTGAATTCAGACAACAGAGTAGGCATGTATTTACCCTGTTTTCATGGGTAGTATTTGGATTTTTGTCATCGTGGGTGACCTGACCTTGACTGTTATTAGTAATTTGGTATGCACTGAATAATGTAATTCACTGAATTCCGACTGCAGCAGCTAATGAATTTATCAGTGATTATGTATGCACCTTTATCCTGGAGCAAAGCATAAGAGAACAAGGAGGCTACAGGAAATCTTTTGTTCCTCACAGATAACCGTAGAAGCTGTACAAGGGCCGAGATAACACAGCCTCCTCCCTAGACAAGCCTCAGAAAGATATACTTAGAATTGGAACAGAATATCTTTGTCTTGATCTTTCTCCATTTTGTCTGTTTCTTAGTTCTGCATTTGTCTGTCAGTTTTAACTCAACATTGAGATTGTGCAAATGTAATCAAATTATACATTCTCAGAGGTACTAAATGGAAACATTAATACTGAGGATTTACAGTTTGTGTCTTAATTGGTCCCACACCAACGAAACACGTTTGTCAATATGGTGATAACTTTGATTTCACCAAACGATACACAACACCTTTAACTTAAATTACATCATCAAAGTCTTCAATGCATGAGCCTGGACAAATATAGATCTATGTAAACTTCAACAACAATGAATGACGGATGTCTGAATCTGACCTATGTAAATGTCTACCTGTGATACCTATTACCTATGATTGATTGCTAAATAGTCTACCTGTGAAGAACATACTGTATTGTTTTGGAATGCCTACTGCATACAAACAATACTGTATCATTATGTGAGTATCTTACCATTGTCATTTTACACAGAAAGGTTGTCTCTGATCTGAGGTGTCATTACATTATTAGACAGTGTTGATGACAGTACTAGTTATAAAGGTATAGAGTATAGCCAATCAAACCTGGACTGATGCTATGCAATTTATTTTGCAAGCAAAATCTAATGTTAGCTCAGCTGCCTGGGTGAGTAGGCTATTATTTGCTCTTCTTTGAATAGTCCGCCAAATATTGACGCCAATAAGGGCGCTTAAGTGCTTGGCCAGAAGATAGCGAAGCTCTACTGAATACTGATTGGCCAGTATGAGACAAGAGACAAGAGACAAGAGGGGGGGTGGTCATGTTCTTACAGCCCAGCAAGGGTCTTTCCTTTTAATCCAGATCCACTGGCTGCCTCTTTCAGCTGCTTGAGAAAGTGTTCTGATTGTCTGCCGCAGAGCCTGTCCATGGATGCCAAGTTCCTTCAGTAGCCTGATGGTGGAAGAAGCCACAAATCCTCTGCATCCCACTTCGACTGGACATACTTTTGTAAGGATAGATAATAAATAACTAATATAAATATAGGCTAGTACGTAGTACATACACAGATTGAGGCTGTACTAGCTGTAGCCTCTGAAACCCACTCGTCCTGGGTCTCTGTGGCGGTCGTGTCGTGTCTCGTGAAAATTAATTACAACAGCATGCCCGTTGTGCAAAATGTCGAAATGTAGGGGTCAATCATGACTCGATGAGGAGGGCGCTCGATCGCTTGGTGGTTCTGGAAAGGCCTCGTGCAGTCGGTGGTAAAAACTGAAAAGTCAGTGGAGAATGTGTGGAGACCCGAGTGCAAACGATGGGTGGTAATCAAATGGCAGGTGCGGAGAATTTGCTTGTGACTCTGGGGACTGGGGAATTTGGCAAATCAAGCTTAATAGGCTGGTGCCATAACAATCAATGAAATATTATTTGATTAAAATATCCTTGTTTTTTACGACCCCCCCCCCCCCCCCCCAACATCAGAAATGACAAAACTATTCCAATAATTTCAGTAGATCAATTTGTAGATCTAGTAGATTGAGCTTAATTGTACGCTTGTAGAGCTTCAGTTTAATACTGTTCCCTGTCAGGCTGACGAGCTGTCAAGACCAGAGCTAGCTGTCAATGTGTGTGTTCCCTGTTGCATCAACTTGCATGACAAGTAACCAGTTAGCCAATTAGACCCCCACTACGGTTCCCGTACGGGTGTGTAGCTGCCAGGCTTTTGTATCTGATTAAAGTTGCGTACATTTTTACTTTAGTAGCAAGTTGACATCCCTACATTCAGCTTTTAAATGTAGACTATAAAAATAGCTGATTTGCGCATCCACATGTAAATGTTCCTTTCATTGTCAATGGGAATTCAATGTTTGTAAGTCTGTAAAGACAAATATCTACACAGGCCTATAGTAGAATTAGAATGTTCTATTCTGTTGGCAGACTTTTGGTCGCTTCCATGGAGTCAGATGAAAGGACCAGGGTGTGAAGTCCATGCAGAGAGAGGTAAGTTTTCCAAGGGATTTATTGTTGATTCAATACACATACGTGTAGTAGCAGCATTTTGGAGAAGTTTCTGCGGGAGAAAGATTAGTCTCATATTCAATGATTATGTTTTTTTATATTGAGGATAAGAACTTGACACTCTTATTCAGATTCCAGAGAATTGTGCAATATATTTTTAAAGTAGTCTATGTGTATAATCGTAGGAAGCGTTTCAGTTTTTTGATGACCTGGATTAGTGTCGAAGTGGACCCTTTGGATAAAATGGCGCTATATAAATGCAAAAAAATATATATATTAAAGTGACTAGACTAGTTCCTAGTGAGAATGAGTGGTAACTGCCTCACAGTAAGTCAGGACCTGGCAATAATTAATATGCAACAGTATCTGTGTTCATAGAGTTCCAGTGGTGCAGACCTACGAAAAAGAGATGGCATAGTATTGTTTGTTTGTTTAACATGAGTGTCATTACTCCATGTGCACAAAGGTAGAGAAGAAGTGTCAATGTTTAGGTTACCAAGATGTACTATAACAATCCATTTCAAGGAATACAAGGGCCAAAGGTCAAGCCATGTAGAACGTGTCTTGTGAATGTGAGGGAGGGAGGGATAGAGGGATAAATGTTCCTGTCTGTAATATGTGTTGAGTTGAGTGTGCATGCCATGCATAGATTGTATGTAGTAGTGGTGGTAGTACAGTTTATAATTCATGTTTTGAGCTTTTAACATGTTCACTAGTTCAGTGAATCTTGCAGTAGTTGTAGTAGCATCAACATGATTCTGACAATCACACGTGTGAAGTGAGGGGTGCCTTTGTTTCGCTTTTGTTTTGTACGCCACAGGGGTCCATAGACTTGGCTGCTATACATGACGAGGTGGCAGCCAAGAATGATGGACTTTTTTTTAAGTAGTTAGCTTGTTTCTTGTATGAAACTAAATGTGTTACAAGATGCTCTAGTCTAAACAAAAATCCCATAGACTTGGCTGCCATATGACGTAACTAATCATCAAAAGCCATGTATTTGAAAATGGCAGACAAAGGTAATAAGTGGGGCATTAGAGGTCTAGAAAGTCCCTCGTGTCACACAGATATGGGGTTCCTTATAGTCCAATTATCAGGCTTATCGGTCTAGCCCTGCTGTCAGCCTATTCAGGAACTATTCTCTTAGTCTTAATGTGACCATGGATCACATTTCAGATGAACTCTTCACGCCAAGACGCAACCTGAGCTGACACACACACACACGCACACGCAGACACACACACACACACACACACACACACACACACACACACACACACCCTTTTAGTTGTACCGTCTTTCATAGCAGGCAGGAAGGAAGAGCCCGTTCCTGCTTTAATCAGCTGTCAGATTGACCTTTTGTTGCTCTGTGGAGCCACTCTGGGGTCGTTGGGTTCAATTAGACGTCTGTTCAGTCTGAACTGGAACAGAAAGCACGGCCAGTTGTACTTGGAAGAGAGTGTGTGTGTGTGTGTGTGTGTGTGTGTGTGTGTGCACAGAACTTTTTAAGAACTCGTGCTTTGTTATTTGAAACCCTCTCCAAAGAGCACCTGTCTACAGTTTTCTTTACATATAAAGGACCCACGTAGCGCTTCTTCTTTTCTTTTTTTCTGACACCAGTACAAATGTTTGAGGTTACAAACACAACAGGAGTGGCTGTATTAACCCAAACTCCAAGTGCAATCATCGACTCTTCTTTTTTCCTTGCCTCAAGGAAACTCTTTCCTCTCTCTACCATCCTTCCGCTCCTCTCCTCTTCCTTACCCCCCCTGAGAGGACTGCTGAGATCCCTGAGGAGGTGTGTGTAGGCTGTTTGCTTTGATAAGACAAATGAGAGAGAGAGCACAGAGCGCTTGCCTCTTGCCTCCCGGCAGTTCTTCCCTTAACAGGAAACGTGTACTTTATGTGGTGCAACGAGAAGACCTGATCCTGTGGAGTGGAGAGACTCCTGCAGAGAGCGTAAACTAAACTCTTAATGATCTAATGAAGTCTTTCCCCCGAGCCAAGTGTTTTCATTGATCGGCAAATATACAGTATAGATAGAGAGAGGCCTGCTTGGATTCGCCTGATCCAGACGGACGGACGGGGTGTGTGGGTGTGTGTGCGTGTGTGTGTGTGTGTGGGTTATATGAAGAAAATGTCTGTAAAGGTTGCATAACTGTCCTGTGTGTGTGTGTTCTTATTTTGTGTGTGCCCTTGCATATTTTGTATGTAACTGTGCGTGTCCCCATGCTTCAGGTATCATGGCCTGAAGCATGACGTGTATACCTTAGTTATCACCACTTGTTTTTCATTTCTTACCCTCTAGTTTTCTCTCTCCTCCTCTGTCCCTCCTGTCTTCTCTCTCCTCTGTCCCTCCTGTCTTCTCTCTCTCCTCTGTCCCTCCTGTCTTCTCTCTCCTCTGTCCCTCCTGTCTTCTCTCTCCTCTGTCCCTCCTGTCTTCTCTCTCCTCTGTCCCTCCTGTCTTCTCTCTCCTCTTTCCCTCCTGTCTTCTCTCTCCTCCTCTGTCCTTCCTGTCTTCCCGTATAGCTCTTTCTATGATGGTTCCTACACCAGTGGTTCCCAAACCTTTTCATGTCAAGGACTCCTAAATAGACATTTATATGCCAGGGACCCCCATAAGAGAATACTTATATTACGGCTCTTTCAGTGATTCTCAACCATTTTAATTTCAAGGACCCCCCCAGTTTGACATGCATTAGTCTACGGACCCCCATTTAATGGCATTTCTATCTCTGGGACCCCAATTTATGTCATAAAATCACTGTTAATTTAACTCTGAGCGTGTACAAATGGAACCAACCGGACCCGTTTGGTACATCACGTGGGGACTATAGAATTATCTAGGACCTAAAATAAAATGTGAATCAAATGTACATATTAAATTCATACAAATGAACAGTCTTACTGCTCTGCTTTTCCTGCTATTTTGGCGTGGAAGGGTTGATAACTGTGCAACAACACAGTATGTTTTGTTAATGTCCTTAAGTTTTGCTTCATAGCGCTGCACTATGACGTCGTTAGGTCAGGTGTGCAGCGATTAGAGGTGAACCCTGCATGGGGGGGGGGGGTCCACCGGGCTTATCTACCTAAAAATACCCTCTCGACGGAATCCCCAGAGGTCAACATTGTTTACTGACGTGTGTGTGTGTGTGTGTGCGCGTGTCACCCATAGGGCGCAGTGTGGCTAATCCCCAGTTGAATACACGTGTTGCAGTTATGTTAAGGACGTTTTTTTTCCAGGTGCAGTACACTGGTCTCCGGTCAAAGGTTATTTTCTTTTTCTGCAGGTCAGTTATTTTGAGCCTGGGCTTTGTTCCAATTAGAAACCTTTATACAAGGTTGTTTAACTGAAAAGGTTTATCTGCTTTATTGCTTGATTGAATGTGCGTCATATTAGTGTTTATGTAAGTACAAACATGTACCGCTGCTTGAATGTATGTAAAATACTGTATAAGTGTTTATTGCGCAAGGACAAACATGTCACAATGCCAACAGGCATTCACTTCTATTACTATTTCATGCTTCAGCTATTGAAAAATAGCTCAGAGCGCAGCATCGCCATGCAACATGGTGTAAGCTTGTTGTAACACATGCCTTCTCTTAGGTCCCTGGCAAAAAGATATTTCCAGGTGGTGGTCTGGGACCATAGCTAGGGGTCCTTGACACGAAACTGTTTGTGAACCACTGGTTTAAATGTTGTGTGTGTGTGTGTGTGTGTGTGTGTGTGTGTGTGTGTGTGTGTGTGTGTGTGTGTGTGTGTGTGTGTGTGTGTGTGTGTGTGTGTGTGTGTGTGTGTGTGTGTGTGTGTGTGTGTGTGTGTGTGTGTGTGTGTGTGTGTGTGTGTGTGTGTGTGTGTGTGTGTGTGTGTGTGTGTGTGTGTGTGTGTCCATGTTGTGGACATGCACTTAATGTCTAATTATAGTATTATGGTGTTTGTGTTGTATGGACTAGGGAGTGAGATGCACAGGTCAAATCACATCTGATTTGGTTGCTTAAAGGACAACTTTTTTTTTCCTTTTCAACCAAGGTTCATGTATTAGGTTATTAGAGAAAGTAAAAGGTGAGTGTTAATTTGTTTTCATTTGCTGCTTTCTTTCGTTTTAGCAATTTTAACTGTTTTTGACAGGGGTGCGGGGGCATTTGAACATGGGAAGAATTATGGTGATTTATTATTTATTATTTACTATAGTCCTATAGAGGAGGTGACAAAATGACATATTGTGCCTATGACACACATGCAGCATGGCATCCTCCTAGTACCTCTACTTTCACATTCAGTAGATCCTGTGATCTTGTGTGTCCAGATGTAATTTCCTGAGGTCTAGTAGGACTATAGTAAATATTAGTAAAGAAATCGCCGTAAAATAAATTAGACTTATTTAGCCCCACGTTCAAATGCCCCCGCCCCCCTGTCAAAAATAGCTAAAATCGCTAAAACGAAAGAAAGCAGCAAATTAAAAAATAAAAGTAATGTACTGTAATTTTGCAAACTGTTAATAAATCTTTTACTTTCTCTAATAACCTAAAACATGAAACTTGGTTGAAAAAGTTGTCCTTTAGGAGAAAAGCACTGCACTCATCCGGTCCATTAGCTTTCCTTGTGTTAGTACACTGAAACACTTTCCTGACATCCTCCTCTGTGATGATGATTCTGTCTGAGGGGGCAGGTGTTACAGCCTTAAGTATCTCAGTGCACTTACAAGAATTGTCTAATGATTCGAATCTGGCAAAGAAAGTATTTAGGTCGTCAGCAAGGCCAAGTTCATTATCTGTCGTGATAGGTTTGGTTGAAGGCTGACATTCCTGTCATAGATTTCATGGTGTCCCACGCCTTTTTGTGATTATATGTCATAAACACATTCTCTAGACAGCTGGCCGTGTGCCAATTTTGCCTGCCTCATTTTGCTTTTTAGCCTTTTCTCTGTTTCAGTGCACTTAGATCTTTATTTATGAAGGCTGTTTTCCTTTCAAATTAATTTATTACCTCTTTTATGTCCTTGGTCACATATTTGGGTAGATTCTTATCTCCTCTTTTGGAACAACTAGATCTACACAAAAGTCAATATAATCTTTTGTAACCATAGTGATTTCATCCAATGAAGCGTTTCTAAAAGTGTCCCAATCAGTCCAATCCAGGCATGCTTTTAGTTGTTCCCTGCTTTCATTAGTCCATGTCCTAACCACTTTCTTCCCCGGCTTCCCCCTCTTTAGTTTTGACTTTAGTTTTGGTCTGTGTCTCATGGGAGGGCTGTGGGCAGTTCAGAAACACCCTGTCTCATGGGAGGGCTGTGGGCAGTTCAGAAACACGTCCACCAGTGACATCGTCATGGGGAATCCAAGCTAATAGAAACAGCAGGCTTTCTAGTCCTGAAATGTTGCAATGCGATAATGGAAGCCATCGTTCTCATGATAATAAAAATCAAAATAAATAAATAAATCTTGTTTAAAAAAAAAAAAATCTGCATAACGATGATGTCACTGGTGGACAGGTTTCTGAACTGCCCACAGCCCTCCTATGAGACACCAAAACATTGGTATTTTATCATGAACATTAGTGAGGAGGACCAATTATATGAAGAATAGTCATAATTGTTAAAGGACCACTTTTCAACTTCTCTTCCTATAATTGGTCTTAACTATAATGTTCATGATAAAATACCACATTTTTTCTTTTTAGTTTTAACTGAAAGCTATTAAAGGAGAATTCCATGCTAGAAGGCTTTCTTTACCTTTATTGTTACAGGTGTTATTTTGTGCAAAAGTGCATTATTGCCAATTTCCCCTAATATAAGCCCTCAATGGGGGTTGGGGTTTTGTGCTAATTCGCTTATTTCCATTGAAATAAGTAGTAAAGTGTACCGCTTGGGACACTATTGGTTTTTGAGCGATGGAAATAAGCGAATTAGCACAACACCCCAATGGCCAATGCCCCATTTAATTCAATGCAATTCAATTCAATTCATTGAGGGCTTATGGTAGGGGAAATAGCCATTAATGCGCTTTTGCACAAAATAACACCTGGGCCTTTTTACAACAACTACAAATAAAAGTTATAAAGAGCATGGAATTCTCCTTTAACTGACATCACAAATCACCTGTCATGTTTTATTTCATGTCCAGCTGCACTCTGATTACACTCCCTTTCTGTGATCTCTCTCTCTCTCTTTCATTCCTTCCTTCCTTCCTGTCCCTCCTGTCTTACCACAGCTCTTTATGGTTCCTATACTTCCTACACACATTCTTATAAACTATACCTCCCTCTCTCTCTCTCTCTCTCTCTCTCTCTCTCTCTCTCTTTAATTGTGGTGTGTGTTGAGCTCCTATAGGGTTTTATAATGAGTCTCTGGTACACACTGTTCAATGCTGCTGAGTGACGTACTGTATGGGCCATAGCATGCGTGATGCGTGCGTGTGTTAGAGAGAGAAAGGGGGCACTGCGAGAGAGGCACTGCAGTACAGGTATGTGTGCTTCTGAAGCACCACATATACCTGTGCGTGCGTGCGTGCGTGCGTGCGTGCGGATGTGATTGAGAGTACAGGAACCAGAGAAAGTTCTGTGGTATCTGATAATTAATTTTCAGTATACTGTATATCCATCCAAGCCTAGTGTCTACCTTTGAGCACGATTTACAATTTAGACATCTTAATCCATGGAGCGATATACAGTAATTGCCTTTAAGCGTGCTGTGTGTGCATGTACAGTACAGTACTGTATAATGTACTGTATTGTGCGTGAGTGTGTGTACATCCTCCTCATTCCATCTTGTACAACTTTCTCATATAAGTGTTTAACAGTGGCAGTATTAGCCAGATCTTATGTAAGGCAGCTTATGCAAGCTGCTGTCTTCACACGGCCTCCCCTCCCCTCCTCCCCCTCTTTTATCATTCCTTTTTTCCCTCCTCTCCGCCACCTCACTTTTTTTTTCAGGCATGCAGATGAAAAAAGACGTCTTTGACTTTCACTCCTCTCTCGCTCTCACTCCATTCTCTCGCTATAGCTGTCGTCCTTCCTCCCTCTTGTTCCGTAGTCTCTCCCCTGGCCTTTCAAAAAGTAATTATATATACTGTATATTGTGTGTGTGTGTGTGTGTGTGTGTGTGTGTGTGTGTGTGTGTGTGTGTGTGTGTGTGTGTGTGTGTGTGTGTGTGTGTGTGTGTGTGTGTGTGTGTGTGTGTGTGTGTGTGTGTGGCTCTGTATTAAGTCACGTGTAGGCTACTTATTCCCACTGCCTCTAACACATTGCTTGTAATGTTTCCACATACCATAGTGTCCCCCAGAGTCAGTGTCCCCCAGAGTCAGTGTCCCCCAGAGTTAGTGTCCCCCAGAGTTAGTGTCCCCCAGAGTCAGTGTCCCCCCTAGTGTCCCCCAGAGTTAGTGTCCCCCCTAGCAGGGCTTGACGCTTAGCATTCTTCCAAGTAGCACGTGTGCTACGAAGTTGAAAAATCTAGTAGCACACAAATTTGTGTGCTACTAGTTTGTGTTTACTACATTTATGTTTACATATGTAAACTAGCAAATCAACTAACCAATCACAG
This sequence comes from Protomyctophum bolini, assembly GCF_963924005.1. NCBI lineage: Eukaryota > Metazoa > Chordata > Actinopteri > Myctophiformes > Myctophidae > Protomyctophum > Protomyctophum bolini. The sequence continues at coordinate 26,523,899 of NC_137866.1, forward strand.
GCAACAGGCATTCATGATGTATAATGATAAGAGTGCCCCTCATTTCACACAGTTGTGATTTTTCTTTAATAAAGTGAGATGAGGTAGGGGCGGGCAATATGGCAAATTTTATCACAATATCTTTTCAGAAATTATCACAATATTGATTCATCTGGATATCATTTTTATGTTTGTTTTTATATAATCTATAATCTATATAATCAATTTGTTTTTATACTGATAGACTATTAGTTTTGTATGCAGAATTGCAGATAGACAGACTATCCGTTTTTATCTTGCTGTTCTATCATGTGAGTGTGACATTTAGTGCAGAAGCTACTCGATGGTGAATTAGTATTGTAACATTCTCCTTGGCTTTGACTGCTTCAGTTCAGACAGAACATCGGACACATATAGGCTACACCTCGACGTGGTGGAAGGAGGTGGTGGGGGGGATCTTTGCCTTTTTTCCGTTGCTCGTTATGCAGGCCACTGATTAGCTCTGGTCCATAGCTCTAGTCTAATGCGTTGCATTTAGAGCTATGGACCTGAGCTAGCCACTGACTAATATATCCAGCCAGGTCGGTCATTCGTATTGCGCTGCGCACACGCTTTTGTAAGCGAGGTGCTAAGCAAGGGTTGTTTTTGTTTTGGTATATCAATCAATCCGTCCACTCCATGTGCGTGTGCACGTGCACTCTTTGCGTGCACGGCTGCACGCTGTTTCACCCACGTTTGGTTAAAAGTGATATCATCAACTGATTTTTTACCATCTTTCTAAATAACTTTAGTATTCAACGTGACGCCGTGACGGGGTCCTAGCAACTCCTTCGGTCTTCTGTGCTGGCCATGCTATCCTGCTGCGTTCGCTCCGCTGCTGTGTGTGTGTGTGTGTGTGCATGTGTGTGTGTGTGTGTATGTGTGTGTGTGTGTGTGTGTGTGTGTGTGTGTGTGTGTGTGTGTGTGTGTTTGCGACCGTGTCGCCCGTGTGTTGTGTGATGGCTTGAGCGTAAGCGTTACACGCGTGCGACCACTTATTTTATTTGAGCAAGGCCAATAGCCATGTACTCTGAACACATTGACTGTTTGACCGGTGCAACACAGTGATTGGTGGTTGGCCTGCTGAAGGGTCACTATTTGAAGAGTGTTTTTAGTCAAAACATTAACCAGTTAAACCTTTGACTGTAAGCCACAGTGCAGACTGCAGAGTAGACTTTGTTTTTTCTTAATTACCTTTGCTTATGACCGCATTCAAACCTGTCAGCGTTGGGAACATCCACGCACAGATAAAAAGTAATTCAAAACTAGGCATGCTGAACCCACAGTACTTTGATAAAAGTTGTGTGCAAGCCTCATCAAATCTGTATGGCCTTCATCAGCGCTGAGGAAAGCCAGAAGGGCAGAAGAAGCCAAATTAACCGAATACAATGGCATCCCATCCACCATCCATTCAGCACCATGGACAGAGATGTGCTGCCATCTCTTGGGTGAGTCATTTCAGGGCAAATATGGGCCTTCGATTCAGTGGCCGTTTGTTGTCAGGATGACAAACCGTCGAGCTTAATGGGCTTTCAGTCCAATGGGAAATCTTTTGGACTGTCAGGGTTTTGTAACAATGGGCTTTCGGACCAGTGCACACCTGTGTGTTGGAGATAAGATCTGAACCAATTTAGGACTGTGCCACAAAGCCCAACCCAATTTTCCAGTCAGTTCTGCACAGTATTGTATGGTCTACTCTATACACAGTGTTGAGAAATTGAGCGGGCAGGGGCGTTTTCAAGCCGGCAGCTTTTGGATCAAAGTGGAGGATAGCGTGTGTGTACGGTGTGTCATAAGTAACCGAGTAGGATGCCCTTCAGACACCAGCCTATATACCGGAACTCGGGGACCACAGAAGTCATGAACAATGTAAGTTGAGAATGATGTGAGTTGGGAATGCATGGCCCCGCCCGGTTATGTAATACCCATTGTATACCTATGTAATACCCATTGTATACCTGTTGTCAGAGTACTTGCTGTTACCACTGTTTGAGTATACCAAGTAAAGTACGGTACCTGTTTCTACAGTACTAGTGAAGTTATGATCAGTTTTATTTATACTGGTTAGGGTTGATGCTGTTGCATCAACAGCACAAATACATGTTATTATTAATTTAGCTACATCAGATGTTCATTATTTGCAATGAGATTAATGGGATTAATTTAGTTAGTTGGGACCTTGACCTTTTAATACATCTGTCTAACCACTGTAGAGCTATACCATACCATGACTGTTTATTATAATGTACTACAGTGGTGCCTGTGGGGCCTCTACAGTGGTGCCCATGGACCTCTACAGTGGTGCCCGTGGGGCCTCTACAGTGGTGCCCGTGGGGCCTCTACAGTGGTGCATGTGGGGCCTCTACAGTGGTGACCGTGGGACCTCTACAGTGGTGCATGTGGGGCCTCTACAGTGGTGACCGTGGGACCTCTACAGTGGTGCATGTGGGGCCTCTACAGTGGTGCCTGTGGGGCCTCTACAGTGGTGCCCGTGGGGCCTCTACAGTGGTGCATGTGGGGCCTCTACAGTGGTGACCGTGGGACCTCTACAGTGGTGCATGTGGGGCCTCTACAGTGGTGCCTGTGGGGCCTCTACAGTGGTGCCCCATGGGCCTCTACAGTGGTGCCTGTGGGGCCTCTACAGTGGTGCCTGTGGGGCCTCTACAGTGGTGACCGTGGGACCTCTACAGTGGTGCATGTGGGGCCTCTACAGTGGTGCCTGTGGGGCCTCTACAGTGGTGCATGTGGGGCCTCTACAGTGGTGCATGTGGGGCCTCTACAGTGGTGCATGTGGGGCCTCTACAGTGGTGCCTGTGGGGCCTCTACAGTGGTGCCTGTGGGGCCTCTACAGTGGTGCCTGTGGGGCCTCTACAGTGGTGCCTGTGGGGCCTCTACAGTGGTGCCTGTGGGGCCTCTACAGTGGTGCCTGTGGGGCCTCTACAGTGGTGCCTGTGGGGCCTCTACAGTGGTGCCTGTGGGGCCTCTACAGTGGTGCCTGTGGGGCCTCTACAGTGGTGCCTGTGGGGCCTCTACAGTGGTGTCCATGGGGCCTCTACACTATAGTGGTGCCCGTGGGGCCTCTACAGTGGTGCCTGTGGGGCCTCTACAGTGGTGCCTGTGGGGCCTCTACAGTGGTGCCTGTGGGGCCTCTACAGTGGTGCCTGTGGGGCCTCTACAGTGGTGCCTGTGGGGCCTCTACAGTGGTGCCTGTGGGGCCTCTACAGTGGTGCCTGTGGGGCCTCTACAGTGGTGTCCATGGGGCCTCTACACTATAGTGGTGCCCGTGGGGCCTCTACAGTGGTGCCCGTGGGACCTCTACAGTGGTGCCCGTTGGCCAGTATAGTTTGACACCCCTGGTCTGCAGGCTTTATTTTTGGTTAATTGTACAGTACGACAGCAATAATATCTATAAGCTCACAACAGGTCACAACATTGTTGTGAGCTTGTAGATTGTTTCTTTCTGGTGCGGGGACACAGTCACACGAGTGTCAACATCCATTACACTCCGGATTCAACTAAACTTATATTTACGCTCCAGATTTGATATCTAGCAATAACTCCACTTAACAATGTGTTACTTCCGTAACAATTTAACACTCCTCTTCTTTTCTCTCCTCACACTGACCTCTGTTTGGCTTTATTTGGCACTGGCAGTACAGTCCTTGAGCCGACTTGTGAAAGCATTTGGGCACCTCTGCTCTAGTATGTGAAGTTATATAATAAAATGGCATGGAGTCAAACATCACAGGTCACAGGTCGCTGTAACTCTCCTGGGTTATGTAACCTAGGACAGGTTAGATATTCACAATACACAATCACAGTATTAACTGAAAAACTGAATCTGGTATACAAATCAAGCTTGTGTGTTTACATGTGTGTATCTGTATAGTACACACACTGACACACTGAGTGACAGGTATAGACATTACAAATGGATTAACACTGAGGACTTTACTATGAAGTATTAGAGCACTGATCCACAGAGCAAGGCTATGACTGGAATCGCGGGATGGCCAACTTTGACGATGGAGAGGGCCACTATATTTCCACACTCACTCCAGAGGACCACTCTGTAGTGAGTGTGGAAAGGGCCTCATTAAGTGAAGATGGGGGCTGCATGTGGCCCCCGGGCTGCCAGTTGCCCATGTATGAGATAGATGGTATTGATTTATTGATAAACAGGTATAGATTCAGCTTCCTCGTTAGTTAATTCAGCAGACAATGCAGGAAACATCCGTGAATGATGACATCATGAAGCAAGATCAGAATGCCAATCCAACCAATCAAGTGGCTTGGCTTCGGAAAAGGTTGTGTAATCCGGTGTCTGATGTTATGCAAGGTAAAACTGTAAAGGATGCAAGGATGAATAGAAGGCCTGGGGTGGATATTACTCCACCCCAGGCCTTCTGAAGTCCGGGCCAGCCCTATCTGAGTGGGAGTGCCTATTATTTGAAACCATTGTTCAACGTGGCGAGTTGAACTAGGAGTGTGAATCTTCTTTATAGCAGAAGTTCTACGCAGGGAAATGAGACACTGTCACGAGGCACAGTGAAAAGCCTATTGTAAGCAAGACAACCATGTATAAGACATTGTAGGATTATAAAGAAGGTGCACAGGTGCCCCTAAAACGACATTGTTTTATTTTTTGTAATGACTCTTTGTTTCATAGAGCCTGACTTATTAAGTTTCTCATTCTCATGGCAGAAACGTTTTTGCATGGGCAGGGGGAGAGGCTAAAATTCGATTTTCTTCTCTTTCTTTTTTTGGTGGACTGAGCAAGTTGGCATTGATGTGCAATTGTGCATGCTTGATGGCAGCAGTGATGGTCCTAATGCTGCTTTATAAATAGCACAAGGACTTTTAGAGTTGAGTATACTTCGGCTTCACTATCGTATCCAGAAGGTCTACGAGACACCCTGTGGAAACCCTCCCAGACCTGGACCCATGCCCCAGACTTGGGCGCATGGGTCGACTCCACAGAAAAGGACCTTAAAGTGAGGAAAGCACTTGCCTGGAGAGCTCTTGGTATGAACAGTGTGTGGAAATCCAACCTCCCCCGACATATCGAGATCAGTTTCTTCTCTGCGACCGTGGAGTCCCGTTCTCCTCTATGGCTGTGAATGCTGGACACTAACACAAGCCCTACTGAAATCTCTGTACGGGTGCTACACCAGAATGTTAAGTGTGGGACTGAACATCAACCAGGACGAGCACATCACCAACAAGCGTCTGTACGGGGACTTACCAAGTGTATCAGCGACGATGGCAGTAAGGAGGATGAGGCTTGCTGGCCACTGCCACCGACATCAAGAACATCAAAAAGCTTGTATACTGTGTGAACCAACACACGGGCATCGATGGAGAGGACGTCCCACACACACCTACAGTACCTACGTGGACGTACTAAAGAAAGATGCTGGTGCAGAAAGCACAAATGAGCTGGACAGATGTATGGAGAACCGAGATGCCGATGGAGGGCTTGTCTGAGGACGACGTAGAGAGATACTTGACAAAACATCATTCTAAGCCACCATTCAATTGTGCTCTGTCCTCAGCTCTGCCCTGATATAGGGCCTGGTATAATAATAATAATAATAAACTTTATTTATATAGCACCTTTCATACATAAATGCAGCTCAAAGTGCTTCACAGGGCAGAACACAAAAATATAATACAATAAAACACAAGCAAATAAAATTATAGAACAATGGCAAAGAACTAAATAAAAGTGGAAAAACATAGAAGAAAATAAAACACAACATGCTGCAATCAGTCAGGACAGAGTAGTAACGCAGATATTAAAACTGGCACTTCAAGCAGGCCAGCAGTGGAGGACCTTAGGGGGCGGTTAGGAACATATCTAGGAAGGCAGTCACGGAGGTAAGAAGGTGCAAAACCATTTAGGGATTTATAAACAAGTCAAATCATTTTAAAATTATATATCGCTGTGAAGTTTTTCAGAAAACTAGATTCGGCCTCAGTCCAAATGCATTCTTTCTATGTAAATTAGATCTCAAGACAGATTCTGCTAACAAAATGTTGTTGTTAGTAGGAATAAACACAGAAGCACATGGGAGGAAGTGGACTAAGAAAGGGGAAGAGCCAAACTGAGGCGAATTCCTGATTTACACAAAAAAGGAGGTGCCCCTGCAGTAGGCAAAAACAAATCGAAAACATGTTTCCTTTTTTGAGGAATGGGTTACCAGATTGAATAGAACTGTGAAACCAGGTTTAGCTCCCATTGAGCAACATTAGAAGACTGTGGTTGAACTGTAAAGCTCTTCAATGTCAATTCACCTCCCCTGTTTTTCCCTTTTCCTTTCTTCTCTTCTCTTTCTCTCCACTGTCTTCTCTCAGTATTTTGCTCTCTCAGTCTGTCTCTCTTTCTCTTCGTGTGGTGACTCCGTCACCGCTGTGTAAACCGGCATTGCTGTTTCCTTTACTGCCAACTGTGATCGCTACTGCAGTCGTGAGTCGTGACAGTCGCCTTCATCCCGTCTCCTTGATCGCATTTGGTACAAATCCCATTCTGACTTCCGGTCGCTCTCCCTCTCTGATTCCTCTCTCAATTATTAAGGGTCTGTATTGGCATGGGTTACATATGCTTTAGTTGCCAAAGCAAGTGTGAAATAAGTAACAGCTCACAAATCTTGCTGCTATGTTTGCACATTGCTGTATTAGTTGACTAGTTTTAGTCATCATAGCTTAGTTTTTATTTAGTTTCCATTTTAGATTTTAACCCATTTTGGACTGGAACAGCTTTTTCGTCTTAGTTTTAGTCGCCGAAACCAACACCCTTTTCAGAGTCATAACCTGCAGCTGGTAATGGATGGAAACGTCCTTCAAATGACAGGTTATTATATATGATCTTATAGAGAGTACACGTACAGTAGGGAAAACAAATGGAAAGTTAGAACACACATACTCACATGTCTCCCTGTGTGTGTGTGTGTGTGTGTGTGTGTGTGTGTGTGTGTGTGTGTGTGTGTGTGTGTGTGTGTGTGTGATGTAACAGTGCAGTGAAGAACTAAGGCCATTAGTCATAATGTGACTTTGAAAAATTGACTTGAGCCTAAAATAAAATAATACTCCTCAGCAAGACCTGATCTGCTGGGAGAGCTGTTCTAGGTCAGCTCTCTCTCCCTTCTTTTTTCTCCTCTCTCTCCTCCTTCTCCTCTCACTTTTCTCTCCTCCTATCCCTGCTCCTCAACATGTATCGTTCCTCTCGGTTCTGTCCTCCCGGCAGCACCTCCTCCTCCTCCTCCTCCTCTTCCTAATGTCCCTCCCCCACCTGTGTAAAAAAAATGTAGGTTAATACATGTGCAGCCATGTGAGGCTATGCCCCCTTTGTGTGTGTGTGTGTGTGTGTGTGTGTGTGCGCGTGCGTACGTGTGTCCTGTTTGTGCATGTGTCTCGGTCTATGCATGTCCTGTTTCTCTCTCTCTCTCTCTCTGTGTGTGTGTGTGTGTGTGTGTGTGTGTGTGTGTGTGTAATTGATAATCCTTGAAGCAGTGCGGTTTTACAGAGGTCCTGAGGTTCATACAGCCCCCTCCCATGATACTTATCTCTCTCTCTCTCTCTCTCTCTCTCTCTCTCTCGCTGGTTTTACTTTACCTTTCTCTTCTACTTTTTCCACATTCTCATTCTCGCTCCCCTCTTTCCTCTTTCTCTTTTTTTAGCACCATCATCATCATCAGTCACCTTCATAATGTCCTTTCATCCCTTTCTGTTTCCATCTGTTTCATAGGGCTCCATCGTCTATTTCTATTGTGTTCTTGTCTTGTTCACAATAGGACCATCTTGGGAAAAGCGTCATTATTTTCTTTTCCCATGCAGCTCCTTCCGTTCAACAGACAGACGCTCTCTTTAAATACTGTACACTCTCTTGCTCTGTTTTAGCTTGCTCTCTTGCACTTTACCTCAAGTAGCAAATCTCTTAGTTTACTTTAATGCGTCGTTATTGTTCAAAAGGTTATCTGATAGTCCAATAAACAGGCTGTAAACCCATGGAATAATAAGAACTGGCATATTTAATGATTGCCCAAAATGAATGGGTCCATGTGATATGCATATGAACAGCAAAGACATATAGATGAAAGCAAATACGACCTATTACATCACAAATTAGATTAGATCATATCAGTCCGTTGGTCGAGGCGGGCCATAGGGGTCGTCTGGTCCTGGAGAATTTCAGCATGTGTAAAATCAGCCATTACGACGGCATCAAGGCCCGCCAAAATACATTTTAGTCGACTAAATCAACTGTAGTTTTAGTCGACTAAAGTCTTACGATATTTGTTCCCAAAAACAACACTGCATGCTCTGATCGTGCTGAAGACTTTTTGGTCCGTTCATCAGGGTAATTAGTCTAGTTGCCAGCCCATAGAGCCCCGTTGTCAACCCGGACATGTTGAGTACACCAAAGTTTTATGTTAGAAATGTTGAGTATGGGTCCCCAGCATGTACAAACTGCCGGATGCTAACTTGCATATGTTGAGCATTTTTCATAATTGGAATATGTGACCATACCATTAACAACCTATATGTCAAACTAGGGGGGTTTCATGATGCTGAATCCATTCCAAGAATTAGTTTTGCAAAAAAACACCCCTTGGGCTATAAACGGCCATAGCTACTTGCCCAAATGTGCCGACATCTTCACATTTGTGATTACGGCTATGGCCGTTTTAGCCTAAGGAGTGTATTTTGTGCAAAACTAATGCTTGGAATGGATTCAGCATCATGAAAACCCCCTAGTTTGACATGTCACATGCTACATAAAGCATGATGAAATTTAGATTTTTTTCCCCCTTTATAGGTTGTTAATGGTATGGTCAGATATTATGCCAATTATGAAAATTGCTCAACATATGCAAGTTAGCATCCGGAAGTTTCTACATGCTGGGGACCTATACTAAACATTTCTAACATAAAACGTTGGTGTACTCAACATGTCCGGATTCACATTCTGGCTACTAGACTATATAGACGGTATTATGTATCACGCTTTTCTCCCTCCGGGTCTATCCTGGCCTCCTTCACTCAGATATTGAGGGAGCGGAAACCGAGCGCTCGAGCGCTGTTCATGCAGCCTGAACTGAGACAAGCTGGAGTTGGAAATACATTGTTTTCAACGAGGGCGGCGCAAATAAGAGCTATAAGCATGTGTGCAACATGACAAAACTGTTTTAATGTATTGTGTCAGTAACAACTAAAGTCTCTTTAATGTTTATGTTGTACTATTACTACAAAACGATCTAAAATAAAGGGATTTAAGATCATTAAAGCTGGGCTGTTGCCTGAGTCCAATGCATTTCTGCCTACTTCCGGTCCAGGACTTGGCCCAGTTGGTTATCCCCATTCTCAATAGAAGTCTATGTAGGAGAGCCGCCATTGGACTGAATATATATCTAAGGCTCTGCCTTCGCTGTTCTCTGTATGTTCAGAGAGATGTTTTTTTTTTTTAAGCGATGGTGTGAAGTGTTTTCATATGTGCAATTGAGGTGTTAATGGTGTGTGTCCAGATTTTTTAATGTGTCATAATGACAACTGAAGCCCAAAGGCTAATCAAAAACACATTATTCTGTTCATCATCCGACTCTCTTTCACTGTGTCAATCTCTCTGTGACTCTGCCGGAGTCTGCCGCTCTCTTTCCTTTATGTGGAGAGAGGTCCACATGCATTTTTTCCTCTCTGTCCATTACTGTTTGAACTCTCTATACTCAGCTCTGACTTGTTACCTAAGAAAGCCCTAGGAGAAAGCCTGGCCGGCCTTGGGGCGTGGCTTGGTGACATCACTGTGACGCGGGTTGTCAGTTGACAGGAGTGACAGCGTAACGGAGGGGAGGAGTTAGACAGGCAAAGGGAAAGGAAGGGGGGGTTCTCTACCACACGGCAGACAAGGGTTGCTTTCATTGACTAGTTGTTTTGTAATTGTCCCACAATGGCCTTCCATATCCCCTAATGTGGCAGTATATATGTGTGGAAAACAAGGCTCCGGTGAGCATACTGGCACTATACCTCTCTCTCACACACACACACACACACACACACACACACACACACACACACACACACACACACACACACACACACACACTGTCTTTCTCACACACGCATATATACTAAAACACTGCCGTGAGGACATGGGAAAGGCAACCTACTGTATACCTGATACATATATGGGTTCTGTTCGTTGTCTGAAGTTAGAAAGACAACATGAGTGAGAAAGAGGGAAACTGAGAGGTATAATGGACAGCACACCAAAGTAGAGAGAACACAGCAAATCTCTGCCACCTGACATGGGTGAGTTTTACTCTCTGTCTGTCTGTCAGTCTCTCTGTTTGTTTGTCTCTCTGTCTGCATGTACGTGCTACAGGTTGTCTGTGTGAGTTTTTGGCTGCCTGACATCAGTGACAGCATGTATCCTAGCAGCCTGACTAGGCTGTATGTATGTCCACTTCCTGTCTCCAACTATAATTCTCAAAGTGTCTCTGTCTCAGTTAGTCTCTCTATCATTGAACAAGTCTGTGTGTGTGTGTGTGTGTGTGTGTGTGTGTGTGTGTGTGTGTGTGTGTGTGTGTGTGTGTGTGTGTGTGTGTGTGTGTGTGTGTGTGTGTGTGTGTGTGTGTGTGTGTGTGTGTGTGTGTGTGTGTGTGTGTGTGTGTGTGTGTGTGTGTGTGTGTGTGTGTGTGTGCGCGTGTGCGTGTGCGTGCATGTGCTCGCAGGTATTAGTTTAGTCACACTGGCCTACATAAGAGCCAGTGCCAGCTCTGTGACCGGAGCAGTCATGCAGTGCAGCTCACTCAGGGTTTCATAAGAAGCACTGTTATGAAATGACGGCAGCAAACTTGTCCTTGGCCTTCAAATTTCCATTATCTCATAACTTTAAGAGATGGTTTTGTACCAGATGAGACGTGAAAGTGTTTATTTTTAATGTCCGATAATTTAGCTTTTAATAACATGAGGGGTTGAGCACTTTGTGTTTTGTCCATGACTTGATTTCACAAGAGTAAGATTATTTGGTTTCAGTAAACATTGTAGCAACATTGTATTGCAATAATAAGGAGACATATAGTAGATTAATTCTGATGGCACTTTCTGAATTGCTAATTCTGTCACCATTTCTGCCATATAGCAGTCCTTTCTTCATAACTGTAACATGATAACAGTAAGGATATCTCGAGCAACAGTATTATAAGGAAATAAGGTCTGCTTTTGCATAGAAATGTTGTTTGAAAAATACCTTAACTGTGAAGCTATTACATAAGTACAAGAGTTTGACATAAGAATGTGGCTCAAGTGTCTAAGTGTTAAGAGAAATCTTAACAATTGACCAGTCACATGCAGGAATACGTTTTTTTTTTCACCAAACATTGTATCAGAATATATACATGGCACTTACATACAACTGTTGTTGTATGAACAGAGGATCCCAAAGTGAACTGTCTTGAACTGTTCTAGAGGTAGAGGACGCCCACATGAGCCAGGTTTGAACTACCGTACTCGAGTGGTTGAGCAATATATGACTTTTGGTGAAAATGTGTATCTGTCAAATAGTTGATTTTGCCTGGGATGTTGTAAGAGGAGGAGGACTTTGAAAATCAATTTAAGTCTGCACATGAAACAGGCCGATCTGTCAGGGAAATGTCATGTGAGACAGCAGCAGCAGCATGACTGCTGTAGAAATGGTCTAAAAGATACACACAAAAGACCACATGTCAATCTGAGGCTTCGATTCACTTTACATTTATAACCGACTAGATAAAGGTAATGTGGATGCAGGACACAGTTGCATGTAAATGGACCTGATCTATGAACATAATAGTTATGGCAGATTGTGTTTTTTTTATAGATTTGAAATCTCACCACTTGAAATAATGTAGCTGTCAAACAAGTGCGGACATATAATTTACGAGCTGTATGATTCAGCTGTCGATACTTTGTTTACAATGGCCAGAAATCCAGCATCGTCAAAAGTTCCTATTGCACTGCTTGAAACAGAGATTCAATTAATTCATTTAAATAAATGAAAACGGAATAACTGAGAGAGGGAGTGAATAAAACCGAGTGAACATGAACAGAAATGTAACATTTTAGGTGTTGCAAATGTTTGCCAATGCACCTTTTAGTTGTTTCGCCAGAATGTGTTCTGGCTATATTGTTGATATTGTTGTTAGAATATCAATCTTACTTTGTTTTGACACAGTCACAGATGAGGAGACCTCTGTCCATTTGACACAGTCACAGATGAGCAGACCTCTGTCCATTTGACACAGTCACAGATGAGGAGACCTCTGTCCATTTGACACAGTCACAGATGAGGAGACCTCTGTCCATTTGACACAGTCACAGATGAGGAGACCTCTGTCCATTTGACACAGTCACAGATGAGGAGACCTCTGTCCATTTGACACAGTCACAGATGAGGAGACCTCTGTCCATTTGACACAGTCACAGATGAGGAGACCTCTGTCCATTTGACACAGTCACAGATGAGGAGACCTCTGTCCATTTGACACAGTCACAGATGAGGAGACCTCTGTCCATTTGACACAGTCACAGATGAGGAGACCTCTGTCCATTTGACACAGTCACAGATGAGGAGACCTCTGTCCATTTGACACAGTCACAGATGAGGAGACCTCTGTCCATTTGACATAGTCACAGATGAGGAGACCTCTGTCCATTTAACACAGTCACAGATGAGGAGACCTCTGTCCATTTGACACAGTCACAGATGAGGAGACCTCTGTCCATTTGACACAGTCACAGATGAGGAGACCTCTGTCCATTTGACACAGATATCTGTGGATACTTTGCTCCAGTCATGTCCTTCCTTTCCAGACCTACAGTATACACACTTTACACACTGTTTCTGTGCTTTTGTTTGTTTTATGAATCACTTCTAAGGAAACGGCAATAGCCTCCTCCAAAGGGCATATAGATATAAATTGTGTTTATGTATACTATAGTATACAATACTTGCCTCTCTTGCCATACCTGTGAAAGTGTGCATCTCTGTATCTCTCGTGCGTGCGTGCCAGTATCTGTGCGTGCTATTGAAGATAGCTTCCTGGGATTGGGAACGAGTAGCTGGTCGTCCGTGCGCGTCCCCCCTGCAAGGTTCCCCAGCTCCAGCGTGAGAGGTTATGTAAGTTTCTCAGCTGCCACCCCTCCTCCCTCCCCTCCCTGCCTCAGTGTCAATGCACATTGTTTTCACCGAGCATATCACACCAGTCAGTCAGTCAGTCAGTGAGTCAGTCGGTCCGTCAGTCAGTGAGTCAGTCAGTCACTAGGGCAGGCAGTAGAATAAAACCTACAGGACCAAACAGTAGGAGAGGAGAAAGAGTAGAAAGAGGGAAGATTGTTTTTCTACTTCTTCTTTTTCAACTTGTTCAAGACTCCAAAGAGGAGCTTGAGTGTGTTCTGCAGTGAGCTTGGATTCGGAATACCGGCTGCAACAGATCGAGAGACGGAGAGAGAGAGAGAGAGAGAGAGAGAGGTTAAACTAAAGTATAGGTGAGTCAGAGCAAGGAAAAAAGAACGACGGGACAGGAGAGAGCAGGTCTCTCTCTCAACGCGCGCCGACACCACGGCAAGCATGCTGCTTTTGGATGAATCTGAAGCCTTTGCAGGTATGGTGACACCGCCACTCTGTCCCCTGTGTGGTTGACATGCCATCCCATCAGAGGCACCTTTGACCTCTTGATCACAATGAAGAGAGAGGAAAGCATGTATGTGTGTGTGTGTGTGTGTGTGTGTTTCAGAGACATTTTGTATTAGAAACGTAGAAGGACAGAGACACAGACAAGAGTTCTATAGGAATTGTAATGTGTCTCTAAGACAGAACCAAATCAACCGCTGTGGGGTTTTGGTGGCCGTTTTAGGCCATGCCGGGGCACTAGTTGTCCTGAGTTCAGCTAACATCACCAGAGAAGTTAAACCGGTTGTAACCAACTGACCTCTCTCCGCCAGGCCCGCATGTTTGACAGAAAAAGAGCATGAATGAAAGAGAGAGAGCATGAATGAATTTATAAGGAGGGCAAAAACAAGAAGGGATTTACTGAAAAAGATAGAAGATGAACAAAAGCAACGGTGTGTGAAGGGTGGTCAAAGTGAAGTGATGTCTAAACGTTGCACATGTTGGCCGGGCAGCTCAGTTACTTAACATCGTTGTGTAACGCTGATTCTGCAAGTATGCATTCTCTAGTACCATTCATGTTCTCTTTCTCTCTTTTTTTCCTCTAAGAATCTCTCATTATTACTCATCCTTCCATTCTAGCCTTAATTAGACATTAATCACACTAGTCTTAAAGTCCTTTTTATCGATTATTTTCTCCATCTATTGTCTGTCTCCGGCTCACGCTCTCCCTAGTCCCTTCATGCCGGCTCCCCCCACCCCACCACCCCCCCGCTCCCCCTTGTGTTTTCGGCCGCATGCTGCCTGTTTTCCATTGGCTGTTTCTACGGTTACCTAAAACCAATGCTGTGATGTGATTGGCGGGGTTTGGTGTGGGTCTGTCCCAGGGAACATGTGGTGGCAGCCAGGCAGGACAACATACTGACTGACTGACTGGGTGACATGGGTTAGGAAACGTTTGGGTACAGAGTGGTGGAATGAGCTAGGGAGGAAGCGAGAGAGGGGAGGAAGGAGTGAGGAGGCGAGCTTGATCCGTCTCAGTTTACAGGGTTTTTTCCCCCTAAGGATTGTTGTCTTTGTACTTTGTGAAAGCCTGAAGATTTATAAGCCGGTATTCGAGACATTTATAAAGGCATTGTCTGCTCTATTAGACCAGTACAGTACAGTACAGTACAGTACAGTACAGTACAGTACAGTACAGTACAGTACAGTACAGTACAGTACAGTACAGTACAGTACAGTGAACAATGGAAAGAGATGAGAAAGCTATGGCAAAGAGCACATCATGAGATAAGTTATGGGCTGGATTTGAACCCAGGATGTTCAAATCTCTCTCCATGTTCACTCAATGTCCCTTTGGTTCACTCAATGTCCCTTTGGTTCACTCAATGTCCCTTTGGTTCACTCAATGTCCCTTTGGTTCACTCAATGTCCCTTTGGTTCACTCAATGTCCTGCATTATGTGCAAAGTTTTACAACGAATGCATTATACTTGTTAAATCGCGTCAAGGCTAAGCCGACGCACCGACAGCTCGGTCACGAGGCTCGCGTCGAACAAGCCCCTATAGGCCAGTGTTGTTTTTGGCAGCAAATTTCAATTTTAGTTTTAGTCATAGTCTCATAGTTTTCACTTAGTTTTAGTTCTATCTATCTTTCTATACAGTACATAGACAGTAAATTAATTCTGGAACAAATCCGACCAACCGTATTAAAAGAGAATTTCAGACTAGAAGGCTTTTTTACCTTTATTTGTAAGGTAAGAAAGCCTTCTAGTCCGAAATTCTCCTTTAATTCCAACTATATTATTAAGATCCTACAGTATATCTACTCCATTGACCGGGGTCTCCCTGGGGTCTGTATTTGCTCCCTCCATTTTTCCCTCTACTCAAAAATATCCACTCTGAGGTGAGGTGCACCATGTGTAGATGTACCATTTTTTATCATCATCCCCTATGTTTTGCCAAATGTGGACTTTTGATGTGGGTATAATCCTCTATCCTTTAAATGAGCTGTGTATTATAGACACAGGATACTGTGTGTGTGTGTGTGTGTGTGTGTGTGTGTGTGTGTGTGTGTGTGTGTGTGTGTGTGTGAGAACATGGCCTTGCCTGCAGTCACACACCAACCCAAAAGAACATGCTGTTCTCGCATCTCTCCATCCCTCTCTCTCTCTCTCTCTCTCTCTCTCTCTCTCTCTCTCTCCCCCCCACCCCTCTCTCTTTCTCCACCTCTGCCTATCTCCACGTGTCCTTCCATCCTTTCTCTCTCACTCTCTGTCTACAGCAGTGCCGTCTCCAGGCACAGATCAGCAGGGGGGCATACTTTTTTTCTTCCAAAGGGGACACAATTTTTCAAACCCACCTATCCTATGTTTAACAAATACTTGCCTATTAAGCGGCCCCCACATCATGCTCTCTATTCATTAATATTTCTATAATGACTACACTGCAGTGTCTATTCATTCTAACCCATTTAGACCTGACGTCAAATTTTAATATCATATCAGTGGTGAGTGGTGCTCAATATTTCATGTCAAGGACCTAAAGAAATGATATGTAATTGACCGTTGACCCCCCCCAGACCCCAGCGTCGTTAGGCCACATGTTTTGGACGTGTCCTTCCCTCACTACCTACTGGAAGCAAATATTTGTCGTATTCTCTCATATGTGTGGAACAGTGGGGACCCCTTCTTTCCACATCGCCATTTTTGGCATAATTCCCCCAAACTGTACATCTCCACAAGCATTTGTGTCCCTATTAGCCCGTAGACTAATCCTCCTTAATTGGAAGTCCGATAAGGCACAATGGCTAAAAGAAGTTATATCATTCCTGCCTCTGGAAAAACTCAGGTATAGAGCGGACAGAGCCCAAAAAAACGTTGTTGTATATGTTTGTGTGTTTTCATTGTGTACATGTGTAATGTCATGTGTAAAAATAAAGTTTACAGAAGGAAGCCAAACATTTTCACGATTTTTCAAAAATAGCAGATCTACAAGCTCGTACTGCGGCACTCGATGCAGCGCTACAAGCTTGTAGATCTGCTATTTTTCAACAGCTAAAGTATAACACAATGCTTTAAAACACCAAAAGAGGTTCCCATCCACAATGGGCTAAATGTTCATGAGTGATTTGACTATAGGCCATGTCTCTATGATGGATGGTCTCCATCAATACCATATCCGTACCAGATTCTATTCTACAAAATTAGTATCTGTTTCAAATGGACCACACTGTACTTATGCTGAATAGGTACACTCTGTTCATTCGCTGCAGCTGTGAATGACCGACTCCGTTAGATAAATATCATACAAACTCTCTCCGACATGAACGACATAATGTGAATTTTGTTCTACTCAAATTCAAATTTGTGAAAAGTCTAGTCTTCATATAAACGCGGCCATGATGCCACACTACTATACCGTACGGCCAGGAACAACCTGTTCTGTTCAGCCTGTATGGATGCTGAACTGTGTGTGTGTGTGTGTGTGTGAGTTGGGGGGGGGGGGGGGGGGGGCACGTGTTACCCGGCTGCTTTCATAAGCCGGCAGGATGGAGGATGTCGGCTCCACCGACCGCATGGCACTGTTGTTCTCTCTCTCTCTCTCTCTCCACTCTCTCTCTCTCTCTCTCCACTCTCTCTCTCTCTCTCTCTCTCTCCACTCTCTCTCTCCTCTCTCTCTCTCTCCACTCTCTCTACTCTCTCTCCACTCTCTCTCTCTCTCTCTCTCTCTCTCTCTCTCTCTCTCTTTCTCTTCCCTGTTTCCTCTTGCTCTCACTTCATCCTTGGTTCCCTCTCATTCTCATTATACCTGTCTCCCGGTGTGTAGACAATGATTTATTTTCAACGATACCCTGTTTCTTTCTTGGTGTCAATACATACAGTACATAGATAGCTGTAGGCTAATATGTTAATAATGTCCTGTAAGTTATCTGTCTCCCTCTCCCTGTCTCATTCTTTCTCCAACTGTGAGCACTGCACAAGACTGTCTATACGTCATTGTATCCCCATGTCTGTCTCATCCTCCCTCACCTTCCGTCTTTCCTTATTCTCTTCTGCCCATTTTAAAGCTTTGTGTCATTTTCACTCCATGCTTCCTTGAGCTCACAGATGAGAAGAGGATTTGCTTTTCTCTTTCCATTTTCTTTGTATGCAGCAGTGTTGATTTCGTCGACTAAAACTAAGACGAAAAATGTTCGTCAACTACCTTTTTCCATTGACGAAAACTAAATGGAAACTATATAAAAACAAAGCACTATGATGAGTCTGATGACTAAAACTAAGACTAAATATAGTGACAATTTCGTCAACAAATAAAAACTAGACTAAAATGTTAGGAAGGGACTAGTGGACAAGAGATCCAGTAGAAGTCATTTTACACTGAAAATAGCCGATCTACAAGCTCACAACGCGTCACGCTGCGACACGTTGTGAGCTTGTAGATCTGCTATTTTCAGAAAATGTAAAAACATCATCACGGCGGCTTCAAGGCCCTTTGATTTTGATTTGACTAAAATCTCATATTTAGTCGACTAAAACTAGACTAACACTAAAACATTCCAGGTGACTAAAATGTGACTAATACTAAATTAAAACTATTCAAGAGACTATGACTAAAACTAGAATCAAAAGTTGCTGCCAAAAACAACACTGGTTGTCTTTCTGCCAATGGTTTCCCTTCTCTTTTAGTTTGTCTGTTAATTTTACCAGTATTCTGTCCGTCTTTCTCTCAAAGAAACTTAAAACAGTCATGCGTGATGCACCACCACAGTCTGGAATGCTCCCTACATGTGTCTACATGTGCTCCATAATGTAATGTGATATAATATTGGAGTGGTCTTATGATACGAGTGTTGGTCATAAGACCCTGCCCAGACCCATAACAATCACATGACACACGCAAAACGGATCTCATCTCATGAATAGTGACGCACTAGTGTTTGTTCATGCAGACAAACCTGTGGAAATTCCAGATGAATGAGATTGAAAAATGATTTGGCGTTGGTTACTGTATCTATACATCTTTAGGCACAGTGGCTTCACCCAGGAATAAATTATAGAACTGTACAGTACATACAGTAGACTGGATGGAGGAACCGGTTAAATACTAGGCCCTTTGTGCACTGCACTTTATAACTCTTGAATGCTTCTACACGTGGTCGTTGGGAAATGTTGCGTTAACCTACTTTTGGCTTTTACTGGAAGTCCCTTGTGAGTGTAGAGCCGTAGTGAAGAGTCGTGGCTGCATGGAAGTCCCATGGGAGTGTAGAGCCGTAGTGAAGAGTCGTGGCTGCATGGAAGTCCCTTGGGAGTGTAGAGCCGTAGTGAAGAGTCGTGGCTGCATGGCAGTTTTGTGTTTTTTTTTCTTGTGTGAAAGTTCGCAACCTGGGAAAAAGATGGTCTATCATCTGACCACAGTAACAGGGTTAATGTCTGAAAAGTGCTTTGTAAATATCACTTTGTAAATTGCATGTCCCACGTTTAAAGATGTGGGACAAAGAGTTGAGTTAAAAACGTTCACTCTGAAAGAATATATATTCAAAGATTTCTGCACGATTTTTCAAAAATAGCAGACCTACAAGCTCATAGCGCGGCACTCGGTGCCGTGCTATGAGCTTGTAGATCTGCTATTTTTCAATAGCTAAAGTATAACAAAAGGGGTTCTCGTTCAGAATGGGTTAATCAGTTCTTGCACATTCTGTAATACAGCTTTCTTCAGAAACCACCTTAAAAATAGTTAATAGTAATAGTAATTTAGTTTGTCTTATTAAACATGACAAAAAAGACACATAGAACATAAGTGATATTGATTATGCAAATCTGATGGCAACAACATTGTTGCCATCTAAATCTGGCTACAGTTATAAAATAACATATATATATTGGTATATATTGCTGGGTACATTGTTAGGCAGATGTAAACTTTGTTCAGGTTGGTTTTTGTGTGGGTGTGACAAGAGTTCCTGCTAATATCAAAGCATTGTGTCAGAGGTTGTTGACAGGCCCAAAGTACAGTACAGGCAGCATAGGCATTGCTCAGTGAACAGAGGCAGGAGATGGCTTATGTAAGCATAGCATAGAAACATAGCTAGCATGCTGAGAGTTAGTAGAAGTTTCCAGACGTGCGTGCGTGTGTGTGTGTGAGTGCGTTCTTTGTTTCTGTCTCTCTCCTCTCCGCTGTTCTTTTCTCCTCCCCCTTCTCTATGTTGTCTCCTCTCGTCTCGAAGATGCTCAGACCAGCTGTGACACACTAGCCTAGAATTCCTGCTTCACCTCCTCCTCCCCTCGCTTCTGTCCTCTCTCTCTCTCTTTCTGTCTTCTGTCCTCTCTCTCTCTTTCTGTCCTCTCTCTCTCTCTCTTTCTGTCTCTGGCTCAGTGTGAGTGTATACGTATGCCTGTAATGTAAATACACGCATGGCTAACAGATAGACAGGATTAACCTTGGTTAACACATGAACATGATAACACTGGTTAACGCATCGAGACCAAGCCATTGACCCTTATGGGTATACTGTATCAGTGTACATCAGTGTATATGGGTATATATATCACTGTATATCAGTGTATATGGGTATATATATCACTGTACATCAGTGTATATGGGTATTTACTGTGTATATATATCACTGTACATCAGTGTATATGGGTATTTACTGTGTATATATATCACTGTACATCAGTGTATATGGGTATTTACTGTGTATATATATCAGTGTACATCAGTGTATATGGGTATTTACTGTGTATATATATCACTGTACATCAGTGTATATGGGTATTTACTGTGTATATATATCAGTGTACATCAGTGTATATGGGTATTTACTGTGTATATATATCACTGTACATCAGTGTATATGGGTATATATATCACTGTACATCAGTGTATATGGGTATTTACTGTGTATATATATATATCAGTGTACATCAGTGTATATGGGTATTTACTGTGTATATATATCACTGTACATCAGTGTATATGGGTATTTACTGTGTATATATATCACTGTACATCAGTGTATATGGGTATATATATCAGTGTATATGGGTATATATATCAGTGTATATGGGTATATATATCACTGTACATCAGTGTATATGGGTATATATATCAGTGTATATGGGTATATATATCACTGTACATCAGTGTATATGGGTATATATATCACTGTACATCAGTGTATATGGGTATATATATCAGTGTATATGGGTATATATATCACTGTACATCAGTGTATATGGGTATATATATCAGTGTATATGGGTATATATATCACTGTACATCAGTGTTTATGGGTATATACTGTATATCAGTGTATATGGGTATATATATCAGTGTATATGGGTATATATATCAGTGTATATGGGTATATATATCAGTGTATATGGGTATATATATCACTGTACATCAGTGTATATGGGTATATATATCAGTGTATATGGGTATATATATCACTGTACATCAGTGTTTATGGGTATATACTGTATATCAGTGTATATGGGTATATATATCAGTGTATATGGGTATATATATCAGTGTATATGGGTATATATATCAGTGTATATGGGTATATATATCACTGTACATCAGTGTATATGGGTATATATATCACTGTACATCAGTGTATATGGGTATATATATCACTGTACATCAGTGTTTATGGGTATATACTGTATATCAGTGTATATGGGTATATATATCACTATACATCAGTGTATATGGTTATATACTGTATCTTATGGGTATATATCAGTGTACACTAAACCAAACGTTTCAGCCCATGACCCAAATGAGTAATTCAACGTTTTGCCGGGACCAAAACTAGTGAAAATAGCCGATCTACAAGCTTATAACGTGCTTATGAGCTTGTAGATCGGAGATGTGTGTGTGTGTGTGTGTGTGTGTGTGTGTGTGTGTGTGTAATTATATGGGTATGCATCTTATCCGTTAGTTGGCTGATGTCCTGTCTCAGTGGTTAATTGAGAAACAGTCATAAATGTAAATACAATTCGGAACTGAGTTGCCCAGGCAGGAGCAGTTACACGTGTCACTTCAGACATCTGAGACAGAGTAATGGCTATGAGGAGAGTGGCATATACCACGTTGCTCAAGACATTGTAATTTGAGAATTTGCAAGAATGGGCGCGGGCGTGTGTGTGTGTGTGTGCGTGCGTGCATCTGTGCGTGTGTGTGCGCGATCGGTGATCGCCAACAGGTAGTTATGGATAGGCTTCAGGAAATGGGTCATCTTATTGTGTACTTGCAGGTAGGAAGTGCAGAATTAAACGAAAAGGGCAGAGATGAATAGAAAGATAGTTTTTTTTCCTATACTAACCTCAATTCATGTCAAAACGACCCAGTGACTCAGTGACTACTACTTTGTTGCCACGACCCACTTCCCCACAGGCACAAAGAAGATAGTCCTCACTGGCCACATATTCACTCACAAAGAAGATTGTCCTCACTGGCCACATATTCACTCACAAAGAAGATAGTCCTCACTGGACACATATTCAGTCACAAAGAAGATAGTCCTCACTGGACACATATTCACTCACAAAGAAGATAGTCCTCACTGGACACATATTCAGTCACAAAGAAGATAGTCCTCACTGGCCACATATTCACTCACAAAGAAGATAGTCCTCACTGGCCACATATTCAGTCACAAAGAAGATAGTCCTCACTGGCCACAAATTCAGTCACAAAGAAGATAGTCCTCACTGGACACAATTTCAGTCACAAAGTAGAGCTATATGGCCCTGAATTAGCTTATATGAATAGAGGACTAACGCTTCATGTTCAAGGACCCACAAACTGCAGCCAAAAATATGTATTTGGCCGCGGATAACCATCCAACTTCATTGTGTGCCAGGGACCCCCAGAGGAGATGATTTGTGTTAAATATATATATATATTTGTTTTCTTTGGCTATTTTTGAAGGGTACAGGCTTTAGTTTAGTTTAGACATACTATTGTTCCGACTGTCATTAGACCGACAACCTATACCTCAAACCCTAACCTAACCCTAACCGCAAGCACGGGAGCAGCGCATGTTCAACCTACCTCAAACCCTAACCTAACCCTAACCACAAGCACGGGAGCAGCACATGTTCGACCTCTGGGACACCCAATTTATATTGTAAAATCACTGTTTAACTCTGAGAGTGTACAAATGGAACCAAATGGATCCATTAGGGTCCATTTGGTTCGATTTGTACACTCTCAGAGTTACAGTCCCATTAGGGGTTACAAGCTGTCATTTAGCTGGGGGACCCCTGGGGGTCCCCGGACCCCACTTTGGGAAGCTGTGACGTACATCACAGAAGCAGTCAGGAAGCAGAAATTTTTAGTTTTAGTTTTAGTTTAGTCTTTGGAGTGAAACTTAATTTAGTTTAGTGACATTTTAGTCACGTGGAATGTTTTAGTTTTAGTCGACTAAATGTCATGAGATTTTAGTCAAAAATATTATGTACTTGGCCGTCGACCCCCAGCGGACAATATGCTGTTCTAGGGACCGTCCAGAAGCAAAGGTTTGAGTTAAAAACGTTCACTCTGAAAGAATATGTATTCAAAGATTTCCACCACATTTTCACGATTTTAGTATAACATAAGTATACATAAGTATAGCATAATGCTTAAACACCACGCACGCACAAACATACAAATACCACAGCAGAATAGCAGATAATGTGTGTCCCCCCACAGTCTGTCCCAGGTGGCACAGTTATTGTAATTGCACAGCAATATTGAACATGCATGCAGATAGACATGCGTGTGGGCACGCCGCGCACACACACCCAACCACCCACAATGTGATGTTGGTTTGTCAGTGCGGTAGAGGGGTTACATAAACGGTTAACATACATAACTGTTATGCAAGCCTGCCGGAGGCATATCCCCACTGTATCCCCACCCTTAACACGCACACACACACACACACACACACACACACACACACACACACACACACACGGCACACACACATGCATGCACGCACACACACACACACACACACACACACACACACACACACACACACACACACACACACACACACACACACACACACACACACACACACACACGTACAAGTATACTGACATAGGCCTACTGTACAGAAACATAAACACACACACATCACACACACACACACACACACACACACACACACACACACACACACACACACATACAAGTATACTGACATAGGCCTACTGTACAGAAACACACACACACACACACACACACACACACACACACACACACACACACACACACACAGAATTTGGGCAGTTTCAAATTGCCATTGTAGCAACCTACACACCACAAAGATTATCATTACATAATATAATTGTAGTGTTTGTGTGTCATGCATGTCCACTGTTAGCTTGTGTGTTATGCATTCTTCTGTCTGCGTTTTGGCCAATGGCATTGCTGCTCTTCTGATGACTGTGACTAAGCAGTTTGTGCATGAGACACTGGTTTGTTAAAGGGGTTGTGGCATAAAAAAAGTTTTTTTTATTTTTTCTTAATCATCTTTTTGGTTTTCTGCACCCAAAAAACCCTGAACTTTTAACATTCAGTAGATTTTCTGTGGTCTGGGGTTTTCTGGCTCAAACAAGTGCTCAGATTTCACAGCCAAACCCCAGAGAAAAGTCCAGACCACAGAAAATCCACTGAAGTTTCTGGGTTTTTTTTGTGTAATTCATAAAAATGTCATGAAAATAAAAAAATAAAAAAAATGTCATTTTAGGTGACTATTTCTTAGTGTAGGACAGGTATTTACTGGTCCTTTTCCTTTTCTCAGCACCATGCACTTGGACGTTTTTGTTTTGTTTCATAGGATAGCTTTTTGCTTAATCTGATATTAACGTTAGTTTAGCTACCCGCCAGCTAAATGTGATGATTCACAATTGAAATGGATTGATCGATCAATACATTTTATACAGCTTTATACAACATGTGAATGTATAATGCCAATATGAAAATATTTTTACAATTTAATAGTCTAGTTTTCATTTTATTTAGTTGACAAGTTGTAAATATCGTCTTTAGTTTTCGTAAGTGGGAAAAAAGTCGAAGAACATTTTTCGACAGAATCAATACTGCTTCCATCTGTCTGTGTGAGACCTGGAGTTCACCTCTGTCTTTATGTGCATGTGTTTGTGTGAGACCTGGAGTTCACCTCTGTCTTTATGTGCATGTGTTTGTATGAGACCTGGAGTTCACCTCTGTCTTCATGTGCATGTGTTTGTGTGAGACCTGGAGTTCACCTCTGTCTTCATGTGCATGTGTTTGTGTGAGACCTGGAGTTCACCTCTGTCTTTATGTGCATGTGTTTGTATGAGACCTGGAGTTCACCTCTGTCTTCATGTGCATGTGTTTGTATGAGACCTGGAGTTCACCTCTGTCTTCATGTGCATGTGTTTGTATGAGACCTGGAGTTCACCTCTGTCTTCATGTGCATGTGTTTGTATGAAAATGCATTTGCCTGATGGATGTGTGGGAAGGAGACATTCCAGTCGGCACAAATGGCTTCCTGCCGGCTATATTTTGTGGCTGTGTGTATGGGTTCGTGTCAGGGGAAGACTTTGATCTTTTCATGTCTATTTAGTATTTATCTGTTGACCTTTTCACTCACAAATTCCCAGGGAAATAAATAACTTAGACAAACATTACCGTCTGGTGGCCAGAAAATCGAGAGGCGATATCCTACTGAGGTCTTTTGCTTTAAGCCATTCTGAACGGGAACCCCTTTTGGTGTTTTAAGCATTAGGTAGCTATACTTTAGATATTGAAAAATAGCAGATCTACAATCTCAAGAGCTTGTAGATCTGCTTTTTTATTGTGAAAACGTGGCGCAAATGAATATATATTCTTTCAGAGCGAACTTTATTTTTTATATTTTATTTGGCTTTTTCTGCCTTTGTCGATAGGTTGAAAGTAGACTGACAGGAAATGGGAGAGAGATGGGAGAAGACACGCGGCTAAGGCCGCCAGGATCGGCAGTGAGACTTCAGGGCAGCCCAAACCACGCCCAAACCACACCTATGCATAATATAACGGGTAACGGAGGTGTTTAAGGGATTTAGACAGGTAATCAAAATACCAACTTTAGTGGGGGAACACCCTTTCCCCACTCCTAAATCCCCAAATAGTGGCTTTAGAAAGATGAGACAAAAATGGAGCCCTAGGTGCCCAGACGGTTGAACTAACCGTCTGGGCCGGAGCGAACCTTTTTAAGGACCTCCTGGTATGGAAAGATATTAACATGGGATTTCCTCGTGGGCGGTCGGCTGATAGTGATCAGTCTGCTGCAGTCTGTTTGCAGTCTTTAGACAGTTTTCAGTCCTATACAGTAAAAAGGTCTGCTATACTCTCTGTGTGTGACAATTAAGTACAAATCGGGCTTTAGTATATAGGTTTAGGATTTAAGGGGGGAAAACAATCAGCGTGTGTGATTTGGGTTGCAAGCAGGGACGGGGGGTCTCATTTGGCGGTCTAGTTAGTTAGTTAATTAGTTAGTTAGTTAGTTAGTTGGGGGTTAGTTAGTTGTGGGTCTGAGAGGTAGTTTAACCCAGATCCCTGTATTGTGAATGTTATGTGGATTGCATTATGTAGGTTGCGTGCACCGTGCGTGCGTGCAGTGTGCGTGTGATTTCTTCGATTCCAAAGAGGTTTTGGGTTTCCAAGGTTTCCTCAGTAGGGCGTATAAAACACTTCAAGCATTACAGTAGTTACATAATGATGAGTGTGTGTTGTGTAGCCTATCCTAACTCTCAATTACTTCCTGCATGCGTGCGTGCGTGCGTGCGTGCGTAGTTCGACATCAGTCTGACATGAATATGGCCTTGCCTGCATTGTACCCATCACTGGTGAAGGCTGCACACATTCTGAATGTCATTACCAGTCGCTCGCTGACGTTTGCAATTGCAGTGTGATTTTTCTCAGATGGTTTCCTGGTGTTTTTGAGGGGTGAACTTTATTTGCACATAAAATGATGCAACATGTAGTGGTCAGTATATTGTAATTGGACAACTGGGATACAATCTCAGTTGTATGATGCCTAAGACTCCAGTATACTTTTATTTCAATACTCGCTCCGGAGGAGGGGGTGCTCCAGACCTTGGCCATGTGGTAGGACTGAAGTGCGGATGTATTTTGGTGTTCCCCATGTCCATGTGAACAGTGCAGGGATAAGTGTTCTTAGTTCTTAGTGTGTGTGTGTGTGTGTGTGTGTGTGTGTGTGTGTGTGTGTGTGTGTGTGTGTGTGTGCGCGCGTGTCGCTCCACTTTTTGTCTGCTCCCCATGGCTTTCTCTGTGAGTCACCATGTGCGTGCCATGCATTCGTGTGTGTTATTGCGTGCATGCACCCATTGATGGTAAGACACTGTTCATTTCAGGAATGGTTACATAAGTGTTCTACAGGTAGGGAGAGAGAGAGAGAGAGGGGGGGGGGGTATGAGGAGAGTAGCCAAGGATGTCTGAGTGAACATGTGAATAGAATCTAATCACATCTATATGCATCCTTTTCACTTTTTTATTCACATTGGGAATTTATTTTCCTGTATATACATTTTTGTCCCTGTATGCTGATATAGTGAGCCGTTTTATTATTATTATTACAATAATAATATATAATAATAATACATAGACTATCCTCTGTATTTCCCTCTCTAGTCTGTACTGCACCTGCATGGGACCTAGTCCACACCCAGATATATACATTATGTAAGCTATAGTTTAAGCTTCTGTTTTATGGCTCATGCGTTCATGTGGCTCATGTTACATCACACACAGGTGTGTTACATTAGACCTCTGGTGGCTGATCACAGGGACGTGCAGAGAGCGTTAGAGGGGCAGGGGCTGAAATCCCGACAAAAAAAAGCAGATCTACAAGCTCACAACGTGTCACACTGCGACGCATTGAGAGCTTGTAGATCAGCTGTTTTCGGGGCGCAACCCAGCACTCTTTAGCTAGTGGAGATGCGGTGTAACGACATGGATTTCGAAACAAATTTGTTCAACGCAAAATACTGTGTTCGCGTTCAGGAGACTTCGGGAAAATAAGCAATTCTCCTGAATGCTGCCTTCCGGCATGGCATGGAAAGGAGTTGCATTTGCATTTATTTCACTAGTAAATGCTGCATTCGTGGTCTGGAGAGGGCAATTGTTTTACAGACAAAAGGGCAGGGGTTGAAGCCCCCTTTGATGTCTATGTGTGCACGTCCCTGTGGCTAATCACATGGACACAGTTAAAAAATAACACTCCATTTACACAGAGTTAACCATTATATGCCCTATTTTGATATCACATTTTGTGAGCTCATAGACCTGCTTTATCCTACTATAAATGCGCCACGTCTGTCTGTCTGTCTGCGTGCGTGCGTGTGTGTACGGTTGTAATGCACGTAACTCGAGAACCGTTTGACCCACCGACTTCACATTCAACACACGCGTTCCACACCCCCACAGGGCAGCTAAATGATAGGAACCAAATGGACCCTTATGGGTATGTAACTCGTGAGAGTGTACAAATGGAACCAAATGGGTCCATTTGGTTCCATTTGTCGACTACACATTCGACACACGCGTTCCACACCCCCACAGGGAGTGCAGTGGTATCAAGTCGGTTGGACCTACGGTTCTCCAGAACCACCACAAAAGGCTCTGCTCAGGCTCTGCCAGTTGGGTGCTATGACAACGTATATCATTAGGTTCCCAAGTTGCATCGTTCCCAAGTAGGCCGGTGGCCGACTGCGACGGGCACGTGCCCGTCGCCACATGCCCGGTGTAGCTTGGCCGTAACATCCACATGTTGGAGGTTTGAACCTGTGACTGCTCTGCTACATTGGAAGATTTTTTTACTTTTATTGCACCCTTAAAAGTGCTTAAAAAATGTGACCCTATGGGAGCCAACCCAGGGCAATGCAGGAGGGGAAAGAAGCGTACCACCTATGTAGACGTGCTGCGGCGCGACAGCTTGGCTGACAACACTGCAGAGCTCAAGAACCTGATGTTGGATAGGAAATTGTGGAGGGCAGCGATCCAGGAATCCCGAGTTGGTGTTGGCTAGACCTCACTCTCGCAGCAACTAACGTGGCACTTTATAGTCTTATTATATAATGCAAGACTGGTTTTTGGCTGCTATAACCAATTGTAGCAGTAGTGTGTTTGCGCTAACTTGATCTTCCTGAAAGTTGGAAGGAGATGGACAATACCTTCTGATGACACACTGGCGTTTTGTTGCCACTCCTACAGCCCTGTATCATTTTACTGTCATTTAAAAGTCATGTTTTGAAATGGCAATATGCATTATTAACGCATGCATGTGTGCATGCATGCGCGCGCACACACACACACACACACACACACACACACACACGCACACACACCCTATATTGTATACGCTGTGCACATTAGAGATACATACAGTATAAAGATGTTTCTTATCATATTGTGTGTGGTTTTAAGTGTCGTTTCTGAGCTAAAAATGGATCCCAGACAAAGACACCGACCCTAGTGTGTCTGTCTGTGCATGTGTGTATACTGTATGTGCATGTGTTTAGTGTGTGTTTGACCATGTGTGTTAGCATGTGTATGTCAGTATTTCATAAGCCACCCACCTTTGTGATACAGCTCTTACGTATAAATACTCAGATCGGGTTCAGTGTGTCTCTGATGACATGAACATGAGAGAGAGAGAGAGATATATATATATGAGGAAGAACAAAGTAGAAAGAGATGCGAGGCGGTGGGTCAGGGGTAGAGTGGCCGGATGGTAACCGCAAGGTTGCCGGTTCGAACCTGGGCTCCCCCAGAGTTGGTGTCGAAGTGTCCTTGAGCAAGTCACTGAACCCCTAATTGCTGGTTGGTGCCTGCATGGTTTCCGCCGCCATCGGTGTATGAATGTGTGTGTGAACGGGTGAACGTAATGCACAATCTATGTAAAGCGCCTTGGATAAAGGCGCTATATGAACCATATAGAACCATATGAACCATTTACCCTTTATGGGAGTTAGAAAGGAGGAGGAAGTCGAGGACAGACGGATCGAGGACTTCCACCACTCGGCTTACACAATATATTCCTAGTAAAAGTTACCCAACTGATAATGAACAGTTTCCATTTTCTTAGTTTGACACTATAGTAAGAACAAACAAGCTTTCGCCAACTCTCTCTTCTCCAGTCTCGCATGCATTATTGACTCAAATGTCTCCATTTATCCCAACTACGCCCCAACAGTAATCATTTCCCTCTCTTGTCCCACACAGACAAATCCCACAGTGCCTCCTTCAGCTCGGAGAATGACACGCAGGGAGGCGACCCTGCAGGGGCGGTGTGGCAGTGCACGGCTTCCCCCTCAGCCTCGCCTTCGGGGGAGACGCCGGCCCGTCCTCCCCTCCCCTCCCGACCTCCAGCCAGCCTGCAGCGACCATCGTCTCCCTCCTCCCTCGGCCTGACGGGAAGCAAGAAGAGCTCCTCTAAACCGTCTCACATGAGGCGGAACATAAGGTATGAGGCCTGGAACGGGATCCGATGCAGTGTTTTTGGCAGCACATTTCTATTTTAGTTTAGTCATATAGTCTTTGGACTGAAACTTCATTTAGTTTTTGTCATATTTTAGTCACCCGGAATGTTTTAGCGTTAGTCTAGTTTCACGACTAAAATGCATATTGGCGGGCCTTGATGCCGTCGTAATGACTGTTTACACTTGCTGAAAATAGCCGATCTACTGCGACGCGTTGTGAGCTTGTAGATCGACTATTTTCAGCATGCAACCGATTGTAAAATGACTTGTCTTTTACTTATACTGGATCTCTTGTCCACTAGTCCCTTCCTAACATTTGTGTTTAGTTTTTATTTGTTGACGAAGTTGTCAGTATATTTAGTCTTAGTCCGTAGCTTAGTTTTCATTTAGTTTTCGTCAGTAGAAAAAGGTAGTCGACGAACATTTCTCGTCTTACTTTTAGTCGACGAAAACAACACTGATCCGATGGTATAATTCCGATTTGAGCATTAGTCCCGACATGCGGGAACAACGGTCGGACTAGCACTCGAACATGTGCCTGCTCCTGTGCTTGTGGTTATGGTTAAGTTAGGGTTTTGAGGTAGGTTTACCAATATAGGAGAGTGGATGGTCTGTTACCTTTGCGGTGTTTTTCCTTTATTTGGAAAGACAAACGGGAACGATCGATTAGAGTAGCCGTGTCCATGTCATGCGCCAACATGTCACAACTCTTAACAGGGATTTTCAACCATTTTCATTTCAAGGACCCCCAGTTTGACATGCATTACATTGTCTGAGAGTGTACAGACCCATAAGGGGTCCATTTGGTTCCAAACTCTCATTTACCTGGGGACCCCCTGGAACTGCCTCAAGGACCCCTGGGGGTCCCCGGACCCCACTTTGGGAACCACTGTCCGAGACAGTACTTTACTGTGGGCGGAAGCAGGTGGTCAAAAAAATTAACTGCAGGCGGTATAGGGGATGAAACCGGGCAGGGAGGGTCAGAAATCTAGCGGGAGTGCAGGGACTTGGAAAACAGTTCAGCGCAGCCAGGACTCTATACTCCATAGTACGATGGTATCGCATGCCAAAAATAACTAATTAGCCTGACGATC
This sequence comes from Protomyctophum bolini, assembly GCF_963924005.1. Classification (NCBI taxonomy): domain Eukaryota; kingdom Metazoa; phylum Chordata; class Actinopteri; order Myctophiformes; family Myctophidae; genus Protomyctophum; species Protomyctophum bolini. Next base: position 26,555,184 of record NC_137866.1, read on the forward strand.
AGTTCATTCCAACAAGCGGAGTATACAGTAAAGGAAGCTTAATGAGGTGGTATAGTGTCTGGGTGGAATGAGCCCTTAGTGAGAACGAGAGAGAGAGAGAGGCAGTGTGGGGGACGATCTGATCCTACACGTTGTCTAAACTGTTACTCTGTTCTTGCGCTGCATATATGATGCTAATGTTTCCAAATGTCATGCCTTTCATATGACGCTAACCAGCTCAGTGGCCTTGTGGTTAGAGTGTCCGCCCTGAGACTGGGAGGTCGGGGTTCAATCCCTGGCCGGGTTCAAACCAAAGACTCAAATGGGACCCAATGTCTCCCTGCTTGACACTCAAGGGTTGGGGGTTGTCCAGGGTGTGTACTTGTACATCAAGCTGCCTCACGCTACAGAAACAGGAGATAGGCTCCTGCCCCTATGGGCCTCATGGCTCGGCAAGGCTACTTACTACTAACGTTCTAAATACCAATTTGCAAGATAAGCTATATATATATTATATATAGATATAGTCTTTCCATTTGCTCACGCTTCCGGTTATTTGTGTGTGTGTGTGTGTGTGTGTGTGTGTGTGTGTGTGTGTGTGTGTGCGTGTGCGTGCGTGGAACAGGAAGCTCCTGAGGGAACAGCAGTTAGAGGCAGTAACCAGAGCAGCCCAGCAGGAGGAGCTAGAGAGGAGACAACGTCTGAAGCAACAGAGGAAACATGACGTCACTGTCCCCCTGTTGGCTGAATACAGCACAGGTAAGGGGCTACACACACACACACACACACACACACACTTGAATTATTTCGTGGGACCTCCTCCCATCGTCCTCTTCTCTCCTCCTTCCACTAGGTGTCACTGCATTGCTCACAGCAGCGTCGCGACAGGAAGTACCGTCAGCCAGACGGGAAACGATCTGCCTGTCCGCCTCCAGTGGTCCCAGCGCCACTGACAATGACCACAAAACTATTGTATCTCACACACGCAAAACAGGTACAGGCATGCACGCACGCACATATACATACACACACACACACACACACACACACACACACACACACACACACACACACACAGATAACTGACAGACACTGAAGATGTTTTCACAACACAACACTCACACTCAGCTTTGCTGAGAGTCATATAAAACACAGCACTGCTGTGGTATAATTTTAATGAATACAGGGCATTGTTTCTTCAGCATGAGTCCAGTAGGAGATGTCCTAGTCTGCTATGTAAGAATGTCATGAGTCCTCCATGTTGATTCATAATACCAGGCTCACCACCAGGATAGGATGCATGACTAAGCTATTCATGGCATGAAGCTGGTTTGGTTATACGGCCAGAGAGCAGAAATACAACACCGCCGTCTAAACACGGGAGAGGATGAGCGTGGGAGGCTGGCATGTGTCGGCACACGAGCCTCAGCCGAACCCGTGACGTTACAGTTAAGTTAGACAGATTGACCTCTGACCTGGGTGTGCTCTGTCCTTTTGGTTTTGAGCACAGCGGTACATCCATAGACGTATATAAAGGTCACTAGATGGCTCAAAGTGGAGTATCCGACGTAGTTCACCCGGCGGCCATCTTGCCTCGGTGCATGTTCTATGGCAGCTGAGCTCAAACAAGAATACTCGTAACTCGCTCAAATCTTGACGGATTTACAAACGGGTTGGATTATTACAAACGTTATCACTGTGGCTATGATTCGGGTTATCAGCTTAATGTTATTTTTTATATGAACGTCATATAAAAGCATATAAGTGAGCAAATTATGGTTATTTAAAAAGTACACATGCCCCAATGCCCATAGACACAATATTATGCTGCACCCAAGTAAGATGGCCGCCACGTAGCGACGTCGCTCTCCATTGGCCAGCAGCGTGGGTGATGGCAGCAACCTATATTCTCCATACAACACATGGCTAGTGTTTGAGGTGATATTCCTTGCTAACCTTAGGATGCTGTTATCATACGTAGATGTATAGAGTCTCTGGAGTTGAAGACAAACATCCATACCAGGTGGTACTACAGTACTGAAGAACACTCATAATAACGGTAGTATACAGTACATCCATACCAGGTGGTACTACTGTACTGAAGAACACTCATAATAACATACCAGGTGGTACTACAGTACTGAAGAACACTCATAATAACAGAAGTGAAGAACAAAAGAACAATCCGTCTTAGACGGCGAAGGAAGTAGATTATTTGCTTTGTTTTCTTACACACTGATTCACTCTGATCTTTCCATGAAAACAGATGGTCTATTACTACTCCTAGGTATTGTATTTATTTATACAAACATACCTGGTTGATCTGTTCACCATGAATAGTAACGGGGGATCTGTGTGTCTCTTGTACTCGATGTCCTGTTCAGTTTTATATTCCGGATTTACGATAAATAAACCATGTCATGAAATGAGCACTGTGTGCTGTTGACGAGCTCTCATATCCCTGAAGATGAACATTCACACCTCTATGATAAGCTTGCTTTACGTTCTTTCTTCTTTTTACTAATACTTAGACAACTATTACTTAAACAATATAGGCATTTAACTAATACTCTAATCTAGTGCAGCCTACGATGAGGGTGCAGGAAAGGGTTCAGTGTATTACTCAATGACAGGAGTCACAGGACACAAAGTTCCTGGCAGCGGCTGTTCTGTCATGGGACTCATGTCTCCCTGACCCCTCTGCCACTCCAAATTAAATCTTTTGAAGGACTGTGTCACCACAGGGGGAACCAGAGCATCTCACATCAACCCGTAGTAGTGGGGCATAGAGTATGTGTGCCAAAACCAAAACCATTTAACCTGACATCTTTGCAGCCAAGAACTGCTGAGCACACAAGCAGTTTCCCCGCCATGCTCTGCCTCACATTCATTCAGTTAAAAAAAATATATATATATACTGACACCCGGGGCTCTGCCAAGTACAGCCACAGTCTTCTAATGTTGTCCTTTTGAGGATCGACGTAGGTGCAATTTGGGGTTAAGCACAAGGCCCTTCTCAATAGTAGTTTTGGAACAAACCTCAAACCAATACAGTCAGTATAGTGTGCACGGTGCTGCACCCTGAAAGCCTTCCAAGTGCTTGCTGAAAGGCAAGCCTTCCAACGACGGACAGAGGGTTTTTTTGGGAGGGGGGATTAAGAAAAACTGTGCTTAATTTCCCGTTAGACAGCCATGTGTTTATTGAATTACACACTGCGGTTTTTAATGGTTTTCATCAGCCCGGGGGCTCTGGGAAACATCTTCTGCACGCTAACAGCCCATGTCAGCATGCGATGCCAAGAAGGTTTCAAATGACTCACACCAAAAGTTTGAATTGTTACCAAGGGGTTTTAAATTGTCCACTAACAAGCGTTGTGTACGAGCCTGAGATCTCAGAAAAACTCCCATTCGGGATCACAGACAGGTCAATATGGAGGTATGAGCGTAGATCTTTGCGGAATGTTTGCTGTAGAATAATGCGGGGACACTCGGGTTCATGATGTGGTCACATTATATAAACGGATGTACAGTACTATGTATGTATAGTATCTAGGATTGACATCAGGTTAAATCATCATAACTTCATCATGTCCCCAATTTCTTTATTAGTTCATTAGGAGTCACTAAAACTGCTGTGTGTGTGTGTGCGTGCGTGTGGATGGGTGGGTGGGTGGGTGGGTGGGTGTGTAGTAGATAATAATGGAACAGCACTGTACGTGATGTACTACTAGTAGGGCTTCTGACACTGTCATCTAATCTCTAACGACACACACACACACACACACACACACATTCAAGGACAAATTTGTACTCTCGGGATGATCAATGTTTTGCGAGTTGAAGTTTATTTTGGGGATCAAATTAATTGGAATATTTTTGGTTATTGATCAGAACACACACACACACACCATCATGCAAACTGGGTAGGAAATGGATATATTGTGCACACCATACACAAACACACATAGTAAATAAAATTAACCGGTACTCATACTCACATTCTGTCTCCCTGTCTCACGCACGCACGCACGCACGCACGCACGCACGCACGCACGCACGCACGCACGCACACACACACACACACACACACACACACACACACACACACCGCACACACCGCACACACGCACGCACACACACACACACACACACACACACACACACACACACACACACACACACACACACACACACACACACACACACACACACACAGAAACCAGACACCAGACACAGTGGCACAGTGACATTTCTGGATGAGGTTATGTAACCGTTCTCTCTCTCTGCTCTAATCCTGCTTGTATTACCAGCCATTCACTTGTGTTATATAAAATAACTCTCTCTCTCTCTCTCTCTCTCTCTCTCTCTCACACACACACACACACACACACACAGTCACACACAACCTGTCTGACACTGTATCTCTCCCTCTAACCCAGTCTGTCTTCTGTCTGATTCCCTCATTTGATCGTTTTCGTCTGTCTGTCTGTCTGTCTGTCTGTCTGTCTGTCTGTCTGTCTCACATTAGACAGCCAACTGTGTCCCTTTTCTGTCTGTCTTCTGTTCCTTAATGTGTCCCTTTCTCACCATTTTCACGCTTGCCTAAACACACACACACACACACACACACACACACACACACACACACACACCTTCTGTTCCCGCTGTGTCCTATAGCAAACAGCCAGTATAATGCTTGTATAACTGTATCACTTGATAGCAGTGAGTGACGTTGGTTACTGTGTGATGTGGAGCTGGTTTTCTGTCTGTATAAGCAACACTTTGAACGTCACACAAGTTCCCAGACATAAATAGTTTATCTTGCCGTTTGGGAGTTTACGTTTTCCGTGAGGCTTTTTTTCATGAAGTTTCTATGCGTGTAAGCGGGTTATGTAATGCAGCGCAACTCAATGAAAGTATCAGTTGCCTGTGGATACGTACCCTATTTATACGAAGTTAGCATGATGGCAATCAAATAAGCCCTTCATCTACCAAGTGCATGAAATGTATTAACACCCAAGCGCTGGATTACGTAACTGTAAAATATACAGAGAACAAGAGTTCATATGGAGTGCAAAGCAGTGGTTCCCAAAGTGGGGTCCGGGGACCCCCAGGGGTCCTGGAGGCAGTTCCAGGGGGTCCTCAGCTAAATTATAGTTTGGAACCAAATGGACCCTTATGGGTTTGTAACTAACGGGTCCATTTGGTTCCATTTGTACACTCTCAGAGTTAAATTAACATTGATTTTACAATATAAATTGGGGTCCCATAGGTAGAAATGTCATTAAAGCTGGTTCCGTAGCCTAATGCATGTCAAACTGGGGGGTCCTTGACATTTGAGAATCACTGCTAGAGCTGTAAAAATCTTCTCTTATGGGGGTCCATGGCATAGCCTATTATTTTCCAATGCGGATCCCGCGGGCTAATTAGTGTCAATTTGGAGGTCCTTGACGTGAAACAGTTTGGGAACCACAGGGGGAAATAGGGCAGTAGGATCAACACAGACTACAGTTTAAACCAAACTAAACAATGGCACATTATTTAGAGATTATTATGGAATGGATAAATAAATACCACAGCCCACTTGTCATGCATATTTCCTACTTATTATATGTAAAAAGTTTCTCTACATCAGTGGTTCCCAAAGTGGGGTCCGGGGACCCCCAGGGGTACCTGAGGGAGTTCCAGGGGGGACCCATCTATTTTGTTCATGTTCATAAAGTGCTAAAGTGTTTAAAGCAGTGGTTCCCAAACTTTTTCATGTCAAGGACCCCCAAATTGACACTACTTAGCCCGTGGACCCCCATTTGAAAGGATATGCCAGGGACCCCCATAAGAGAAGACGTACACATTTAGACGTCTACATTTAGACGTCTACATTTAGACGTACACATTTAAACGTATACATTTAGACGTCTAAATTTAGACGTCTACATTTAGACGTCTACATTTAAACGTATACATTTAGACGTCTACATTTAAACGTATACATTTAGACGTCTACATTTAGACGTCTACATTTAGACAGTGTACCCCTGAGTGCCTCCCCAGTGTCCCCCTGAGTGCCTCCCCAATGCCTCCCCAGTGTGCCCCCCGAGTGCCTTCCCAGTGCCTCCGCAGTGTGCCCCTGAGTGCCTCCCCAGTGTCTCCCCAGTGCCTCCCCAGTGCCTGCCCAGTGTCCCCCAGTCAGTGTCCCCCCAGTGTCTCCAATAGGAATACAAGAGCAATAATACAAATTAATCTTAATGTATTAATCTTATTAATTAATGAATCTAATTAATTAATTAATCAAAATTGCGGCCTGTGCCCAGCACCATGCCAAAGCTTTTTCCTGCAGGAAACACTGCTTGTGGTTGTAAATATATTGTTATCCGTGTTGCGAGGATGAGGGGGTACCTGGAAAAATATCTACCCCAAAAGGGGTACCTGGTCCAAAAAAGTTTGGGAACACCTGCTCTACACAACATATTATTTGCTTCCTTCCTTCCCTCTCTCTCATCAATACATTCTTGCATTCGTCTCTGTTACGCATCTATAGGCTACCTTCTCTCCTTCCATATTTGCCTCTCAACATCTGTCCCTCCCTCACTTTCTCTGCTCTCCCTCTCCATTATCTTCCCCTGTCTCTCTCCCATCCACATCCGTGCTCATATAATATTTCTCCCTCCATCCCTCCCAGATGTAATTGACCTGAGTCTGGGGGAGAAGGAAGGCGTTGGTACACAATACAGGCCACGGAGCGATGCGCTGCACGTCATCGACACGTTCAACGGACCGGACGGCCGGGGGCGGGTGCTCGTCAACGTCAATCATACCACCTTGGACGAGGACATCTTCCTGTCTCCGCAGATGGCCAGAGTGGTCAAACCTCACCAGGTACAGTACCAGCACTTAAAGATAATAGACTTTAAAGGAGATTTCCCAATTATCTGTTGTTAAATGATGAGTCACTTTTGTAAATTAATTGCTCTTAAAAAAAAAGGAAAAAAATGGGGTAAGGTCCTATTGTAGTTTGTAACTGTTTTTTAAAGAATGTAAACAATTTCAAGAATAAAGAAGTTGTTAAAAGTCTCTCTCTCTCTCAGATCGGTGGTATTCGTTTCCTGTATGATAACCTGGTGGAGTCGTTAGAGCGTTTCGGGAGCAGCTTGGGTCTGGGCTGCATCCTGGCCCACAGCATGGGCCTGGGCAAGACCCTGCAGGTCATCTCCTTCATAGACGTCCTGTTCAGACACACACAGGCACACACTGTGCTTGCAATTGTACCCGTGAGTACTCATTGATTGATTGATTGATTGATTGAGGGAGTTGAAGTTCGGCTACCTTGTTTTATGTATACCTCTCCCTCTATATATATATATATATATATATATATACATATACCTCCTGCTGTCCCTATACCTCTCCGTCTGTCTCTCCGTCTCTCTCTATCTCTCTCTCCAGGTGAATACATGTCTCTCTCTCTCTCTCTCTCTCTCTCTCTCTCTCTCTCCAGGTGAATACATGTCTCTCTCTCTCTCTCTCTCTCTCCAGGTGAATACATGTCTCTCTCTCTCTCTCTCTCTCTCTCTCTCTCTCTCTCTCTCTCTCTCTCTCTCCAGGTGAATACATGTCTCTCTCTCTCTCTCTCTCTCTCTCTCTCTCTCTCTCTCTCTCTCTCCAGGTGAATACATGTCTCTCTCTCTCTCTCTCTCTCCCTCTCTCTCTCTCCAGGTGAATACATGTCTCTCTCTCTCTGGTTTTTCTCCAGGTGAATACATTACAGAACTGGCTGGCCGAGTTCAACATGTGGGCCCCGCCCCCTGAGGCGTTGCCCCCGGATACAGACCCCGCCATGGTCGCACCGCGCACCTTCAATGTGCACATCCTCAACGACGAACACAAGTAAGTGAACCTTTAGTAGCACATTCTGGGCGGGAACCCCTTTTGGTGTTAAGCATTATTTTACACTTAAGCTATTGAAAAATAGCAGATCTACAAGCTCGTATGTATTTTTGAAAAATCCTGAAAATGTGGTGCAAATCTTTGAATATATATTATTTCGTTTTGAACTCTTTGCTTCTCGGTGGGGGGGGGGGGTCCCTGGAATGTCATATTCTCAGATGGGGGTCGGTGGCCAATTACACATATTTTTGGGGGTCCTTGACATGAAAATGTTTGAGAACCACTGACAAAGAAACATAGGGTTTTTCAGAAAACTGTCAGGATTTGGAAGGCATTTGTAGAATCGTTCTCAGGTCTAAACAAACATGGGAAAACATGGAATAGTGCATAGCTATGTCTTTTTGTCTGGCCTCGGCTTTTGCCCAAAAAGGGCAAATTTTTTCAACCTATCTTCATATAATCGGTCCTCACTGATACTACTACTCGGTCTGTGTCTCATGGGAGGGCTGTGTTTATAAAGAGTGTCTCGGTATAAAGAGTGTCATGAAAGAAAGTGTTAAACGAAGCGGAGAAGGGCGTGTATAGAAAGTGTAGAAATCAACACAGACGAAGATCGATCAAACAAGATAAATGCACAGAGCAATGAACGCAATGAACATTCTTATAGGGTTAATTCAATTGTGAGACCATTACGGTCTATTTGGTTACATTTCTACACACATGGCCAATGACCAGTAATGAACACTGAGGATTTCACAGTGTAATGTCAAAGACATTACCTCAAAGGCCTCCACGGGGAAATACCAATTTGAGAGTCCTTCCCACGAATGCCTGACCTTTTGACGTTCTCGTTCTCTCTACCCGCTTTCTCCCCCCCCTCGCCATCTGTCTCTGCTCTCGTCCTCTCTCTCACCCCCTTGTCCTCTCCCTGTCCCGCTTTCTCTACGTCTGTCCATTTCTGTCTCTTTGGAAAGTGTTGCTGAGTCACACCACGCAGCAGTCATCACAGAGGGGAGAGCTAGGGTTACCCTAGCCTCGGTACCAGGCTTTCATTTTTGTTGGTGCAAAAATTGAAAGCCTGGAGGAACGCATTGGCCGCTCTGGTCTAAAAGTGGGAGTCAACCCTTCCGGGTGGGCGTCGCTCCAAATTATGTGACGTAGCGCTGCACTAGGGGGGAGAGGAGGGGCCGGGGCTGACGGACAGATCGATGAGATCCAATCAGGGCGTGTGCAAATCTCAGCCGCGACCCGCCCCTCTAGACCAGAAACCTAACACGTTAGCTCAGGCTAGGGTTACCCTAACCCTAACCCTGAGTCACACCACGCAGCAGTCGTCACAGAGGGGAGGGCTAGGGTTACCCTAACCCTAACCCTGAGTCACACCACGCAGCAGTCATCACAGAGGGGAGGGCAGGAAGACAAATAGAAATCGCGGAAGGATTAGATATATTAGGACAGAGCTGGACGCAGAGAGAGAGTATATTTCTCTCACGTATAGCGACCTTTTGTAAGATGACAACCAAAGATTATTCTTGGCTTGACTCCTAAAAAAATGAACAATATTTGTTCCATAATCAGAAGCCTTACAGTACGGGAGGGGGGGGGGGGGGAGCAGGCAATGAATGTATTATGTAACTAACACAAACAGTATGAGTTTATGATTGACAGATACTTCTAATCTCAACAGACATTGTGTTGATGTCTCTCTGTTATTGTGCAGGTTGATGGACTATTTAAAACTATTTCTTGTTCCCTCTCCATCTCCTCCTCTTGCCTCTTATCCATTTCCTTCCTCCCACTCTCCTCTCCTCTCCTCTCCTCTCCTCTCCTCTCCTCTCCTCTCCTCTCCTCTCCTCTCCTCTCCTCTCCTCTCCTCTCCTCTCCTCCCCCAGGACCACAGCCAGCAGGGCCAGGGTGGTGGAGGACTGGGCGCGGGCGGGAGGCGTGCTGCTGATGGGATACGAGATGTACCGCCTGCTGTCCCTGAAGAAGAGCGTCGTCACCGGGCGGAAGAGGAAGAGCAAGAAGAGCAGAATGGCCGCCGCCGCCGTCATCGACCTGGACGAGGAGGACAGACAGCAGGAGCTGCTCAAAGGTGTGTGTGTGTGTGTGTGTGTGTGTGTGTGTGTGTGTGTGTGTGTGTGTGTGTGTGTGTGTGTGTGTGTGTGTGTGTGTGTGTGTGTGTGTGTGTGTGTGTGTGTGTGTGTGTGTGTGCGTGCGTGCGTGCGTTCCCTTCATTGTCAATAGGTTTACAAAACAAACATTGAACTAAAGACAAACATTAAACCTGTGTATAGGAGGGGCTAGCGCTCCTCAAAAACAGCCAAAAATAATTCAGGATTTAAATTAAAATATAGCAAAAAATTGCAGATCTAAAAGCTCAAAACATGCCACACTGCGACGCGTTTTGAGCTTGTAGATCGGCTATTTTTGCTAAAACTTCTGGGAACTCATATTATGGAGTGAGTGTATAGTGGCCCTCTGCAGTGAGTATGGAACTCTAGTGGCCCTCTGCAGTGAGTGTGGAACTATAGTGGCCCTCTGGAGTGAGTGTGGAACTATAGTGGCCCTCTGGAGTGAGTGTGGAACTATAGTGGCCCTCTGGAGTGAGTGTGGAACTATAGTGGCCCTCTGGAGTGAGTGTGGAACTATAGTGGCCCTCTGGAGTGAGTGTGGAACTATAGTGGCCCTCTGATCTGGAGTGAGTTGGAACTATAGTGGCCCTCTGCAGTGAGTATGGAACTATAGTGGCCCTCTGGAGTGAGTGTGGAACTATAGTGGCCCTCTGCAGTGAGTATGGAACTATAGTGGCCCTCTGGAGTGAGTGTGGAACTATAGTGGCCCTCTGAAGTTGCCCACCCCTGACCTATATACTGTAGTATAGCTTAGATATTGGACAGTAACTGACTTATCATGACATTGTCATGCAGGTATTGAGAGAGCCCTGGGCCAGCCTGGGCCAGACATTGTGATCTGTGACGAGGGTCATCGCATCAAGAACTGCCACGCCAGCACGTCCCAGGCCCTGAAGAACATCTCCACGCTGCGGCGCGTGGTGCTGACCGGCTACCCTCTGCAGAACAACCTGGTGGAGTACTGGTGCATGGTGGACTTTGTCCGACCCGACTTCCTAGGTATGGATTTTCCAATACTTTCACCCCCCCCCCAAGCCATTAGACTTTTGAACAAGTGCAATATCCCCTAACCTTTAATTACCCCCCATATGCTGCTATAAGGACTCCTAATAGTCTCTCTATGAACTAATGGTGCTTTTTTTATTTGTTTTTTAAAAGTGGATTTTAGATTTTAATAGTATTTTAGTGCTCTTTTAACTAAGCATACTAAAAGCCAGTGAAACGACATTTCATTCTCTTATGCATGTTACGTATCTGCTGAATGACAATGACAACGTGTCGCGTTGTGAGCTTGTAGATCTGCTTTTTTCGCTATTTTGGTCCAAAAGCACCCTCTTATATGGCCTCCCTAACACTCTCTGCATGTCCCTGTTGCCAGGTACGCGGCAGGAGTTCAGCAACATGTTTGAGCGTCCCATTCTGAACGGGCAGTGTGTGGACAGCACGTCTCAGGACGTCACACTGATGAGGTACAGGAGCCACGTCCTGCACAGCCTGCTGGAGGGCTTCGTACAGAGGTGAGAGTCCCAGTGTTGTTTTCGTTGACTAAAACTAGTGTTGTTTTCGTCGACTACCTTTTTCCTGCACTGACCAAAATTAAATGGAAACTAAATGAAAACTAAGCTATGATGACTAAAACTAAGACTCAATATACTGACAATTGTCAGTATATTGGCTTGTAGGAAATATAGTGGCCCTCGCATCGTCAAAGACGCCCACCTCCTGTACTAGAGGATGTATAGAAACATCAGTTTGTGAAGCCTCAACCTTCCTGTGTTCTGTGTTCTGCTCCCAGGCGAGGCCATGACGTGCTGAAGGACCAGCTGCCGTCCAAAGAGGAGCACGTGATCCTGGTGCGTCTGTCTCCCCTGCAGAGGGCGCTCTACACGCAGTTCATGAACCGCTTCCAAGAGGCTGGGAACACCGGCTGGCTCAGCCTCAATCCACTCAAAGCCTTCTGCGTCTGCTGTAAGGTGAGGCGCGCGCGTGTGTGTGTGTGTGTGTGTGTGTGTGTGTGTGTGTGTGTGTGTGTGCGCGTGCGCATGCTCAAGAGCGGTATGTATTGTAAAAGAAGAGATCATCTTTTTTATATATATATATATGATATTGTATTACTCGACGACACTGAAAATGAGTTTATTTACTCAGTGTAATTTCGAGAATAAATAAAACTTGAATGAATTACAGCATTTTATCGGGATCCGCGCGCAAGCCGTGCTTGCGGCTATGGTTAGGGTAGGGTTTGAGGTAGGTTGTCGTTTGTCGGACCAATGACTAGTCTGAACTAAGTACTGCACATAACGACGTGAGTGATTTCTTGTTTTCTTGTAACGAATGTGTATTCTATCCTGTTAGATCTGGAACCATCCAGACGTGCTCTACGAGACCTTGCAGAAAGAGAACATGGCCAATGACCAGGACCTAGACCTCGATGAAATCACCTCCGCAGGCCCCGCCCGCTGCCAGGCCACTCCCAATCAGAAGGCCAAGCCCCTGGAGAACCCCAGCCCTATTGGTGGACTGAGTCTCAACCAGATGCAGGAGAAAGCCAACCAGGTCCTCACCTACGAATGGGTATGTTCAAACCTCAAGCCAGGTGTTCTGCATTTAGTCCTAATTAAGAGGCAGAGTGGACCTGGAACGTTTGGGAACCACTGCTCTACCGGTTAATGCTTCATTGAACAAGATGACAACAAGGCCTTCAAAGAACAGGATGAAAGCAAGGCCTTTGACCCTGTGAATGTATGGAAGTTTGTAACGTCTCACTTCACTTCATTCGGCCAGGCGAAGGACATCATGTATGACTACAAGACAGGCGTCCTGGAGAACTCTGCCAAGATGGTTATACTGTTCCACCTAATAGAAGAGAGCGTCAGGAAGGGAGACAAGATCCTTGTATTCAGGTAAAGGCTTCTGTTAATAATGAGAAACCTCTGATATTCCCTCTCTCTACATCCACATACAGTATACAGTAGCATGCAATACATGCAGGGCTATTCAAAGCTCTCGTTTCAATGGCCTTCTGCAGTCAGCCTCTCCATTTTTCTTTCAGCACTGGATATTTTATTTTTCACTTTTTCCACTTTTAACAAACATTGTTATACAGTTTCTTTGCAACTTATATGTTGACCTATCTGCTTAGTGCTTATATTGGAGAAAATTAAATGTCCTTCATTTTCTCCCTGTAGTCAAAGTTTGTCAACACTGTCAATCATCGAGGAGTTCATGGCTAAAAAAACGGTCCCTCCTTCGCCCAATATCTCCAGCCGAGACAAACATGGCCAGAACTGGGTCCGCAACACCAACTACTACAGTAAGTAGAGAGGAGTGTGCTGTGTTCTGCTACTCTCTCCCATTGACTTATTGATTGCTGCCACCTGCTGGTGATTCTCAATATCAGCCTTGTTGTTAATTCTGCTTCTCAAGAACCACAAAGTAGTTTCATTCACAGTGAACTGATTATTGATATTTCAGTGTTTACATGAACACTAGGAACAATTAGCTGTACCTTAACGGTATATGAAGCGTATGGGAGGATGGATTTCAGTGTCTCTTAAATGTTATGCACATTTAGGACACAAGTGAATTGATGCAGGTCGAGTGTGGAACTGGACAGGTGTTTAAAAAAAGACAGTTGTTCAGACAGCAAGCTAGCATGTTTGGTGTTGTGAGGGAGTGATTAAATATGGAAGTAAAGAACTATATACACAGTGTACTGTAACCGCTCTAACTCTGTTGTTGTTGTTCTGTGTTTCAGGACTAGATGGAAGCACCGCTGCCTCAGAAAGAGAGAGACTGATCAACCTGTTTAATGATCCTAACAACACCTCAGCATGGGTGTTCCTGCTGTCTACCAGGTAACGCACACACGCACAATAAATTACAATAAGATGCAATGGCATCTTTAAAACTGCTCTATTACATAATAATAATAATAATGAATTGCATTTTATAGCGCTTTTCCAAGTGCTCAAAGCGCTTTACAATGGTTCATTCATTCATACATTGGGAGGCGAAGCGGCGAACAGTCGACACCAGCATCCTCACTTCCCACATTCACACACCAATGGTGGCAAGTTCACACCGACGACTCATTGGAGGCAATGTAGGGTTCAGTGTCTTGCCCAAGGACACTTCGACATGTAGACAGGAGGAGCCGGCATTTGAACCACCGACCCATGGATCATTGGTCTACCTCCTGAGCCACTGTCGCCTATAAAACCAAACATCCCTCTGTTTTCTCTGTGTCTCCCGCACACAGGGCCGGCTGTCTGGGTGTGAACCTGATCGGGGCCAACCGCGTGGTGGTGCTGGACGCCTCGTGGAACCCGTGCCACGACGCCCAGGCCGTGTGCCGCGTGTACCGCTACGGGCAGAAGAAGCCCTGCCACATCTACCGCCTGGTCTGTGACTTCACCCTGGAGAGGAAGATCTACGACCGGCAGGTCTCCAAGCAGAGCATGTCCGGTGAGCAGCCAGTGTTGTTTTTGGCAGAAAATAGTCTTCTTCAATAGTTTTCATTTAGCTTTAGTCACATTTGAGCTACCTGGAATGTTTTGGTGTTACTCTAGTTTTGGTCGATTTTAGTCGACTAAATCTACAGTTGATTTAGTCGAACAAAATGTATTTTGGTGGGCCTTGATGCTGTCTTTTCACTTGCTGAAAATAGCCGACAAGCTTGTAGATCGTCTATTTTCAGCATGCAACTAATTGTAAAATTACTTGTACTGGATCTCTTGTCCACTAGTCCCTTCCTAACATTTAGTCTAGTTTTTATTTGTTGACGAAATTGTCAGTATATTTAGTCTTAGTTTTAGTCATCATAGCTTAGTTTTCATTTAGTTTCCATTTCGTTTTCGTCAGTGAAAAAAGGTAGTCGACGAACATTTTTCGTCTTGGTTTTAGTCGACGATAACAACACTGGTGAGCAGTAGTAGTAGGCAGTGCTGGGACAAGTACTCACAATTATTTAGGCCAGTGGTCTCCACACTTTTTCATGTCAAGGACCCCCAAGTTGACACTAATTAGCTTGCGAACCCCCATTTGAAGAGATATGCCAGGGATTCTCAACCCGTTTAATTTCACAGACCCCCGGTTTGACATGAATTAGGCTACAGTCCCCCATTTAATGAAATGTATATCCCTGGGACATAGGGCTTTTGTTTTTTACTAGTTAACTAGTTGACTAGTCGACTAGTAAACTTAAATTTAGAACATTTTGCTGTGTGTTGTGTTGATGGTACCCCAACTTTCAGCAGCTGTCAACATTTCCCCTGGGGTGGTTGAATAGAAACCAATGTGGGATATGTTAGTAGACACCTTTACAAACACATTGGTGAAGAAACTTCTTGGTAAGAAATGTATTCCCAGATTATGGCAACAAACACAATATTTTGGGCCGATCAAATAATTTGAAAGAAATAAAGGCAGGAAACAACACTATTTGTTTTGTTTTTCTTCTTATAAATTATTTGATCGGCCCAAAACATTGTGTTTATTGTCATGATTTGTCACGGTCCGAGTTGGCTTTGTCTGCGACGTAAACAGATTTAAATAAATACTTTTTGAAACGTCTATTATTTCGTAATTATTTCCTGGGCCACTCTTCGTTCTGAAAGGGGGTGAGAAACGTCCATCAATGAGTGTGTTCACGTGTCCCTTGCCTCTACCCTTCTCCCCCAACCCAGACCGCGTTGTGGATGATCTGAACCCCGTGCTGAACTTCACCCGCCGGGAGGTGGAGTCCCTACTCCATTTTGTGGAGGAGGAGGAGCCACCTTCCTCCAGAGTCAAACTACAGCCCCACGATGGCATGGAGCTGGTCCTCAGAAAGGCCCTGCATCTGTATCCTCACCTCATCACCAAGGTAGAGATGTAGTAGAGCTCAAAGGACCACCTCGACCCTTTTCAACCTGTCTTTATTTACTTGGTCCTCACTAATGCGTAGAGAAGAGATATAGAGCTCAAAGGACCACCTCGACCCTTTTCACCCTGTCTTTATTATATATATGTATCCTCACCTCATCACCAAGGTAGAGATGTAGTAGAGCTCAAAGGACCACCTCGACCCTTTTCAACCTGTCTTTATTATATATATGTATCCTCACCTCATCACCAAGGTAGAGATGTAGTAGAGCTCAAAGGACCACCTCGACCCTTTTCAACCTGTCTTTATTTACTTGGTCCTCACTAATGCGTAGAGAAGAGATATAGAGCTCAAAGGACCACCTCACCGCTTTTCAACCTATGTTCATTTACTTGGTCCTTATTTGTATTAACGCGAGAACAATAATTTCCATTATAGCTTTCCAAGACTAGAAAGCCTGCATGGATTTCCCTTCGATGATGTCACTGTAATCCTAACCCCTAAACCTATATAACCTTAAATGTTTAATCCTAACCCCACCCTGAATCTTTTCCTAATTGTAAGCATAACTCCAACATTGTACTATATTGTAGGGACATCTCCATGTGCATTACAAATAAAATGTACGCACTTTACGTATCTAAACTTCACCTTGTTGCCTCAGCAACCGTTCCCCCATGAGTCCCTGTTGATGGACCGCAGAGAGCTGAAGCTGAGCGTTGCTGAGAAGAAGGACGCCAGGAAAGGCTACGAGGAAGAGAAGAGGGCATCGGTGCCCTACACCCGACCCTCGTACGCCCACTACTACCCCGCTAGTGACCAGAGCCTCACCAACATACCTGCATTCAGTCAGAGGAACTGGTGAGTGGCTCCACCTTTTAACCCATTTAGACCTGACACCACATTCTACAAATGTCTTCTAAATCAAAAAAACAGTTTTCTGGAAAACCTATGTTTCTGTGTCAGTCGTTCTCAAACATTTTCATGTCAAGGACCCCCAAAAAGTAGGCGGCGGTATAAGCTAGTAAATCTGCTATTTTTCAATAGCTAAAGTATAACATAATGCTTAAAAACGCCAAAAGGGGTTCCCGCCCTGAATGGGTTTAAACAAAATGAATGAACAATTCTTCTCTTTTCTGTCTCTAATAAATCTGAATTAATTACAAAGAAAAACTATTGAGGATCTTATTCTTCTGTAAAAAAAACTACAACATGACATCACGCCACAGTGGTCACCGCTCACACAACACCTGTAAAACTACAACATGACATCACGCCGCAGTGGTCACCACTCACACAACACCTGTAAAACTACAACATGACATCACGCCACAGTGGTCACCGCTCACACAACACCTGTAAAACTACAACATGACATCACGCCACAGTGGTCACCACTCACACAACACCTGTAAAACTACATGACATCACGCCGCAGTGGTCACCACTCACACAACACATCTTCACCGAAAACTGGACTATGAATAGGCCTTAACTGTTGCACCCATACTTCCTTTATAGGCGCCCACCACCTCGCTCAGAGGAGAAGCCGCTGGCCAGTGTGCGGCCAGTCCAGTCGACTCCAATTCCCATGATGCCGCGCCAAGCATCGGCTGTGTCCACGCCTAGCAACACCTCATCTGGCTCCAACCTGGGCAGCTTCCCTGTCAACTACCTGCAGAAGGCTGGTGTATTTGTACAGAAGATTGTCACCACAACCGGTAGGTCCAAGGTTGATTGTAATTTTATTTTCTGTCCCGGTTTCTTTTTGAAAAAAGACTCACTTGTTTTTTGTTTTTTTTAACAATATATTTATTGCATTTTTTGTTTTTGACAAACAGACAATACAACAAAACAACACACAATACAGACAATACAACACAATTACTCAAAAATGAAAAACAAACAAAAAACTAAACAACAACATACAGTACATACACACACACATAAGTACAGTATAATAAAATAATGGCACTTGAATGGTAACAACAACAGAGTCAAACAACAAACAAGACCAAACAGCTGCAGAGAATACAATTAGACAATTTCCACCATTAAATAAGATAAATCATTAACTGTAATATATTGGATAAAGCTTCCCCATATCTTATCAAACATCTTCTGTTTATTCTTTAAAGTATACGTGATTCTTTCCAGAGGAAGACACAATGATAACTCCCTAAACCACTGAGCAATACTGGGTTTGCCTATCTTTTTCCACGATAAGGCTATAGCCCTTTTGGCTTGTAGTAAACATAAATCCAGAAATCTTTGTTCGCTACTCTGTATCTTATGGCCAGGTGGGCAAAGACCTAATAGAAAAGGTTTTTGGTCAAGCTCAATATCTATCGACAATATCTTCTGAATCTCCCTCCTCACTTCTTCCCAGAATTCTTTCACTCTTGGACATGCCCACAGACAATGGAAAAGTGTACCTTTGTCTTTACCACATCTGATACAAGTATCTGGAATATCTGCACTAATTTTATTTAATTTCTCTGGAGTGATATAGACCCTCATCAGCCAATTATATTGCAACAGTTTTAACCGAGTGTTACCCGTCTGGGATTGAGCATCCATACAGGCTGAGCTCCACTCTTCCAATGTCAATTCCTCTTGTAGATCAGCATTCCATGCATTATATTTGGATTCAGAGGATTCAGGAGAGAATTCTACTAACATAGAGTATAAATCAGAAATGATGCCCCTATTAAAGGGGTTTCTGATAAGCTCTTTTTCTATTATTGACAGGGGAGGGAGTGTCAGAGAATTCACCTGTTTAACCCCTATAAAGCTTCTGAGTTGTAAATACTTAAAGAAGTGTGTACGGGGTAAATTGTATTTAGCAGCTAGTTCATCAAAAGAGAATAGATTCCCCCTTTTGTCAAAAACATCCTTCCATTGTTTAATCCCTTGCTTGGCCCATATCTTGAAGCCCCCATCCCCCTTCCTGGGGTGAAGTATTAATTTCCCCAAATTGGGCTGAATCGAAAACTGGGTTGGATTTTATCCGTTTTTTACTCGAATTAGAGTAAAGATATTCGGGCAGTGGGAGTTTCAAAGAGTATGATTCAATGTTCCTCCATGTGGGGGATCCCTTCTCTGTATAATAGAACATTATAGTTCTCAACTGAGCTGCCCAATAGTACCATAACATATTAGGGCACTTTAGCCCTCCTCTATCATAAGGTAAATACAAAGACTCAGTTGTTTAATCTATCGAAAGGTTGAATGTAGCTGTACATTGTATCTTGTTCTCTAGTACCACATTTTTCTCACGTCTTTAACGTCACGAGTGAAGGCCAGACGTTGGAGGGACTAGTGCCCCTCAAAAATGGGGAAATCATGGTGTTATTCCCTTTAACCATTTCTAGAATTACGAATACTATGATACTATCCCTCCATTGTGGCTTTGGAACTCTATTTTAGCTGCATAAAAGCATCAGCCTGCTAAATGATAAATGTCGTGTGTGTGTGTGTGTGTGTGTGTGTGTGTGTGTGTGTGTGTGTGTGTGTGTGTGTGTGTGTGTGTGTGTGTGTGTGTGTGTGTGTGTGTGTGTGTGTGTGTGTGTGTGTGTGTGTGTGTGTGTGTGTGTGTGTGTGTGTGTGTGTGTGTGTGTGTGTGTGTGTGTGTGTGTGTGTGTGTGTGTGTGTGTGTGTGTGTGTGTGTGTGTGTGTGTGTGTGTGTGTGTGTGTGTGTGTGTGTGTGTGTGTGTGTGTGTGTGTGTGTGTGTGTGTGTGTGTGTGTGTGTGTGTGTGTGTGGGTGTGTGTGGGGGCGTGTGTGTGTGTGTGTGGGGGCGTGTGTGTGTGTGTGTTTTTTCAGACATTGTGATCCCTGCCACCAACAGCTCCATAGACGTTCAGGCCCGGATTAACGCTGGAGAGAGCATCCATGTCATTAGAGGGACCAAAGGTAAACATTCACTGCACAGGATTATAAAACATGTATTATAGAACAGTGGTTCCCAACTAAATGATAGTTTGGAACCAAATGGACCCTTATTGGTCTGTAACTCTGAGAGTGGAACCAAATGGACTTGGTTCCATTTGTACACTCTCAGAGTTAAATTAACATTGATTTTACAATATAAATTGGGGTCCCAGTGATAGAAATGCCATTAAATGGGGGTCCGTAGACTAATGCATGTCAAACTGGGGGGTCCTTGAAATCAAACTGGTTGAGAATCACTGCTAGAGCCATATAAATCTTCTCTTATGAGGGTCCCTGGCATATCTTGTCAATTTGGGGGTCCTTGACATGAACCACTGGTTTGGGAACCACTGGTATAGAACACTGAAAATTAGTGTTTTCAAAAATAAAGGTAGGGTAAGTGATTGTTTTCTTTTGCTAAAACAAATATTAAATAGCTCTATATTATACTTATTGCTAGAGTGTTTGTTCAGTAAGCGGAGTGTCCCCGTCTCACATTTTCAGGTCAGAATACCACTCAATATAATTTACCCTACCTTTAATTGTAATAACAGATTGTAAGGTGTGAAAACATTTCTTGATTGGCCAGCCATTTTAATAAGAGTAATTCTCCGTTTGCAGCCTCTAGTGGACAGAAGTACAGGCTCGCTGTCTCACAGCTGCTCAAGTAAATATAATTGGTCAAACGTAACATTGTGCCTTCAGGGACCTACATCAGGTCGAGTGACGGCCGTATTTTCGCCATCAGAGCTGCTAACAAGGCCAAGTCAGCAGAGGACATTTCTACAGCAGCACCCAAAGGTAGGCTAGTATAACCATAGACGCCTCTTCCGGCTCTGGGGGCCGTGTCAACATTGAAGGCACAATTTTCCCAGAGATTCCTTGCGAAGCATGAGCAGAAGCTTGTCAAGCTTCCGCGTGCGTAGCATAAGTCCTGAAGAAGACGTGCTGTGATTGGCCAGTAGTCACTTGAGTGACAGCGAGAGACATGGAGGAGCACTTCCGCTTGACTTCCTGCCTTCATTGGAGATACGTCGCTCCAATGAACTGCAGCGGCCAGTGAGGCATCTATTTTTATATATATATATATATATAGTCCGTTTCTAATGCAGACTTTGAGCTCACTGTGCTGTTTTAGAACCTTTGACATTATTTTTGTCTTCGTATGACAGTATACAGTAGCTTGCCATAACTAAATACTCTCTTCTACTTTCAGACTCCAAGGACCAACCAGAGGAGGCTTCAACCAATGGCAGCAACAGCTGCATGTCACCTGACAGGAAGCAGCAGGTAACCTCCAAGGTCGTGACCCGCCCTCTTTCACCCGACGGCCCTGAAATGGTCAGTGAGCTGCAGCGCTACGCGGTTAGCACAGAGTCCCAAACTGCTGTCCCAAGTGGACATCAGGAGAGGGCGGAGGAGAGCGCCACTAATAGAGCCAACAACAACAAAGCTCTCAACCTCTCTAACCATCCAGATGCTGCTTTGACCGCCAACGCCCAGCCCAACATGGACGTCGACAACGCAGCCCAAGATCTGAGAATGGCAGCTAAACGCAAGGCGCCTGCATGCAGCCCCGCCTCCATGGATGAGCACAGCAGCAAGCAGCCAGCTCCCGGAAAGCACTCGGTACCACTGCTCTCACAACAAGGCTTCCCCTTCACGGGGGGCTACGGGCTGCCTCCTCTGGGGCTCGGCCCTGCCATGTTAGGGTCTCTGGGAGCGTCACTGGGGCAGCCCCTCTTCATGGGGGCAGGGTCTCCTCCTTACTACCAGTCTAGCCACAGCCAAATGGTCCATCCACGCTTGATGTTCCCTGATCACTTTGGCTTTGCAAGAGCCAGCACCACTGATACTGCCATCTCTACTTCATCTTCCTCATCATCATCATCAGCTGCCAGTTCCGTTTCCACTGCCCTGCCTCCGTTTATGCTGAACCCAAGCATGGCCCCCCCGGGCTTCCCTCTGTCCTACAAGCAGAGTCTGGCAGGCCTGTTCCCAGGATCAATGCTCCCTGGCGGCTTACCGGGTCCAGCCGCTACCCCTGGCCCGGCGGGAGCAAGCTTCCTCTCCCAGTACCCTCCTCCTCCTCTCACATCCTCCCCTCCCTCCGCCCGATCAGATGCCCACCGTGGCTCGGTGCTGGTTGTGAACGGACGGAACGGCGGCGGCGGCACACGTAGCGTGAAGGAGGAGGATCATGATGATGATGATGATGATGTCATTGACGTGTTGGGCGATTAAGGAAGACGTTGGTTCCTTTTGAGGCATTGTAGGTTCTAATGAAAGGCCAGGATGGAGAGAAATCAAAGGGTTAAAAAAAGATGGAGCAAAAGACAAGGTAGACGAGAAACCATGTTACCGTCGAGGAAACTGAGCCCCCCTGGATATTATCCTTCAAGTGTGTCCTGTCGTTTACCACACCTGCCTTTGGAGAACTAAAAAGTCTTTGTTGGAATAATTAACACAGACTGGACACAATTAAAATAAATCTTTATGCTGATTATCTTATTTCAAATGAAAACCTGAGGTAAATACAATGCATCAGAGAAAAGAGGAATAGTGATAGAAAGGACTTTGGGCTTCCTAGACTGTCCTTTTGATTACAAATCACTGGACTGATTTACTGCTGAGTGTGGACCTGCCGTGACCATAATCGGCCACTAGTTGTGCTTTTAAGTTTAGAAGATTCTAGTTCTGCAGCTTTGCTAGAAACTTTTAGTGTGCTTTTCTCCAGCTAGCTACAAGAAATAGAAGGAAAAAGAACTCGTAGCTAGACTAGCGTTGATCCAAAAAAAAAAGGAGAGAGAGATGTCAGCTGGGCATCTAGCCACTCCCCCTGCTGGACAACATTTGCATTCTGCCAGAAGGGTGAGTCTGGTATCTCTCGGGCAGAGACGATGTACTCCGGACCAATTCTGGCCGGAGCAATATGCGGCCGTATGCGGCCGCTAGAGGCGGGATCAACGCGAGACTTATGCCATATTGAAGCTGTGCCACAGCGCAAATGTAAACTCAACACTCAAAATGATTATGGATATATTAGATTTTTTGTCCCGCTGCTTCCGGGTTCATCGTTTCTTCTTTGAGAGATGCAGGCAGGAGGAGAGAACTGGTGAACTCAATACTGCCGCAATCTGGCGGAGTCAGGTTACGTAGCATCTGATATGTGGGAAATATTTTCATGGTGGTGTTTGTCGATTGTCAGTCAATGCTACTGAATATTTATGTAATGGTAGAAAGACAATTCTAGAAAATAGAAAAACATGCATTTACCAATACACTGCCGGTACAGGAGTACTGTATGTTATTTGCCTGAAACATGGGATCATTTTGAGAGAGAAACTCAAGACTTTTAATGTTAGAGTAAATGGGTGATGTTTGTGGATGAGACTGAAGGGCATCCTGAAACCTTAAAAAAACAACAGAAAGAATGTACACTTCTTTAAATCGCCTTTTAAAGCCAGACCTTTTCGAAAGAAAGCTTTAGGCATCAGCCTTGGGGAGATCTGATTTGATTGTTTTTTTGCATATTATATTTTCTATTTATGTATCTCTTTTGCATTTGGTTTTTCCAAAAAAAGAAAAGATTCAAAGTAAAGAAAAAACATTGCCTAAAAAATAACAGCCAGGTGACATTGAGGGAAAAGAGTGTTGGCTTCTTCCCTCCTTGTAGCCGAGAAACATAAGCAACAGAAAATGCCATTTTTACCTCCAACTTTCTGAATGTTAACTGTGAGAGAGGGCAAGGTTAAACAAGAGCCCCTCAAAATCTTACCCGCAGTCTTACTGTAGCTTATAGCAACAGCCATGTAAAACACGCACATGCACGCACACACACACACACACACACACACACACACACACACACACACACACAGGCATGTCGTGTTGGTTCCTGCGCCACCGTTTGATTGTCCTTTTGTGAAAAGAACTCAATGTCTGCCAACGACTTAATTGACTGCTTTTTTAGCAACTCCCACAGCGCCAACGACGTCTTTATCGTCTTTTTCAGACGGGTATAACATTGGACCATTTTTGTTTTTTTTTTAAACAAAAAAATGAAAATGAAAATTAAATAAAAAAATGTATAGAGACTGGCGCTTAGGGACTTTTTGGCACTTCTTAAAAGCGATGGATGAGTTAAACCTTGTGCAACGCGAAATGGTAAACTTCAGCGATATCATCGAAGTCTGTTATCTCATCAGTCTCATGATTCTGCAATGATTAGATTAGAAGTTGTGCATGACAATGTGTAAATCAATAATTTACCTCTTTGACCATGACCACCGATTGCCATAATGTCAGATATTGAGATATTGATAATGTTTCATGACATTGTGTTGTGATTTGATGATGATGCAATGTATACATTGCATACAGAGTGGCACGCAGGCACGCACGCGCACACACACGCACGCACGCACTCACTCACTCACTCACTCACTCACTCACACACACACACTATACACACACAGCAAGCACACAAACATCATTACAATCGTTTTGCAGCACAACTACAAAGCTCTTTTACAACTGCACTATTATTACAAAAGCCACACTTGCTATATATATTATTTTTTTCTTTTGATCTCCCATTAGACATACACTGTATTGGCCATCCTCGTAGTAGTCACTGTAAAAGACAACATATTTACAATGACGCACATTGAATTGAAACATTGTGGAAAGCCTCAAATCATGAACAGAGGAGCGTGTGATTTACATGAAATCTTTCACTCACTTTCCTACTAGGCTGAGGAATATATCCCTCCCTTTTCACATTGGCCTGTCATAGTGCCACCAACAGGTGGATTTTTGCAAAACACATTTTTGGAACGAAATGCCTCAAATCATCCAATTGCCATCCAAGGCATAAGAACAAATGGCACCTTTTTCACATTGGCCTACTATAGCGCCACAACCTGAACTGCCTTGGTGGAGACCAGGGCACTTCAGGCCGAGGGGGAACTTTTTCTAGTTTTTATTCTCCTTTCCACTGATCACTTATATTATTTTATACTGACATTTTGGGGTGAGCTGGACATGATTGGCCTACCAGACCCCCCACCCCATCATCACAGACTGCTCTTTTTTTTATACATAAACACAAAACAAAAACATCATTGAGCAAAGACTAAGCATTTTCTGCTATTCTTATCTTCCATTCATTTGTTCATTTACTCTTTTCTAGTTTTGTTTTTTCTTCTCTTTTTTTTACTATGTTCGAATTTACCAAATTTATTTATTTATGATGTTGCATATTTATTCATTTATTTTTGTATATTATTTTGTTTCCTTTTTATTTTTTGTGATTTTCTTTTTTGTTAGGATTTTTTTTAATGGTTCATATTGTTTATTACAAATTGGACTATTACATTTTGTCATGTCATGCAAAAGGAAGAATGCTTTCATGTACATCAAGATCCAAATACATTTCATCACATTCTTTTTTGTTCGTTTCTTGAGAAGGTGAATATTATATCCCATTTATGCGATATAATATTTAGCAAAGATACATTTATTCTGTTTAAGAGTAACTTAAGAGGAAATACCGTGTAGTCACTTGTCAGTTCATCCGGTTTGCTATTTGCTTATAGTCATCAGTTTACAAAATCTTCAGAATATTCTTTATTTATATACAGGGATGGCAAATTATAGTGGCTATTGTACTGAATTCTGGAGTGCATGTAAACAAACTAAATGACAGATCTTTTTCAGGGTCAGCCGAGGCCAAGTTAACACACTTATCAGCAGAAAATAAACAATGTAATCTTTTAGGGTATCTTTTCTCCTTAATTTCCATATCCGCCGTAGTCTGAAAACTCATCTCTTCAGACTCCATCTTGGCCCGTATAGTAGCACTTGCCATAGCACTTGCCCTAGCCTCGAGGACCTTGCAGGCGTATGCAAAGGCTCAATTTATGTAACTTAGATAGCATTTTATGTAGACATAGCACTCTATAGTGTATACTGTATACGCATAGATCCATTATATAGATATTCCACTGTTAGGTTCTGAGCTTACGGATGATTCTTGGTGACTATTTGTATGTATTTGGTGTTTGTTCTTGCTTACTGTAAATCGCTCTGGATTAAGAGCGTCCACTAAATGCCTAAATTGTATATCAACCAAAATATACCGTGCATCCATCATGACAACAATAGTAAGCCAAACGTCAAATAATGGTTTCGTTGGTCGGCCCATGTCAACTGATTTCCATGGTTTAGTCACCTTGGTGGTTTCTGTATAACTGCTCTCTTTTTCACAGTTGTCTACTTGAATTAGCATATTTATTTATATGAATGATTGGTGGATGGATTTGAATTAGACAGACCCAGACCGGCTGTCTAAAATTACATTTAGCTATAAGTCAAATGTAAGCTACTGTGCTTAGAGGTTTAGCTCTAGTGAAAGGCCTGTTTATAGTTTATCGATCAATATTCCTATGTAATGACAATGGATGACTTTTAGATCCTTTTTGGGGGGAATTTTGTTAATAAAAAGAATATTTTGAATTCAGTTTTTCCCATTTTAATTTGTTTTGTTACTCCTCCACACATTCTCACGCATAAAAACTTAAACTATCATTTATAGTATTACATCATATATTACTCATTACTCATGCTCTTTCTTTGGGTTCATATCTTTATATTTCTCTCATTCTCTCCTCAATTTCTGTCCAAATGTATGTCTTTACACACACACACACACACACACCCACACACACACACACTACCCCCAATCAATCAATCAATCTCAAACTTATCCATTTGTGCACATGACACAGTGTATAAATAGAGAGTAAAGTGAATCCAGACACACAACACTGGTGCCATATTGAACTGGGTACGTTAACCAGTTGGCCACTGGAATACCAATTATGCAATCAGTATCAGTTCAGTGATGGAGAACGATTACACTTTGCATGGAACCAACTGAACCAAGCACCTTTTTTATTTCACAAGTATGTGTCATCAACGTCAACTCACTATAATCGTTACCCAAACGATCACAATACCTTACTGAAACCAAGAAATAGGTGTTTTTGTACTGCATGTCTGTCAGTTAGCATAAATTGAATGATTTGTCTGCCATCCAAGCTAATACCTTATAAAGATTAGATAGATAGATAGATAGATAGATAGGAAGCCTTTATCGAGATTAAACAATCCAGCTATGCAAGCCGATTTAGTGCAGTTGTATTCGGAAATATGTGCTTTTAATTCCTCTGCTAATGATTTATGTTGTTATGCTACGTTCATTTGTTTAAAGAGAACTATTTGGTAGAAAGGCCCACACATATTTAGCAGATCTATTTGTGAATTAGATTGTGTGATGCTAATTCAACAAACCTTTGCTGGCATGGTGAATAGTAGATGGTGGTATAGTAGAGAAAGTAGTGGAGGGCTGAGACTATTCTGTGCTTGATTTACGGTAACTCACCAAATATTTGTTTGCATTCAAAGTAAGAACGGCATGCTACTGAATCAAGCACAACTTTGTATAAAAACTGTTAAATCTATGTTGTGTGTTGTGAATCATGTTAAAGTTGTTACTGTTAATGCTGGTATACCTATATTTCTGTTTTGGAGTCACTCAAGCTACACTGAAAGTTCTGCATAATAGGCCGGGGCATGCATCCTCTTAAAATCAGAGGACACAAGTCATACACTCATGACATCATGGGTTTGAACCTTTATCTTGCTCTGTCTCACTCTCGCACAGGAATCTCATACATATGGCATAGCATTCCTCTAAGTAGACTGCTAGTATGGTTATTTCCACCTATCTATCTAACACAGATTTTTGGCACAAAAGCCTGCTTCAGCCTAATGTCCAAGAAGAACATTTCCCTCCATGATCCCATTTTACATACGATGGAATGTCTGATAAGACATCTGGGCTTAATTTGTACCAGTCTGTTATCCATGTACAGTGTTAATACTATATAAACGCTAGAAATAGTTGACCGGGGTATGTCTCAGGCACTTAATTGGATAAATTGCCTGAAAGGTCTTGGGAGTGGAAATCCTGCACACACTCAAATGTTGAATCTCCTTCCTCAACATGTATCATTTGACTCTCTCTACAATCAATTCATGTCCTTATTCAGTGTGAGAGACTTCAGAGTTAACAAATGTGAAAACAAAACAAAGCTCAGCTTATGACTGCTCAACTATGAATAACCACTAGGGCAGGGATACTCAAATAGATTTACCTGTGGGCCACATTACAAAAATGGCAAGGGGCCAGGGGCCAGTAGATAAAATTACGACATTAATGATACTTGATAACTTCTCTCTTTCAATTGCTTTATTTTCGCAAGTAAGTACAATGTGCATGCACACAATATGTAAATAAATAAATGTGTTACATTTTCTTGCATAAACACAAAGAGCTGTTTCCATAATTGCACAAATTATTGCACATAACATGAGTAGCTGTTATAATAACATAATAACATAACATGAGTAGCTCTTTGCCTGCCTGCCTGCCTGCCGTCCTGTCTGTCTGTCTGTCTGTCTGTCCATGAGTAGTTATTTGTCTGTCTGTCAATGAGTAGCTGTCTTACTGTCTGCCTGTCTATGGTTAGCTGTCTGCCTGCCTGTCTATGAGTAGCTGTCTGTCTGTCTGCCTGCCTGCCTGTCCAATTGTCCATGAGTAGCTGTCTGTCTGCCTGTCTGAGTAGCTGTCTGCCTGCCTGCCTAATTGTCCATGAGTAGCTGTCTGTCTGCCTGTCTATGAGTAGCTGTCTGCCTGCCTGCCTAATTGTCCATGAGTAGCTGTCTGTCTGCCTGTCTATGAGTAGCTGTCTGCCTTCCTGCCTGTCCAATTGTCCATGAGTAGCTGTCTGTCTGTCTATGAGTAGCTGTCTGACTGCCTGCCTGTCCAATTCTCCATGAGTAGCTGTCTGTCTGTCTGCCTGTCTATGAGTAGCTGTCTGCCTGCCTGCCAGCCAGCAAGTTGGTTAACAGAAAATAAATTGTTATGGCTGAGTAAAATAAAATACAATAAACACAATTTGCCTGAAAATAGATTACCCAGCTATGACCTTTTTCATGAAAAAAAATGAGTAGTGATATGGCTGACTGAGTAAAATAAAACAATCTACCTGAAAATAGATAGCTATAACTGAAGAGCAATTTCCGCAATTACCATTTCCGCAATTTCCGCAATTTCCATTTCCGCAATTTCCTCAATTTCCATTTCCGCAATTTCCATTTCCACCATTTCCGCAATTTCCGCAATTACCATTTCCGCAATTTCCACAATTTCCATTTCCGAATTACCGCAATTTCCGCAATTTCCATTTCCACCATTTCCGCAATTTCCGCAATTACAATTTCCGCAATTTCCATTTCCATTTCCAACTATTAATGGCAGCTGGGTTTCATCATTCAAATAAAATAGAATTCTGTCCGTTTAGCTATAAAGGGAACTAGAATTTCGGCCCCCTTCGGGGGCCTCATCCCAGTGTCGTTGCAGCGCAATATGGGAAGAAGGAGTTGACAGACTCCACTTCATGTTTCAGCTGTGTTTTTAAACTCAGTAGTGTGCCCTGCACATGTAGTAACGGATGGGTTATAAATTATTATAGTACTGTACTGCACTCCTTAGTATTGCACTGTACTGTAATGTTGTCCTCTGTACTGTACTTTACTGTACGTCGTTACTGTACTGTACTGTACTGTACTGTACTGTACTGTACTGTACTGTACTGTACTGTACTGTACTGTACTGTACTGTACTGTACTGTACTGTTGTTAGTGTTGTTATTGTTGTTTTTCTTATAATGATTATTATTATTATTGTTATTATTATTACATGCATTATTGTTCTGATGTGAGCTTGTTTGTAAATGAGTGAGTTTACAAAGAAGCTTATTGTTAGCTAAGCTGGCCACTTAAGCACCCTGACCACACCCAGCACAATGACATTAGCACCCCTGGCTAGTTACAGTAGCTGGCCACTTAAGCACCCTGACCACTGCAACAATTACATTAGCACCCCTCCCCACCCCAAGGATGGCCTATAGGTGAGGAATGTTGTTTTTCCAGTTGTAGATGGGAGATCATTAAGATGCTGCTGGATCCTGTATTAAGATGCATCCTTACTTCCTTCCTTTCAAGCAAGGGAATTTAATTGAATGCCTGGAAATGTACCTGTAATTGTTTTGTCTGTAACTGTAGAGTTTTTTCCACTTTTGATGTAAGGGGGCAGAGAGGTTGATTTAGGGGGGCAAACACCCCTCCCCCCCCCCCGTGGCGCCAGGCCTGCAAATCCAGAAGTATAATTTCCACTTTTTAAAGTCCATGCACTGTAGTGAATAGCATTTATCCATTTAGATATATTGAATTACTTATTTTTACACAGGAACATAATGTGTGTCTTTACAATAACTGTAATGTAACAATAATACTAATAATGTAATGTAATAATTATGTAATTAACGAATTAAATGACCTTATTTTATTCTGAAGGCAACCGGATGTCTTAAATTAGCTAGCTCTCAAACAGGAATTTCTAAATTTGCTTATTAGACGGAGGCAACTCGCAGGCAGTGCCTCAGCCCAGATGCAAGAGAGGATCGTTACAGGATTGTATAGGACACCAGTTTTGGTGTGACACAGACGGCTACCACATATAGCTTCATACTGGGTGAAAGTGTCCTTCCAAAAATTATTTTGTCGCTCGAAATTCTTATTCACAATGACATCGAGTTGATGTGTTTGTGTTTTTAGGGTAATTGTTGCATAAGCGCTATTTCGCACTCGAGACCGGGCCATCTCCCTCCCCTGTGTCTGAAGCAGCTAGCATGGAAGCTATATGGATTATGGAAGCTTTCCCTCCGATTGCACACAACCATGCCGTTATCCACGCGTCCATCCGATTGCTTTTAATGTAAATGTCCCATCCACTGAGCAAAAGCGATATAAGCGCCTTATTCATTCATTCGATTCATTTGGGTGTGTGACATGTGTGGGGCTGTGCAGTAGTGCTGTGGGCTTTCGGACGGAGCTGCTGTTCGAGTCGCTGAAAGGGGGAGGGGACTTGGGATGGCAGTGTAGAGTAGGCACGACATTGAGGGGTAGAAACCATCCCGGTCGCGTGGTTCATCTAACGCGTGTGTCACTGTGAAGGACTGGCCCCATTAAGTGAACGTAGTTGGCGACAAAGGAGCAGTGAAAGGGGGAGGGGGCTTCGGATGGCAGTGTAGAGTAGGCACGACATTGAGGGGTAGAAACCATCCCGGTCGCCTGGTTGATCTAACGCGTGTGTCACTGTGAAGGACTGGCCCCATTAAGTGAACGTAGTTGGCGTAGTAGACGCCAACATGACGATTCTGACGTAGGCTGTAGAGGTTGAGCAATAATAGCGTGTTTGACAAAAGTAATATTTAAACAGTAAATAAGACATTTTTGGCGAATGCAATGTAGTCTATATGTTTTCTGGGAGTGTGCAGGTTTTATTTTGCATATAGAGATGTGTGGTGAAAGTGTGGTTCGGTGGGAGAAAGCTGTTGGATAAACGGCCATGTGCTTATGTACCCCTGTCTATTAGGGTAGCAGGATACTGTACTGCACTCCTTAGTATTGCACTGTACTGTAATGTTGTCCTCTGTACTGTACTTTACTGTACGTCTTTACTGTACTGTACTGTACTGTACTGTACTGTACTGTTGTTAGTGTTGTTTTTCTTATAATGATTATTATTATTATTGTTATTATTATTACATGCATTATTGTTCTGATGTGAGCTTGTTTGTAAATGAGTGAGTTTACAAAGAAGTTTATTGTTATTATTATTATTATGATTATTATTATTAGTATTGTTATTGTGATTATTACATAAAAACATGGCACTTCATTGAAAATAGGTTACAGACCCCTGTTATATGCGCTTGTTTTGGGATTATTTTTATAGACCTATTTACTTGTTTCTATGAGACATGGCAACGCCAACAGCGCAGCGAAAGGCATCCACGTCTTTCTCTTGTGAAATGCTGAGATTAGAAACGACCATAATTATTTCATTTCTCAACCTTAAAAAAAATATAAAGACATCTCCATAATCCTTTGGAAGTGTGTGTAGCAAAAGTAGTCGGCATTGTCATGGTTGAAAGTATTCATGCAACACTGACGCTGTAAGCTGTGTGATGCTAACGCGCTAACACCGTTAGCATGGTCTGTGTTGGTCAAAGGAAAAAGGATAGATATGAAACTACTGGTCAAAATGTCATCCAAAACACAACACCTAAAATCGGAATGTGATGGTGACCTATTGAGCACAAACAGACAATCATGATTTGCTTGCTGGACCTATAATTAATTTATGTGCATTACATTTCCACCTCGCACATATAAATCAAAAGCAAGATGGATGCTAACGCGCTAACACCGTTAGCATGTTCTGTGTTGGTCGGAAAAAGGATAGATATGAAACTACTGGCCCAAATAAATGTCATACAAAATACAACAGCTAAAATCGGAATGTGATGGTGACCTATTGAGCACAAACAGCCAATCATGATTTGCTTGCTGGACCTATAATTAATTTATGTGCATTACATTTCAACCTCGCACATATAAATCAAGCCACAGTGCACTCAGAGAGTAGTTCACAGGTCACACACAGGAGCAGTGAAAGGGGGAGGGGACTTGGGATGGCAGTGTAGAGTAGGCACGACATTGAGGGGTATAAACCATGCCGGTCGCGTGGTTCATCTAACGCGTGTGTCACTGTGAAGGACTGGCCCCATTAAGTGAACGTAGTTGGCGTAGTAGACGCCAACATGACGATTCTGACGTAGGCTGTTGAGGTTGAGCAAGAATAGCGTGTTTCAGAAAAGTAATATTTAAACAGTAAATAAGACATTTTTGGCGAATGCAATGTAGTCTATGTCTTTTGTGGGAGTGTGCAGGTTTTATTTTGCATAGAGAGATGTGTGGTGGAAGTGTGGCTTGGTCGGAGATAGAGCACGAATGAACGGCCAGGTGCTCATGCACCCCTTTCTATTAGGGTAGCAGGATAGGGATACACAGTATATGTCTTTCATTTGCATTGCATCCCCCCCCCCCACTCTAATAGTATTACTTATAATAATGTAATTAAAGATAACTTCATTCAGATTTATTTATTTTTATTTCATTTTCCAGATTTATTTTTCTTCTTTTTTTTAGATTTTCATTGGTGGGCCAGTCATAATGGTCCCGCGGGCCTGAGGTTGAGTATCACTGCACTAGGGGACCTTTTGTTCTTCTGCATGAAATGCTTCACATTCTGATCTGTGCTGAGATGCAAGGAATCCAACCAGGAATGTTTTATTGTATTCACTTGGTCCAGCTGTCTAATGGTGGATACCTGAGATACCATAAGATGAGTTGCTTGTAGGATAGAAACATAGCACTGCAGTTGATCACATCTGCAAACCACTGAGCAACTGTGTCTAATAAACATCTCTGCAACAGCCAGTGTGTGTTTGTGTGTAAGCTAATGCCTAATTTATACTCCATAATACGACGGTGTGGCTTGCTGGTGTCTCCATATTGGACAATGACACCAATAGCACCATGTAGCACAACAAATGATGACTTATTTTATGCATTGTTCATTGTTTAGTGTTACATTGTTCAAAGATTCGTACGTGGTCATTAAATGTGAATTGAGCGTGATTGCAAATGTTCATGTTATATAGCATACACTCTGAATAAATGTAACATTTCTGCATTTATGTTGTATTTTGCGACTTTTCTATATGAAATGTGTGTCTGTTCTGAATCTTATATTAAAATGAGCCGCCCGGCAGATGATATCAGGGATCTCTATGCCGAATATGCAAAAGGGGGAAGGACTGACTATATATGGGCATATCACCATGACCATATTTGGTCATAAAGGGACAAGGACTAATAGATATAGAGATCTCCAAATATGGGCATAAAAGGGAACATACAGTATATCTCCATATATGGGCATAACAGTCAAAGTACTTTGCCATGCGCACACAATACAGCCAGAAGCAACATTGCATGCAGTGGAATCCTTCTGCCAGTTCCTCAACAATTGTTTTTGTCAAAATATGTGGCACTGATCAGCTCAGTAGTCTGCCAAGAACCTGGGATGGACAGAAACCACCCCTTGCCTTTGAGCTGACATAGTAAATATGTCCCTTTAGTTGATGTTAGGGTATTTGTCAAATGCATTTGAGCATAGGTGGAAGTTATCCTGAGGAGCATTGGAACAATTACTAGACACTAGACACTAACCTGGAATCGAACAGGGTCCTTCAGCTTCCCAGAGGGGCACTCTACCTCCTGAGAAACTCTGTCTTGCCTTGCATACTAGGACTCAAGTCTAAAATGTACAGGTCATCGGGTGTGTATCCTCCGAAGAGTATGATACGACCTCCCACCATGCAACAAGACGTACTAATCATCCAACGCGAGCCTTTCCCCTTGGGCTCAACTTTCTTCCAGGAGGAGGTCTCTGGATTGAATTTCCACAGATCATTGAAGACCTGTTCAAAGTTGTTGCCACCAAATATGTATAGCTCTCCATTGTGGGCAAATGCCGAATGACCCCTTCGTCCTTCTGGAAGAAGCTGTGCAGAATGACGTGTGTTCAGCCAATGGTTTGTCTCCGTGTCAAACACACTGATGTTGTTGCAGTGGTCATCGTCTTCCCCTAGGCCCCCAAATACAAACATCTTTTTCCCGATTATGGTGGCAGAGGCAGAATGACATTCTGGAGCAGATGCTGTAGTGCGTCTGGTGTTAATTAACAACCAGGTCATTGTGGTGGTATCCAACTTGTGGATGTCATTAGTGCATCTACCCAGCTTGTTGTATCCTCCAAAGACATACATGACCTTCCCCAAGACACAGGCTGAGTGCCCGCGCCTCGCTGTCGGAATAGTCCCGGAAACATTGGGCTTGAACCATCTGTAGGTGTTGATATCAAATGCATAAAGAACGTCAGAGTACTCAACTGAGTAAGTAACCCCTCCCCAGATGTAGATGATATCTTTGATCAATACAGCTGTTTGCCCGTAGCGTATGGGGGGAACGTCCTCGAGGGGTCGCTCTCCTTTACCAGTTGTCACTGGAGGAAGCTTCTTCCAGTCAAGAGACCCTGTGTTGAGGACATGCATATCAATCTGGTCCATCTTGTACAGGCTGACACTTCCAAAGGAGTACAACCTGTCCCTCGCTGCCACAGCAGCATGGCTGACACTCTCTGGTCCCCCTTTCACTTTGGTCACTGTCCAACGCAACATCTCTTCTCTCTGTGGTTCCATCTCTTTCAATATATTTCTTACAGTCACAGTTTCTCCATCTCTCGATTTCTTTCTGTCTCTGGACCTAACTCTCGGTTTCTCTTGGTCTCTTGATATATCTGTCGTTCTCTCTCTATTTCCCGGATTGTCTTTCTCTCTATGTCTCGATCTCTCTTGGTCTTGGTCTCTTGATCTATCTTTCGATCTCTCTCGGTCTCTAGATCGTGCTCTCTTCTCTCTATATCTCGATATTTCTCTGTTGCCTACCGATCTCTCTCCGACTCTCTTCTCTCTATATCTCACTCTCTCTTGGTACCTCAATCCATCTCGATCTCTCACTGAGCTCCTCATCTCGATCTCTCTCTGGTTCTCAGTCTCTGGATCTTTAATTGGATGTTCCTTTCAATCTCCGATTTCTGTTAACATTCTTTCACCTCTTATAATCTCTACAATACCTATTATAGATTGAACATCTGATGTCATCATGTGTGACATCAGTCTGATGTCACACACATAACACAAACCGTGTTCGCCTGACTGCCTCGATTTGCGCAGGCATTCCAGACTGAACCACATCGTCATGATCCTGTGTGTCACTATGACTCAGCCATAACCATATAAGGAGTTCTACAACTGAACTGCATAACCGGGAGGGGCATGCATTACCAACTTGCATTGTTCCAGATTCTATAATAATAATAATTATAATCATAAATAATAATAATAATAAATAACAACAACAATAATAATAATAATAATAATAAATAAAAACTGTGCCTAAACCTAATCTTAAACTCAAAGAAGTATGCCAAACCTTAACTTCAAACTAATATAAAATGTGTCGGGGGACTTCAACATATTTCTGTTTTGGTGCCATGGATTTCCCCTAGTGCCCACTCTTCCATAGGGTGCCCAGTTTTCCCTAGTGCCCTGAATGTTTTGATATTTTTGAAGTTAATTTATGAAACTTGTGTTAATTTGATGGTAAACTGACAACTGTTCAAAACAGTGGGATGTGCACATTCCGTTTGTTGCTGCTGGTTCCCTGGATACAAAGAATATATAAAGAATAAAAATCTGCACAACAGCATTGCTCAATGTTTAGTTTAGTTTAAAACACGTTACATGGCAACCACTGTGATGCCCCCTTTTGGTCAATCAGAGTGAAAAGTGAATCTGTTATTTCTTCTTTGACATCTGATAATACATTTTAACATATTCTATTCGCTAATCCTATAATGTGTGCCACTGTGCCAGACGTGCCTATGCTATGTTTGAGTTTGATCTCTCTGATTATTGATCACGGGGATTCATTGCTTTTTCTGGAAACTCCGTTTCCCATGATGCTGTACTGCGATAACATTGCGTGACTTGACGTTTTTAGAGCATAGACATACCCCGTGCAGATGACGTTGGCACAGGGCAGCGCACAGTCAGTCAGTAAGGAGAGTTGCTGCTGGCTGAATGGTGCTGTATGTGTTCACTGTTCAGGAGGAGGAGGAGTGCCCCCGAAAAGATAACAAGATTTCTCTCTAGTGAATAATTATCAAAAGTCCGGATATTACACAGACGGCGTAAGGCATGCAGACCACGCCGCACGGAGAAGAGACTGGGAATCCCAGACAACGATCGGCCACATTGTTTTGAAGGCAGGCCTGTTGCCATCTCCTGGGAGATCCTCGGGGGGGCTACATAGCCGAGGTGGACTTCAGGTCGACAGACAGACTGACTGCTCCAGACCTGGTGCTGATCGACAACGGAGCTTTTAGCGATGAACTCTCGTCCCGTTATTTTCCCAAACGAAGACGTAGCAACCCCAGTGTGTTCTTTCATGGCGGACGTAAGCCAGCGGAACTGTCAGCCCTGACAACAAGCTAGCCGTTAGCTAGCTGCGTGTTTACATGCTAACCCAGCTAATGTCAGTTGTTGTTGTTAGGAAGAAGTTGGGCTTGTGTTTGATTTGTCGGTTCAGGTTCTGGGGGGGCTCGTATTTGACCATGAGTTATCTCTTTACGCATTAAGTTAAGCTTACTATTGCGTCGGTTAGGTCTACTGAAGGTCGTCAAAATTAATAGTCGGGTAGATGAAAATCCCCCCCTGGCGTTAAAAAAAGGTTCTCACCTACTCAAGCTTATCGACTGCTGTACCGTTTGTCACCTTGTTAGGTCGAATCTAAATTAGTAAGAACTATAAGTCACTGGCTTCATTCCGTTCTCTGTTATGACAAGACGGTATAGCGTCTTTGGAAAGTTGTGACATCTTTTCGCCCTTTGTGTTTTTATGTTGAGCAACTGACTTGAACAGATTGTCGACTACCGAGTCAGCTGATCATAGCAAAGCCACACTATATCACCACTTCTACAGATAGATGAAGTTCCGTACGAAATCCCACAGAAGACCGTGGACGTAGATGCTGTTGGGATTCAAAGCGCTGCTCTATTCGTTTCAGTTCGGCCGTATCAACGGTTCCTACTTACAAACGAGAACTGATTTAAAAACGGCATCCCCCCTCAGCCCTCACCATGAATCGTTACCTTCCCGTGGCACGACAGCACTTCCTGGGTGCCCTGGGCAGCACCAGCGTGGTAGTCAAATCAATAAGTGCTGTGGTGATTCTTCTCTACTTGCTCTCCTGGGCGGTTGACACCCCATACGCCCTGGGGGTGACACCGGGGTACCTTTTCCCCCCTAACTTCTGGGTGTGGACACTATTGACACATGGAGTGGTGGAGCAGCACGTCTGGGGCTTAGCGGCCAATGTGGCCACCGTGGTCGCCTGCGGGCGCCTGCTAGAGCCCCTCTGGGGCGCTCTGGAACTCCTCATCTTCTTCACAGTGGTCAACGTCTCGGCCGGCGTCCTGGCTGGGCTCTCCTACCTCCTCACCTACGTGGCGACCTTTGACCTGGACTTCCTGTTCGCTGTGCGCGTCCATGGAGTGGTGGGGTTCCTCGGAGGAGTCCTCGTGGCACTGAAACAGACCATGGGGGATACCACAGTGCTCAGAGTACCACAGGTGAGTCCGCAAAGAAAAGAGACTTGACGCATTGTAGATGCATATGATATATGCAGTATATTGATGGGTGGTATTGCGACTATGAAGAGGCAGGTCTGGGGAGTGTCACGCATCCAACAGATTATAAATGAACCTTGCTCATAATCTAGTCTAGCCCCCTTTCGGGACCCTCGTTACCTTTTCTGAATTTTGGACA
The DNA here is from genome assembly GCF_963924005.1 of Protomyctophum bolini. Lineage (NCBI taxonomy): Eukaryota > Metazoa > Chordata > Actinopteri > Myctophiformes > Myctophidae > Protomyctophum > Protomyctophum bolini. Next base: position 26,593,471 of record NC_137866.1, read on the forward strand.
GCGATACCCTAGGGTCCCTCATAGGTTTTTCCACCCTCCATAGGACGCAGATTTACCTACTGTCTGTTCCCGGAGACCTGCTCGGTCGCTTGAGTGTTGGTGAGATGTTTCAAAGATGCATACAACAGCTTTAGGAGACCGTAGAAACGTGTGCGAAAAGACGCTAATTGGAGTTGCCGTTAAGTATTTTTGAAATTTTGCTTCGCTGAACTTCTCTCTTCCTTGACTTCCTTGTTGACTTCCCATTGTACCGCCTCCCGCACCGAGACTGGCTAGCTGCACGTCCTAGTTACTGCCTCTGATTGGCCGACAGCATACATGCAGGATGTTTATTATGCTGTTGTGTCGTGGGAGGCGGGACATGGGAAGTGAGGAAGAGAGAATTTCAGAGAAGCCAAAACTTAAAAAAAAGATTAAAAATACTTAACAGCAACTCCGATTAGCGCCTATTCGCACATGTTCCCGCTTTCTCCTAAAGCTGTTGTATGCATCTTTGAAACATCTCACCAACACTCAAGTGACCGAGCAGGTCTCCGTGAACAGACAGTATGTAAATCTGCGTCCTATGGAGGGTGGAAAAACCTACGAGGGACCTTAGGGTAACGCCATCCAAAATTCAGAAATGGTAACCAAGGGTCCCGAAAGAGGCTAAATCTAGTCTAGACTTTTTCCACATGATCAGGTCTGTCAACAAAGACCATGGCTAATCTGACGGCACTTTTGAATACCACAAGGTGAGGGAAAAGAGCCTGTTGAGTCTTCCAAATAGGCAAGAGCCATGCTTTTATACACCCAAGTCAAGTGTAGCCTGGAATGTTTTATGTAAATGGTATACACACACAGTATAAGACTGATCAAACTACTACAGCTGAATCTGAGAAAGCGATCTAAAACATTTCAGAGGACCATATGTACAGCGGCCAATGGTAATGTGAGTTACTTTGATGTACAAAACAAAACGCACATACAGGGGCCACAGGCGTCAAGAAGCTACTCCACAAGCAACTCTAGAGTTGCAACACCAAGTATTGACAGCCCATACATATGCATCCAAACAGAGAAGTCCAGTCTGATTGTATTAAACAACGTTAAACTCACCAACATTGCAGCTGTACGTAAAGCTTGAATTATCCTCTTTCTATGCAATGTGATCCACGTGGACATGTTATGAGCTTCTTTCTGTCAAGAAGTGCTGTGATTTTTACAAGCGTTGGAGTTTGGAAGCGCTTGACGGTCCTGCCACCTGTTTTGAAATTGCACATAATGCAGGAGGCAGCGGGATGTTGACGCTAGTGTCAAGCATCAATATAAAATGTATCGTGCTTAAAGTAGGGGGTTTTCAATTGATTGTGAACGAGGTACCCTGACTTAGAATTAGGGATGCATCGAAAGGGAAATTCTTGGCCGAAACCGAATACAGGCATCCGAATATGATTAATATTATATATATATTTTGCCTACTGTTGCTTTCATGGCTGTACCTTAAAGCTACCTGATTTATGGCAAAATAAATGGTTATGGCTAAACTTAACTTAAATAATAATCACTATTATGGATAATTGGATATGGGTCCATAAAACATTTATTCAGCTCTTTTGAATGCATTAATTGCATACACTATTCAGTGATATATTTTCTGCCTATTCGGGCCGAAACCGAATAGGCCATTTTCTGCTGAATATTTTCTGTGGACGAATATTCGGTGCATCACTACTTAGAATCAACCAGTGGCGACCGCTGTTGGGTGGGGATATGGGCTATCCGGTGAGATTCTATTAAACTCCCTTTTTCTGTTGAATTTCTTGACCTCCAACTTGTCAGTAAATGACTACATGGACGGTCATCATACTGTAGTGTAGGTCACCAGGTTCACTTCTCTATGTAATCTCTGAATGTTTTAGATATGACTGACATGACGTAAACCCTTTTGCAGTAGCAGACGTATGTCCCACTGCTCAGTTGCCATAGGTGATCTTGGGCAAGTTGATGTAATGAGATGAGGTACTGGTACAGCATGTTATTAAAAGCAGAGGGAAGGTGTCAGTCAGTATAAAAATGCAACAAACACGTATTCCAATGGCAGTAATTTTGGAACCTGTAATTGGCTTTGTCTGTATGTTATCTGTTTCTCAGATGTGTAATACAAGCCTTTTAAGCAAAGCATTGGTGTACAATGCAAAGTAGGAGCAGGAGCAACCGCTCATACAGTACATTCCATACAGGGTTGAGTGACTCCAGTCCAAGTACTGTAGAAACCTTTGCATTCCGTTGGCATACAGGTCAAAGTTTTCTCTAGATAGCTGGAATGACAAGATTGCCAGATGAATGCAATACGTTTCCTAGAATCTGTGCCAAGAGAGCTATAACTGAGTGAGATGGCTTGTTAATTCCCCCCACCCTGAATGTAAATATGTGATTCCTCCTATGGCCTTATATAACTTAGCCTAGAGTTGATGAACAAGTCTCATCCAGCCCGACCTGCACACTCTGCAGGATGTCACAGATGTGACAAAAGAAAACTGAATGTACTAATCAGGAATATGTCCAGTTACAGTAACATAGGAATACATCTTTTTAGCAGTGGCACAGAGACATCAACAATAGGGCTGTGCTGAAATTATTGATAACAGAGATCGGAATTCATTTTTGACAAACCACATACGGGCAGGCGTCACTGTATCAATATGTGGATTATCAAGAAATGAAGTTGGATATATTGGAATTTATTTATTTTATAAGCTGGTGTCTGCGTTGTCTGGTGTCTGTCTTATAGGACTGTCTCACAGCCATTCCCCGCCCCCTTTCCACGCCCCCCTTTCCAGACCTAGTGGTGTTGACGTGACGTCACTCCATAGACATTACATGTTAAAAGACCTACATTCAGAAGCCTTAAACAACGCTTTTTCTGAAGGTAAACTTTATTCTATTTGGTTTAGCGGTCTTAACATCTTGTTTTCTTCATAATAATATTGGTCTTTTATATTTTAACATTTGGAAACGGCCTTAAATGGTGCAGAGAAAGCAGGTAGGGATGTAGCTCTGGTCCATAGCCTTACTCATGGTCTCACAGACTTTGTCTCAACACAAACATTAAATGCCATTGATAATGAATGGCCAGTTTTGAGTGTTTGTGTAAACACAAACATTAAAAGACCAGAATGAGATGATGTATGATGACGTGTGATGATAAGAGCGCCCCTCACTTCACACAAGTGAGTTTTGAGGGGCATACATCCTTCATGACATGTGAATATTGATATGATCTTTTGTTTTCAATTGCTTTAGATCAGTTGAATCAATGATTCTGAAATCTGAATCTGAGACATAATTTCCCACGCTCAAATCCTTTTGCCATAGTGTACATGTATGTACAACATTTTTAGTTAAACAGAATACTTTTGAATTTCAATTGAGATTTAATTGGCTTGCAATTGCATTTTGCAATCAGGCTCAGGTGAGCAGTGCATCGCATACTAAGCAGTATTGCTGTTTTAAGCTGTTTAAAATGTTGTGCTATAGAATAGATGTATCCATTACCCACATTTCGTCAACGTAACTAAAGAAACCTCATAGTCAGCAATTCAGTAATGCAGAGGAACTAGTTGATTTACATTTAGAAAATAATCTTTTTCAGCAAGGCCTGCATTTATAAAGAGGTTTTGATCAAAGCGAAATGAACTGCAAAATGGCTAATATTTGTAAAACTAGAGGGCAAAAAATAAATAATCTTGTATATTATGCAAGCACATATAAATAATGTGTGCATTCACCTACTTGCACACATACAGTATCCTTATCCTGTATCCACCCCTCATATTTCACATTATGGCTCCAGTCGGCTCAGCTGACCTGTTATTTATGATGCGTTCTCTCCCCTTTCCTGCCCACTATCAGTCCCTCCCCTCTCTCAGTAGTTTAGGACCTGGCTAAGATATCTACTGTATGCACTTTATTTAGGAGACAATATCTCAACTGTTCTTGGCTAACATGACTCCAGAGAAGACCTTGGGAACTGTGAGAAATTCTCTATCCGGGACGAAATACCCAAAAATGACCACACCCTTTTTTGAGGGCCGTTAGCCCCGGTCCGCCTATGCCCAGCTTTGAGGGTTTGTGTGAACACAAACATTTGCTGATGTTTGGCTGATCACCCCATAGCGATGATTTGATTGGCTGATCAAAGTACATATTGAGGATAAAAGTGAGGGCAGAAAAGTGCCAAAAGTGATTGGCCGGAATGACATTTGTGATGATTTGATTGGCTGAGCACCGAATGTGATGTATGATGATAAGAGCGCCCCTCACTTCACATGAGTGTGATTTAATTTCAAATAACCGCTACTTCAAACATGGCTCTATCTTCTAAACCGTTGGAGCTACAGATGTTCTGAGGTGCTCAAAATGTTCAGAATACTCATGTTTTAATACTGAGACCATATGCACATGGTGGCCATCTTGCCATTAAGTTAATGGCAGGGTGGCAACTAGCCGCATTTTGCAATTGACAGCCCAGACATCCAAACTGAAAAGTCCTATCTGATTGTATTAAACGACGTTAAACTCACCAACATTTCAGCTGTACTAAAAGCTTGGATTATCCTCTTTCTATCTGCAAAGTGTTTGTTTCATAATAATCTTCTGTAGACATGTTATGAGCTACTTTGTGTCAATAAATTCCTTCAGGTGATTCTAAGTGTTGGATTTTGGAAGCTTTCAATAGAGCCAGGTCTTCTTGTACAGGTGGAGGCCAGAGCGCACATACTGTAAAAGTCTGGACCCATATAAAAGTCCTTGCACACCGGGAGCGTATATTTTGTGTGATTAATTCCCATTAATTTAACCTGTTTGTGTCTTGAGCAAATATTACAAAGCGAAAAAGCTTTTATTTTTTTTTTATTTTTTTAATCATCCACCTGTATCAACGAGGCATCTACTACTACTACTACTTTTCACCTGCATATGATGCTGCTTTCACTTACACTTTCTATGCTATGTATGTAAATATCTTCATTTGTTCTATTTAACCTGTTTTATCTATCTCTTCCCATTTGCTCTCACTCTACCTCTGTCCTCGCTGTTCTAACAGAATACTACAAAACGATGGAGGGCGTACAATTAGGTTTTTTTTAGCCGACTGCTTTACACCAAATACTGATTCTGATTCCAAATGTACACAGACTTTTACTGTGCATGCATTTGTGTACTGCTCCCACTTCATGTGCCTGCCTTTCATCTCCCTGAAGGGCCTTTCCGTGAACCTTTAAAAGGTACAGACCTCAAGATGTCTCTCTCTCTCTCCCCAGGTGAGACTCAAAGCGGCCCCAGCCCTGGTCCTCTTCCTGCTGGCACTGCTGCGTCTCTCTGGCCTGGTGCTCGACAGCAGTGCCCCGCTGGCTTCCTACGGCTACGGAGCCCTGTCTGGCTGGGTCTACCTGCGCTTCTATCAGAGACACAGCAGGGGCCGCGGGGACATGTCCGACCACTTTGCCTTCGCCTCGTTCTTCCCAGAGGCGCTGCAGCCGGCCATTGGCCTGCTAGCCGGCCTGGTGCACGCCGCACTGGTGAAGATGAAGGTGTGCAGGAAGATGGTGAAGCGGTATGACGTGGGCGCGCCCTCGTCTATCACCATCAGTCTGCCTGGCACGGACCCCCAGGACGCTGAGAGGAGGAGGTAAAAGGAGTGGGCAAATAATATGGAAATATTATGGAATATAACATTTGACTGAGAGCCTGCCATTGTGCAAATTCCAGCTTTTCACCAGAGGAGAAAAACTTCTTTGGTGGGTGAAACTGAACAACCAATATGTCAATTTGAAGCTTTTATACCAGTGTCCATGCAATTCTGTATATGGGAACTCACAAGATAAGACAAACAACAATCAATTGAGGCACACGAAGCGTTTAGAGGATAGAGTGATTATTATTATTGAGGTACCACAATGGTGAACACAACTTACATTCAATGTATGCACATATGACATGTAATGGAAAAACCCACAGTAGTGTGTCACACCCCACATGTGAAGACGCACTCCTCATATAGCGAAACAAGCCCCACCCCTAGATCCCCTCGTGGGAGCGTCTTGAGGCAACAGAGATTTACAACAGGTAATCAAGCTATTAACAGAGAGAGACAACAGTAAACCACAGCTGTCTTCTTACAACTGCCTAAGGTCCTTTTTAAAGATTTCACCTAGGAAATTCCTTGACAATACCCCCATTTTGAAACTTTAACAGACCTCTTAAACACTCATCCTCGTCGTAAAGGTAGGCGAAAAACCCCATATCATGACATTATCTTGTAACGTTCTGGGAAAATTCCTACACCGGCCCATCCCATAAGAGAAACGACCACCACATGGCTTACGACATAATAAAAGCATAAAATCAACAACATAGTTTACATAATAAAACACATCAGAACACACAGGTATTCAGGCAAACACATCCCACATCCCACAAACCCCAAATAAAACACACAGAATCAACCAATATCACTTTCCCAGAAAGGAGGAACCCAACCACGGACGGGGCGCTCTAACTGAAGCATCACAATGGAAGCGGGACCCCCCACAACCCTTGACATCACTGCTTTAATACACGCCGAGATACAGCAAACCACCAGTAAAAATACGAACATTGTCATGACAATTAGAATTAGTATACGTCTCCACGTATTTCCGATATTCCCGAACCACCCTTCGAAGAAACCCCAGAACGCACCACCATGAATTTTGTGCAATTCCTGTACACCAGCCAGAGTATCATTATGAAGTCTGGCAATAGCCTGCGAGGGATCTGAAACATACGTGCAACATTCAGTTTTAATTACATGACACGCCCCTCCTTTGCTGGCGAGAATTATATCTAAACACATCCGATTCTGCAAGGTTATGGTTTTTATTTCATCTACTTCAATCGCCAAAGCTGACACAGCATCATCCGATACATTCATGTGCCTCTCCAGGACAGTGGATAGAGCTGCAAGCTCCGCCTGTGTATTATACACTCCATAACTAGGAATCACTACCCCTAGGACCCTCTGCCACCAGGAAAGTGACCGCTTCTTACGAGTAATAGCTTTCCTCATGTGATGGGAATATAAGGATTGCATTTCTGTCATATTTACTCTCCTAATCATCGGAATAACATGAGCTAAATAACACAGACCTTGGCTATTAGCCGGGAGATGTGTGTAAGCCTTCGCCCCACACACTGCATAAATTTTCTCTGGTAAGTAGGAAGGTTGACTAAGGTCTATTACCATTATGGTTTCACTTTCACAAGAACTTTTACCTACAGGCACATTACCTCTGTTGGGCTGCCCTGTGAAACAATACTTTACATTTTCAGCCTGTAAGATGGGCATAGTCTTACATGCAGTTGAAGATCGGAAAGTGACATTATTCTTCACACGCTGAAATGTGTCTCCTTTAGCTCTTTTTCCCACCTTAGGCATCTTTCCTACAGGGTCAAATTCCCATAAAACATTGTTATCATCTAAATCTTGCCAATTATAAAACAGCCATTCATCTCGCGTAAGCGGGATAGATACCCACAAAGGCGCATTCACACTTGTCGGCAAATGTTGACAGATCCAGCAGTTACTATAATTCATTTCTACTGCGAAACTCAACGTCATTGACATTGCCACATTAGGATGATGAATGTCACGCTGCTGCCTCGCAGTGCTAGAGCCACCATCACCTTCAAGGACCTGCAGCAACCACATCATCACCACCACCACTGCGGTCAGCAGTAGTGCTGACTGCACAGCTCCCCGTGCCCACATCATCCTGTGGAGTCGGTGCTTTCTTGCAATGCGACGCGTGAACCCACGTTACTCTCTCCTTCACTTTTACTGCAGTATGAGTGGTCAACAGCACTTCAAATGGCCCCCTCCACCTGGGAGAATTCCAGTGACGTCTCCTGAAATCTTTTACGAATATCCAATCACCCGGCCAGAACGGATGCGTTCTCTCACCTTTCGCTAAGGGCGTCGGAAGCGCCGCTTTCACCCACGTTATGTTGAGCGCACACTAGGCATCTCCTACAGTAGTTCTCTGCAGTGGTGGTGAATCCGACGCTGTCCCAGGTTTGAGCTATAAGAGTAATCATACCTTGCTTTGAGACATGGTCCCATCCATGTGCCAGTTTCGCCATGCAGGAGAAGAGACGTTTAGGCAAGTACGGTTTATGATGTGGCCCCCTCCAGACCCCATCTGGGCCACACCCACCATGTTTTCTCCAAGCCGACTTCTCACCGGACAGAGCCAAAGATTGAATCTCCGTCAAAGACATCCGTGGGTTAAAAGACACATCCGGCTGTGATGCCGCCGCTTTCCCAGAATCAAGAACCATCTGCAGCGTGCCTGCCTTAGACTCAGCTGCCTTCTTTGCCATAGAGTCTGCAAAATAATTTCCCTCTGACACTGCATCCACAACTCTACCATGAGCTGGACACCTACAGACAGACACCTGAGATGGAAGCAAAACAGCTTCCAAGAGATTGTTAACAAGGAGATGATGTTGAATTTTCGCCCCCTGGGAAGTGAGAAATCCTCTATTTCTCCACAAGGTTCCATAATCATGAACCACACCAAAAGCATACCGGGAATCTGTATAGATATTGACCGACTTCCCTTTTGCTAAAATACAAGCTCTTGTGAGAGCGAACAGTTCTGCTGCTTGTGCAGACAGATGTGACGGTAGTCTTGCAGATTCAACCAAATCATAATCACTGACTACAGCGTAACCAACCGCTCCCACTCCGTTCACCCTCTTAGCTGAGCCATCCACATAATAGATTATCTCCGGGTTCAGGAGTGGCGTGGTTGACAAGTCAGGTCTGGGGGTCACTGCCTCAGAGATTACTGCTAGACAGTCGTGAGGCTCCCCATCGTCCTCCGTAGGAAGAAAAGTAGCAGGATTCAATACATTACACCTTTTCAGAATAACATTCGGTAGGTTTAGAATGTTATAATAATGCAAAGTAGAAGCTGGAGTTAAATGAGCAGTTTTAGCTTGCAAGAGAATAGCAGCTACTGCATGTGGAACCAATACAGTTAGTTGTCTATAGGCCACCACAGATGATGATGCCTGAACGGCTGTCGCCGTCGCGGCTACAGCCCTCGCACACAAGGGCAGTCCCCGTACTACAGCTGAAAGTTGCTTCGAGTAATATGCAACTGGCTTTAATCTGTCACCATGTTGTTGCAACAATACAGCACTATAGAATCCATCTTTCACATCAACTGCTAAAGTGAATTCTCTCGTCAAGTCAGGTATGCCTAGCGCAGGAGCTGAGGCTAAAGCCTCTTTCAATTTCCTAAAGGAATCCATAGCCTCAGGGGTCCAAGTCAAAAAGTCATTTGCAGCCAGGCCAGTCCCATGTACTATGTCAGATAACGGCTGAGCTAATCTCGCATACTCACAGATCCATTGTCTACAAAATCCAGCACATCCCAAAAAGCCAAGAAGCTGCCTTTTAGTCACGGGCTTAGGTATTGATAATACCGCTTGTATTCTATCATTACTTATAGCCCGACTATTTTCCGAAATCGTATGACCCAAATAACGCACTTCTTGTTGTACGAGTTGAGCTTTTTCCAATGACGCCTTATGCCCCTGTGATGCAAGATATTTCAACAGGGCATTTGTATCCAAAATGCAGACCTCCTCGGATGGAGAGCAAATCAGGATATCATCAACAAAAGAAATTAACATACTGCCGCCAGGAAACACAAACTCTGCTAGACTTTCCTGCAGCGCAGCAGAAAACACTGAGGGGCTTTCCGTAAAACCCTGTGGCAACCTTGTCCACTTATACTTCTTTCCCTTGAAAGTAAATGTGAACCAAAATTGAGATGCTGGTTCAACAGGCACGCTGAAAAATGCGTTGCTCAAATCCACCACACTAAACCAACATGAATCACTAGGAATAGTATTCAAAATAATTACTGGATTTGGTACTAAAGGTGCACGGGCAAAAACAGCTTCATTTACCGCACGCAAATCATGTACAGGCCTCCATGTACGGCCATCGGCCTTTTTCACCGGTAAGAGGACTATTCACTGGAGAAGTTGGGGCTGGTACTATGATTTCATCTTTTAGGAGCTGCGCAATAATGGGTGTCATCCCAATCTCAGCATCAGGTCGGAGAGGATACTGTTTCTTATTGGGTCTGTAATCTGATTTAGGAATAACCACTAATGGAGTGGCGTCTTTGATTAGACCCACATCATATTTATGAGCGGCCCACAATTCCTTTGGAACCCCTATTAGAGCAGGGTGTTTCTCCTTATCCCCACACACATAAGTGTGTGTAACAACAGCAGCAAAAGGGTCTGATTCCAATCTCACCACTTTATGGACAGTCAACAAGCAATGAAATGGATAGATGGCTGCCTCCCCCACACCCCCTGGCTCTTGTAACAACATGTCAATCTCCTGCTGAGAGAATGTAGGTGATTTTGCCAATACTATGTGAGGGACACCTGCCCTTCCATACACTTCGTTCTGCTTTTCAGTCAACTCCACCAATAAAACAATAAAATCCTCTGCAGCCATGACACTTTTACCATATAATTGCTCACTTTCAAGCTGTTCATTCCACACATTCTCAAACTGGTCACCCATAACATCCTGTGTCTCATGGGCCACGCACTGGTAAGTGGGTGGGTCATGTTTCACAAGGTTTCCAGTACTGTGACTCTTTACAAAATCATGTAATTTCTGAGAAACTGGAGATACATCAACTTCCCAACAATATGAATAAAGCGTTGCTGTCGGAGAATGGGAGAGCATACTGATCGATAAACTATCAATCAAATCCGATTTTTTCAAGACCAATCCTTTTTCAGTACAGACAATGGTTAAGCCTAGTGCACACAACAAATCTCTGCCTGCTAAATTCACCGGACACTCTGGGACGATGACAAATGAATGCTGCAAATCTGAAATCCCAAAATCTTCACATGTCACAGGACATGGCTGAGTCATTTTACATGTAAGCGGTGTACCAGTTACCCCTACACATGTCTTTTCCCTTTCTGACAATTGAAAAACATCAGACATTGTCCTTAATGATGAATCCGTGGCTCCCGTGTCCGCTAACATGTCATACACAACACCATGGACAGTTATTTTGAATAATGGCAGATCAGTAGATTTGTATTTCAAATAGCGGGGTGAAAGATAAAAAATATCACCTCTGTCAGGACAGCTTGTGCCATCGTGCACATGCTCACTCTGGCCCTGTACGCCATTGTCATTTTGAGGGCTTAGTCAATCTTGCTGTGGCTTCGTCACAGACACATGCGAAGCTGGAGGGCGTGACTGGTTTCTTGTCTGTTCATATTCGTCTTCATAGGCCTCAAAAGTACAATCCTTTGCCTGGTGACCTGGCTTTTGGCAAGTCCAACACAAGCCGTCATTGTACCTATTCCCAGAATAACCACCTCTGCCCCTACCCCTCGCTCTGCCGCGTCCGCGACCAGTGAACCTAGCCCTGTTGGCTGACCTGCCTCTGGTTTCTGGCGCATAATAGTCCAACTGTGCCATTTGGAGCCGTTCAGAGGTGGCTTTGGACTTCTTTACTTGCAGACTCTTCTCCTCCTGCACAACTGCATCAGCATGGACACAATATTTCTTCACCTCATCCAATCTGGCACTCTGCCAGGCAACACAATGTCTCACAAAAATTGTCTTTACTTCAGGCAGCAATCCGTCAACCAAGGTCTGGACGAACTGTCTCTCCCAGGGAGAATCAGCTGTCATATCAGTGGGCTGTTCATTACCACTGTGTGAATTGAAAACAGGCAACTTCCTAACAAAATAACAATCGAATGCTTCCCCTGCTTTCTGTACACATGAGTTAACCATTGTCATGTTTATAACTGGCTTAAACTTAGCCCCAAATGCAGCTATCAGAGCATTCAGCTGTGTTTGATACACAGACGTTGGGGTGACAGACCATTGCACGGCTGAGTCCCAATTTGCTGGCTTAACCTCAGCCCACAGCAATCCCATTTTAGTAATGCATACATGTTCTAGTTCAGCTGCAGTAGGGCTGCACTGTAACACCATTTTCCTTAGGGCGTTCGCAAAAGTCTTCCCATTATTTTTAGGGTCTGGCAACGAGCCTACTATAGCTTGTAACTCAGTTACCTTCCATGGCCGATAGACCCTTTGGATCCCCCCAGCCCCATCTGGACACTCGATCATGGGTGCAGAGAAGCTGCTTTCCATATCACCCAAAGGTGGCACGGTAGGCTGATATGCGAGGCCAGATCTGGTCATACCAAAAGGACTAAGCCCCCCAGGGGAATAAAATGGTCTTGAAAAACTCGGAGCACCCATACGCGGAGTGCTAATCGGGGATGAATATTTATCCTCCTGGTCCCGAACAAGCTGGGACATTATCTCACCATATTGAGGTGGGGATCCTTTCTGACCCCCCCCTGAAGCCTGAAGTGGAGACATACTCCCAGCTGGGGAGTCCACCAGTGACCTTACAGGAATGTTAACTGCCAGCCCTGGGCCTGGGAGCACAGCAGGGAGTGCCACAGGTAGTGGATTTGGTGGCTGTGGAGCTAACAGACCAAGCTGTGGCCTTGGGGGACAATCTAGCAGGTCATCCACCGTGTGGACGGAAACCATAGTTACTTTTGGACGGGATTTAATAATCCCAGTCGTATGATTAACTTTCCGACCAATGACGTCCCAAACTCCGACGCACTCTTGCATATATGAGTAGTCCCAATTAGATGGACCTGATGATTGGGGTGGGTTAATCAATTCTCTTAACAACACAATATGAGCCTTGTCGAACGACCCATTTTGCGGAAATGTTGGATCGAAATCCGTCACATAATCACAAAATGGAGTTGTATAGTGATCAGTTCCCGTTATTTCGTCGACAAGGGCTTTCGGCCACACATTTTGAATGCTGATGAGTGCCTCATCAGCGCTCAAAGATACAAAAGCTTTCACATTCGTGGTCATTATTTCAACACGTTTCCTTGAAATAGCCTCATTTTCCCACTGCTTAAGAATGGTCAGTTGCTTGGACCACCTGGCATTCAGGTCAGCAGAAGCAGACATTTTCCCTTTTTCAATTTTCGCTTCATATTTCTGTGCCATGTTCTTTCTCAGGGAACGAAGTAATGCATGACTGAAACTCCCATTTTGAGGAAATCCTAAATCCTTGTGCCACTTTGGCAGATATTCTATCGATCTAACCCCAAATTTCTCACACATAATTTTAGCAGGACCTGTCTGAGCCTTTTTCTGCAAGTTTGCAGAACCCATCCCAGAACCCATTCTCACACGAAAAACAAACAAAAGACAGATAAAAATAAAATAAACCTAGTCCAGACACTCAACTGATCATATGAAGTTATTCGTAGTTGCTATTTCATCAAGATTACTTCAGCCCCACATACATAAGAAATATATAATGTAGTTAATAGACTGAACTATTCGTAGCTGCTATTTCATCAAGATTACTTCAACTCCACATATGACACAGAACAATATCTATAATAGAATATCTTATAATTTCAACACACCAAAACCAAGTTGAAAAATGAACTCATACCACTCTTCACACTCACTTTCTCTTTTCTCTCTGTTCTATTTTTTTTTCCATTCACTCTGTCTGCCCTTCATACATGCACACACACAGGCAGACCACACAATATCAGCACTCAGAACTCAATCAGTTGTACAAACCATTCATTCACGTACGTTTCTCAAAATAAAATAGCGCTTCACAATTGTTTTTTGCTTCTTTGCAAAAGGACCCATAGGCGAGGCTTAACCCCCCTTTTTCTGTTAGTAGCTACGAAGGCAAGACTCTCATCTCCCTTTAGACCATCCACTCAAGGTCTAGAAAAACCATTAAAACAGTTTCCCCAACCTATTTTTGACCAGCAGCAGGTAAAAACCCCTCTGTCACTATAAGAAGCAATACACAGTATTCTCCCCTTCTTTTTGTGGATGTCTTTAACAACACAATACAACACAACACAAATTATAATAATCACCAAACCTTCAAAACACCAATGAACCCAACAATTGCCTCACAAAATTCCCATTCCAGACTGCACTTCTACAAGACAATATACCGCAGAAGTTTTGGCTAAACAGAGAAGGCTGTCAGGTTACCCCACAAGGAGCTGCTCAATGCTCACCTCAATTTCCTAAAAACTGCCTGGCCAAGGAACACCCTTCTCAGCGTAGCCAAACACCTTCCGCAGCAGCAAAGTCAGCCAGTCATCAATCCGGAATCATCTCGTTGGAACCTTCCAAATTGTCCATGCAATTCTGTATATGGGAACTCACAAGATAAGACAAACAACAATCAATTGAGGCACACGAAGCGTTTAGAGGATAGAGTGATTATTATTATTGAGGTACCACAATGGTGAACACAACTTACATTCAATGTATGCACATATGACATGTAATGGAAAAACCCACAGTAGTGTGTCACACCCCACATGTGAAGACGCACTCCTCATATAGCGAAACAAGCCCCACCCCTAGATCCCCTCGTGGGAGCGTCTTGAGGCAACAGAGATTTACAACAGGTAATCAAGCTATTAACAGAGAGAGACAACAGTAAACCACAGCTGTCTTCTTACAACTGCCTAAGGTCCTTTTTAAAGATTTCACCTAGGAAATTCCTTGACACCAGTAAGACGCGCAAACGCGGGAAGCGAACGCAGCTGAGACCCTGCAGATCATGTCTGTATTATGTGGACCTGGCCCCTTTTGTGCCCATATATGGAGCTGAGTGGACCTGGCCCCTTTTTGCCCATATATGGAGCTGAGTGATTGCTGATGCAACACACTCCATATTTGGATAGCGGGACAGACACACACACACACACACACACACACAGACAGACAGACAGACAGACAGACAGACAGACAGACAGACAGACATGATCTGCTAGGTCTCATAGTAAGTGCTCATTGCATTCGCAATGACATGGGGGAAAGAAAATCCAATGGCAGTCCCTCAGTCAAATTTGGTCAAATATGTAGTGTCTTTAATGGAAATGAGTTGGTTAGGTAGATCATGATATGGAGACACACGATCGCATGTTGTCATTGGCCTTCTTCATCCCTTACATGGTGTCAACATTCTTTTTTTATTTTTTAAATGTGTGTGTGTGTGTGTGTGTGTGTGTGTGTGTGTGTGTGTGTGTGTGTGTGTGTGTGTGTGTGTGCATGCAGTTAAGTTACACATCTCAAAGCTGTCAGACAGGTTCAATTTCAAACCGACTCTTACCGACATCCTCCTAACAACCACACGCACAAACAACACACCTCCCCCCACTCCCCTTGTAACGGGATAGGATGTGTCACACTTTTAATGGACATAGAACATAGAAAGCCTTTTATGGTTTTGGGATGTGATATATCAACTGATTTAAAAGGAGACCATATAATATAATATATACCTCTATAATAGGAGTATCTTATGTGTCCATGAAGCCTCTGTCCTTTTGTAGAAAGAACAACAAATAAAACGCTTGAGGCGGCATTAACATTGCATCACCATGCTTTCCACAATACCTGTGGAAACTAAAGCCTGTACTGTTCACTGCTGTTACGACACAATTAGTCTAGGGGTAATTAAGTGTAACATTGAATGGACCGACAGGACACCAGCTTCAAAATGCGAACATTTATTTTATATATGGATGAATAAATAGGGAAAAGACGAATGTTTTACAGAATACAGATTAAACTCAAAAGAAAACCTAACAAAACAGACACAAAATACTACAACTAAAGCAAAACGAATTCCTTTCCGAAGGGAATAAATTAAGGAATAACTATAATCAAAAGTCCACAACTGTGTGGCGGCTGGGAGAGAGAGGGTTCCGGCCTGTCTCTCCGTTGTCTTCTTGGAACAGACTGACTCATATAGTGTAGGTGAGTAGGGAGAACCATGATCAGGAGCACTCCCACTCTAGACCGGCAGCCAGTCAGGGCCGATCACTCCCTGACAGACGGGCCAGCCTCATAGGTGTCAATTATGAATCAGTCCACCTGCGGATGATTAGGGAAAACACACACAGGCACCACTCCCCCCACCCTAGTACTGTGTAGTTGAGAACAATATGAGAACTTCTGATAAATATTCATATATATCCTCCCAAATATACACTATAATGATATAATGATCCCCGATCATCACACCCCCCAACCCAGAGGAAGGTTATGGGACATTCAGAACTTTCCTAACACCATCTCATTTAACGTGCTCAGAATTTAAAAAAAAACAAAACACACACACAGCCCTAAGGCAAGTGAAAAACAAAACAGAGTGGCAAAAGTAGAACAAACATCAGCGGCCCGCTTAGTACGTCGGAAATATAAGGACTAGCCAGAACTTCCTTCTCATTTATGACCATATGATTAATTTTATCCTACAAAACACATTTTTGAGCAAACATTTTTTTCGAATAGGCTACCTATAGTTATGGGCACGCAACCCCAGCTGCAAATATAATTTAAAAGAAACCTGCAGAGGAATCTTGCAACATTACACCTAAGAAGAATACGAAATGACCAATAGATAGCGCTTGAAAAATGCAACAAAACACGTTTAGAAAAAAACTAAGCACGTTAAAATCCATTAAATGGAGACAATATAGAACCCATTTTACCTCATTCATTCATGTGTGGACACGTATGCTTGGCCAACTTAAGGACAAAGTCGACATATAAAACCAACCCACTTTAGTACGTCAGGCTAACACATAACCCTTCTCATTTTAGAATTAATTTCACCACCAATAAAATGTTTTCAGATCGGTACGTAAGGTTATCAAATAAATAACCTGTCTCACGTTAGAATAAATTTTACAACGAACGAAACTTGTTCATATCGGTCCGTAAGGTTATCAAATAAATAACCTGTCTCACGTTAGAACTATACAGTTTCAAAATACTAACAGGCCAGCATTCCACACAATGAATAAACTACAGATACTCTGAAACACTACTTTATAGCCCAATCCTTTCGGAGCGCAAAAGAAAGGATGCTTTAACGAGTTGGTTGAACACAACCACTGAAAAAAGGGAAAAACAAACAAACAAATGCAATCTCTCCCCTGTCAAGTGCGTCGCCCCTCCAACGGCACAGTTGACAGGAGGTAACCAAAAAAAAAGTTATAGGCCTATCGAAACGAGAAAAAAAATATTTAGATCCTGCAATTTCACAAGAACTTACAAAACATTACTAACGGGAAAAAAATAAATAAATAAGCAAATGCACATCAGTGTAGCCTCCCATGTAGCCGCACAAGGCACGTCGCTAGCAAACGAGCCATGTCAAAACAAAAGGAGTAGCTACACCGCCAAATCAAAATGAGCTTTAAGCAAGCTCCCCAGAGCTCTGATTATTTTTACGTACGAGCGCAGGGCAAGAAGCAATCATATGCCCTTTTTCATGGCAATAATAACATTCCCGTGCCCCGCCAGATCCCTTGTCATTACCAGAATGTGAAACACTTTTTGCCGACACTTGCTTGTCACACTGTTTAGCCTTAGCCGCTCTCCCCGCACCAGGGCCAAAATCACGGCCCGGAGAGACAACTGAACGGTGTGCCAACTCAAACTCATCTGCGCAAACGGAAGCCTCTGCAATCGAGGTCACTTTACGTTCGTTTAGATAAATGACAATGCTCTCTGGTAGGCAACACTTGAATTCCTCCAGTAAAATCATTTCACCCAACTGCTCGAAAGTAGTCACATTGCTTGCTTTGCACCATTTTTTGAAGAGTGTCGCTTTCTCACGTGCACATTCTACATATGATTGAGTAAGAGCTTTATCAGCGGATCTAAAATTTTGCCTGTATGCTTCAGGAATGAGTTCAAATCCGCTAAGTATAGCTGCTTTAACAATATCATAATCCAGGCTCTCTTGCCCAGAGAGGCTGGCGCAGATGTCTTGGGCTTTACCAACCAATTTACTTTGGACCAACAGGGCCCACATTTCTTTTGGCCACTTAACCGTTATAGCCATCCGCTCAAAAGCACAGAAAAACGCATCAATCTCACCTTCTTTGAAACTAGGCACCAGAGCGATCTGCTTGCTTACGTCGAATGCCGACTCTCCTCTGGAACCACCAGACGAACCTCTTGGTACCATGTCACCAAGTTGTGGGGGGGCAGCCGCCGCCGATGCCGACGACGACAGGTCAGGGTAGGCCCGGCCTAAGCGAATTCTCTCGATCTCCCGTTCCGTTTGGGCCAATTTGCATTCCTCTGTACGCAGCTCGGCCAATTTGATTTGAAGTTCCATTTCGCGAAGGCGTATGGCCCCCCTTACGTCCTGAGGACTCCCCCCCTCTACTTGCGAGTCGAGGTGCGAGCTCTGGGGCCGTGCCTCCCCAGAACCCCCGAGGCCCGCCGCTGAGGACGGACCAGGCTCCCCTTCGTCCGCCACAGCTAAGGCGTCGGTCACACCGACTTGACCTACTCCTGATGCCATAGTGATAATGCCGTGTGATAACAGCTGCTGCGACACAGCCAAGAAAATTGCTTCTTTTTTCCTGGTACCTTCAGGCAAAGGAACGTTGTACTGTTTAGCCACTGCCCACAACTCCCAGTATGTACACCGTTCAAGTTGTTCAAAAGTCAAGACATCCACGACCGCAGCACTCTGAAAGTCAGAGTCCATACTATACCGCCACCAAGCTCTTACTCAAGTGATGCAAGCAACGCGATTTACTTAATGAACTCTCCCCCGCACCACCAGTTACAAAAATAACAACAAAAAACAATCGAACTGAGTTAACACTGTTTTTGTTCGGACGAGCCCCCAATATGTTACGACACAATTAGTCTAGGGGTAATTAAGTGTAACATTGAATGGACCGACAGGACACCAGCTTCAAAATGCGAACATTTATTTTATATATGGATGAATAAATAGGGAAAAGACGAATGTTTTACAGAATACAGATTAAACTCAAAAGAAAACCTAACAAAACAGACACAAAATACTACAACTAAAGCAAAACGAATTCCTTTCCGAAGGGAATAAATTAAGGAATAACTATAATCAAAAGTCCACAACTGTGTGGCGGCTGGGAGAGAGAGGGTTCCGGCCTGTCTCTCCGTTGTCTTCTTGGAACAGACTGACTCATATAGTGTAGGTGAGTAGGGAGAACCATGATCAGGAGCACTCCCACTCTAGACCGGCAGCCAGTCAGGGCCGATCACTCCCTGACAGACGGGCCAGCCTCATAGGTGTCAATTATGAATCAGTCCACCTGCGGATGATTAGGGAAAACACACACAGGCACCACTCCCCCCACCCTAGTACTGTGTAGTTGAGAACAATATGAGAACTTCTGATAAATATTCATATATATCCTCCCAAATATACACTATAATGATATAATGATCCCCGATCATCACAACTGCTCAGATCCGGTCTAGAGCCTGTGTCCGGTACTGTACAGTACTGTACGGTACTGTACACGCACGTGTGCGCACGCACATTGCACACTGTCTAGGCCAGATTTGCAACCTGCTAAGAAAATGAATGTGTCCTCTGATGGTGGCTCCTCACTGGCAGGTGAGCCAGTATATATATATATATATATATATATATATATATATATTTATTTATTTTTAAATCATCTTAGGTAAACCTGAGTACTCAGTCATTTTGTCTCTCTCTCTCATTATCTTTCCCTCTCCTTCTGTAGACAACTGGCCCTCAAGGCGCTGAATGAGCGGCTGAAGCGCGTGGAGGACCAGACCGCTTGGCCCAGCATGGACGACGAGGAAGATGACGAGGATGACGAAGTCCGGACCGACACACAGCCTCTCCTCGCCACCTCCTCCCTCAAGCCAAAGCCGGCGGGATTAGGGGCCTCGGTGGGCTCCTCTCCCACCCCCTCCCCTTCCCTCTCCTCTGCGGCGTCGCAGGGCGCCGGAGGACAGCAGTCGGAGTCCAGCATCATCACTTTCGAAGACGCTTCGTCTAGGTCGTAATGAACGGTTATATATATTATATACAGACACATATGCTAACACATGTTGTTGGCTAGTTAACGGATGTGTTAAACGCCTATGAACAGGAATACGCACTTCTTCATTTTGACCTTTCAGGACACATAGTCGCACAGAAACACAGTCCGACCATCTTTGTCCAGTTCGCAGACAGTTCGCGTTCATACATGTGTGCGTCCATATACGGTACACACACATGACTGTGCTCTCACAAACACACGCATACACCAACAATCTCCTTTGCAGTTATACAAGTCAAGACCAGAGGGATAGAAACTGTAATTGTCTTCGGTGGTGATTCAAGCTTTTGTTGAAACGCTTTAGTTAAAACGTATCAAGTTCTGAAGCTCGGTGCATATGAATGTCATGGACTGCATCAACCATCTCCTGTTCTTCTCACTTGTCAGTGGCCGCCATTCTCGCATAAAAATCCCCATGGATTGGACTTCACAGCAATGTACCATCACGCAGAGCTCTGTCTTTCGCTTCATGTCTGAATAAAGAATATGGGTGTACAATTTTCATTTTTTTGGCCGGCCATAGACTTCTGATTATTATCATTGTCTGCTACAGAGAAGAAACACCAGTTGTTGACTCTCAGTATGTTCATAGCACTCTTGACTCATGAAATGAAGGAACGCATTGGGAAGGCTAACCTCGGCTCTGCCTTGAAATCGGAAGCAAAACAAAGCACTGAGAGAAGGCCCACAAAGTCAGATATGTTTTCATTATAGCGTTTTCCAAATAAGAAACCCGATGTGGAACTGATCCGAGTGTGATGAACTGTCGAGCTAAATAACTGAATCTAATGCTAATGGACCTAGCCTAAGATAACGGACTGGGGGTGTGAGATATGTAATTTCGAGGTCTGAAGATTGTGCCAGCCAGGTGAAAATCAGGTTGTGGGCCAGTTTGAACCAGACTGAACTGGACTCCACCTGTTGAATGGTCTCGTTCTGGATCAATCTTTGAACAGTCAGAAAAAGGGTCACCCAGTGGTTTTTCCTTCCTTTTTCCTAGTCTAATCTTTCATGAAGAATGCAGTTGGAAATAAGATGTTTCTACTTTGTATTATCTTCATCTCTGACCACCACTAAACGGAAATAAACAACAGTTTGTTCTTCCTTTCTGGTAGTTGGATTTGATGTTTAGTGTGCCAATGTTCCCATGGGGAAATGGTTTTTTTTGTTGTTACACTGACAGATCTGTGGATGATTTGTTTTTCTGTTCTTATTTTATGAGTGCTCAGCTTTTATTAAGGGGGTTTTCAAGGATATTTTTGAGGATTGATTCCAGTTCTGTTGCAGCCGTATCTTGTGCCCATCTCCCTGAAGTGCAGACTTGTTCACTTTCCACAATACCAGTTGACTGACTAACGAGAAAACGTGCTATAATGTGCCCAATGCCCATATATTTTCATTGAGAAAGAATAAATATATATGATCTCATATTTTAAGCAGCTGTTCTTTTATTTATTAATTAGACGGTCTGGAAAGTAAACAAAACTATGTTCTTTTTCTGGTTCCAAATATTAGTCTGGTCCCAAATCTGGAAGTGAACAAGTGTGCATTACATGGAGAAAGTTAGAAAGGCTATGAATACATACTTTGTGCGGGTCATTTCACAATAAAAGCTGATCAAATCCAATAAATAACACTTGTAAAATACAGTTATGTATATCTGGTTTGTTGCTCTGTGTGCCCAGATGCTGTGTTTTAGTGGCAGCCAGCGAGCTACACACTATCTTGTGTTAACAGAGCATCTCAATGACTGAGACTAATGAACTAGGATCAGTATGTTGTAATTGTTCCAAAATGTAATAACCACACAGTTTGGAAGTATGCACCTATGATAAATAATTTGAAACACCCACTGTTGTTTGGAACTACCTAGTGAAAACGCACTAAAATGTAAAGAACTAGAGCAGTGGTTCCCAAAGGGGGGTCCAGGGGTCCTTGAGGGAGTTCAAGGGGGTCCCCTAGCCCTGGTCCAATGCTTACAGCGAGTGTCTCTCTCTGACGCCTTGTGGAAGTACCTTCCACAGCCCACTGGTCATATTTCCACTCCCGTGCGCTGTTTTTCTAATACCAGCAAATAAACAAAACGACGTAACCACTCACCGAAATAAAGCCTGCTAGACCTTGGTAAAAGTCTATTCTCGAACCTGGGAAGCGTCTCAGGTCCCCAGTTTCTCTCTAAAATGCACTTTGTGTCATTTTAATAACGCAATGTACCCTGAATTTACCGGGCAGAGTCATTTCTTCTACTATGGCATTTCCGGGTTTTACCCGCGCCGATCTGGCTGGATTCATTTTATTTAATGATTAAAATAGTGCATTTTAGAGAGAAACTGGGGACCTGAGACGCTTCCCAGGTTCAAGAATAGAATTTTACCAAGGTCTAACAGGCTTTATTTCGGTAAGTGGTTACGTCGTTTTGTTTATTTGCTGGTATTAAAAAAACAGCGCACAGGAGTGGAAATATGATCAGTGGGCTGTGGAAGGTACTTCCACAAGGCGTCAGAGAGAGAGACACTCGCTGTAAGCATTGGACCAGGGCTAGGGGTCCCCCAGCCCAGCTGGATGATAGTTTGGAACCAAATGGACCCATATGGGTCTGTAACTCAGAGAGTGTACAATTGGACCTTAACATTTGGTTCCATTTGTTTTATTTTGAGTTGGTGTTTGTAAACAGTATTGCCTTTGTTAAATGTTAAATGTTTGTCTGGACCCCAGAAAACAAACAATAAACACTCAGTTTAAAATGAGTTAAATGAGCAGTGGTTTCTACAATATTTAAATTGGGGGTCCCAGAGATAGAAATGCCATGATTAAATGGGGGTCTCTTATGGGGGGGGGGGGGGGGGGGGGGGGGGGGCTGGCATGTTGTCAAATGGGGGGTCCGCGCGGGCTAAATTAGTGTCAATTTGACAGGAAATAACGTCTGGGTTTCCGAGGCTAGGGAACCACTGACTGCACAATAGTACTCCCATCTGGCGGAGTCAGGTATTAAAGTTAACTTGTCAGGCTTTCCTTAATATAGTTATTTAATAGTTCGTGGGAAACCGGACAGTCCAATATACCATTACACCCCCAGACCGTACCAACTTAAAAACACGGGGGTGTAACTAGGCTTAATAAATACAATAACTTAGTGAACAAACTGAACATACATATCATCATTTAATCAGGTCATTATAAAAAACAACTTTTTGGTTCTACAATACAATCCAAGTTCATGTATCAGTACATGGCATATAATTAATTTCATATAGCCATAGAATTGACCCTGTTGACTTAATGGATTTAATGGTATAATCCAATTCCAGTCTCTACACAGGAACATTCATTTGGTGGAATTAATCCACACGGTTAACTATAACTAACTACAATTCTGTTTCGTCCGATTTAAGCAGAATTATGCACATCAAACAGGTAAGGTGTGGTTTAGTTTAGTGATATTTAGCACTAGTTTTCATTAATGCATCGTGCATTTATGTGCTAATACAAAGCCGGTACACGTTCAGTGACTTATTCTGATGAATTGGTTCTATAGTACAGCTCCAATGTTGGTCGAGTTTAACGTGTTTAGGTAGATTGGAACTTTTCTATTTGGATGAATTAATGGGCTATCTTAATCCTAATTTCTCCTGATTGTGTTCTATTGATTGTTTACTCTGCTTTAGCTTCCTGTTTCTACCATTCTGTACGGAATTGATTGCGTGTATTATTATTATTATTATTGTTTGCTTTGCATTACATTTTCCTAATTTGTGACTGTGCTTACGTTTGGTGTTTCCTTTTGTAAAGCACTTTGTTGTTTTGAAAGGTGCTATAGAAATAAAACTTTATTATTATTATATTTGTTAGAACAGTCATTAGAGAAGATTTTTATGGCTCTAGCAGTGATTCTCAACCCGTTTAATTTCAACGACCCCCAGTTTGACATGCATTTTAGTCTACAGACAGAGCACCATGTTTTAAATTTAACTCGGAGTGTACAATAGCCCCACAAGCAGAACCCAAATGGTACTGAATAATAGGCCTACAATAAAACGGTAAATAAACAAGAAGAATCAAAGCGACATTTTTAATCAAACATGGATTAAAAATACTTAACGGCTTCCGCGACACACGATATATTCTCAGAGGTATGTATATAGGTACTTATAGTTCGCACATTCATAAGCCATCACAAGAAAGAAAATCGTCAGAGTGCGCAGGACGACTTAATGGGGGGTTTGTTTATGACCGCGTTCCAACAATCGCATTCGAAAATAAAGTAACGAACAGGGACCCTACATAAGCGACAATCAAATTTCATAAAAGCAAGAGAAGGCTCTCCGTAGCTGGCTCGTGGCTCAGATCGTGTCTGGAATTAACTAGAAAATAATGTAATGTCGGAAAAGAGAAATTGATCTTTCTGTTGTGTGTGTGTCACAAACTGTAAAGGGCAATTTCCCATCCGCTCCACAAGGAGACTCCACTGTGGTTCAGGAAGGACTTGTGGCAGTGCCTCACTTCCTCCCTCTCACTTCCTCCCAATAAAGCAGGCCTGGATGATGCTCACTTGTTCTTGTCTTCAAACCTCTATGCTTCAAACACATGCACTGCACAGCCACCCTTGTTTGCTGTGTGCATGACCAGATGATTTCCAATGCGTCTTTTGATCTTGTATCAATGTAAGTTATCCCCAATGATGTGGATTATCTTTTGTATTGGTGTTTTAATTTATATTGTGAACTTTCTAGATATATGGCTAAATATTATTTTAATAATATGCAATATATAATATATGATTAAAGGCCATACTATACTATAATTTAATGTTTATATGATAAAAGATACTTTACTGTGGTTTGATGTTTATATTGAAAGATACTATAACTAGTTTGTTTCCTTTGTTTATTTATAGAACCATCATCAAGGCAATCATCATGTGAATGTCAACCTTTATCCTGCAAATAAAACTGGATAATACAAATCCTGTTTCCTGGTGGTTTGTGGCTCCAGGTCAACGCCCAGGTTATCACCACTTTTCACCACTGAATGAATCAGCCAACAAGTTCTACGGAGTCAGGTTCAGAAACGAGGTGAGCCTTAACTAATTTCAACATGCCGTCCCTAATAGCCCGATCTGCAAGCTCACAATGTGTCTCATTGTGACATTGGTGTGAGCTTGTAGATTGGCTATTTTAAATAGCTAAAGTAAATATAACATAATTCTTAAAACGCCAAAAGGGTGTTCCCGTCCAAAACGGTTTGTTAATGGAGTGTTTTGTTTTCCGGTGCGTCACATCGACGTGATCGAAGACGTCGTGGAGGACGCCAATGCTTAAGACCTCTGACAGCATGTTAAAAAAAAAAAAAAAAGTAAACCTGTTGAGGGATATCAACATTCTGTAATCCCACTATTTTTGTCAAACAATAAACATGACCGTGTGTGATATGTTTTTGATTTATTCCTATTTTATTAGACCAGGAAGGGGTGGCAGTAACTAACTATATCAGTGGTTCCCAAAATGGGGTCCAGGGACCCCTAGGGGTCCTTGAGGGAGTTCCAGGGGGTCACCAGCTATGGAGAGAGTGTACAAATGGATTTGGTTCCATTTGTACATTCCATTTGTACATTTGTAGTGGTAAAATAAAAGTATGAATCTGCTCTAGGGCCGATTCATACTCCTATTTTACCGCTGTAGTGCCAAAATGATTTCGGCTTTCAGTAGCACCGAAGAGCCAACTTAGGATGGTACAGTCCCCCCAAACCTCAAATGACGTCACATTGTAGGCTCTACAGCGCCGAACCGACTCTAAAATAGGAGTATGAATCGCGCCTAGGGGTCCATTTGGTTACCAACTCTCCATGTAGCTGTGTACCACCTGGAACCCCCTCAAGGACCACTGGTTGAGAACCACTGTTGTAAGGTGAAATGTACCTGTTCCATTCTGACCTGAGATCAGATTCTAAAAATGTCTTCTATGTCAGTCGCTCTTCGATCTTTTAAAAAATAGCAGAGTGGCGCGCTACGAGCTTGTAGATCTGCTTTTTTTCAATAGCTAAAGCATAACATAGTGCTAACACCAAAATGGGTTAAATCAATCAAAGGTCTAAGGATGGTTCCACCAAATAGTTTTAATTGCCAGTGTCATATTTAATTTAAAGACGGGTCAACAGCTCACTTTAAATTATGGAAATGATGTACATTTTTGGAAATCAGTGTTTGATTGGCTAAATCTGCCCCACCCCAACATTTCAAGTTGAACCACATTCAGTAAATTACGTTTTGTGATGTGTGATTCTCTTGTCACTAAACTCACCCAAGCGCCATATAAGGACATTCGATGTGTTTATCAATGTACATTTAATAATTCACAGTTAGTTCTTTTTTTATATAGTGCCTTTCTCACACATTCACACACTGGTGGTTGAGCAAATGTGTCTCTATCTTGACACATTTCTTTTTACAGTTTGAATAATTTTTCTCCCTATTTTTCTCTCTGAAAACAAGACGTTGCACTTTGCACCAAATACAGACTGACTGTAGCCTGCATTATGTGATTGTGGCTCCCCCTACTGGTTTAGACTGTCTATTGTTTGGAATATTACAGTATAGAGGTTGCGCACATGCATACCGGTATACGTTTCTTGCTGCATTGATGCATTCTATTTAGCAAATATACTGCACATTGTTACATGATGAACACTCATTGCATATTTAGGTTTATAGCCAGAAGAAGCTAATTTGCAACCCTGTCACGTCAGACTTTTGGGTTCATAAATGTCAACATTATTTACAAAACAAAGGCAACAAACAGTTCAGTGACTGCATGGTGATAACAGTTCATGAGCTTGGACGGAATTAAGGAACACAAGCCATCTCAAAATAACTCACTTGACAGACCCTTCCTGCCCGAGGGGTGTGTGTGTGTGTGTGTGTGTGTGTGGTATTACAGACAGTATATCTCATGGAAACCCTGTACAACTTACAAGGGCCTTTCATGTTTGAAATGCATCAAGTTATTGCTGTTTGTGAGAATATACATTTATCTTCTAATTTTGGATATCTAGCTCAGTGGTTCTCAACCTTTTCAGGTTTCAATTATCCCATTTGAACTGGGGACCCCCACCCAGCTGAGAAGCACTAGGAATTGCAGGAGTTCAGTTGAGATATTATATTTAGTTTATTCATATTTTGTGAAAACAGCAGATCTACAAGCTCACGACGCCTCGCAATGGGACGTGTTGTGAGCTTGTAGATTGGCCATTTTCGGGGCGCAACCCAGCACTCTTTATCTACTGGAGATGCGGTGTACGATATGGATTAAGAAACAAATGAGTTCAACGCATAATGGTGCGTTCCAAGTCCAGGACACTTGGCGTGGAAAGGAGAGGGAGGGCATGTGCATTTCTTTCACCATGTAGTAAACGCTGCATTCATGGTTTGGAAAGGGCCATTTGTTTTACAGACGGGTAAAAGGGCAGGGGCTGAAGCCCCCTTTGATGTCTATGTATGCACGTCCCTGGACTTTGGTTCCTCCCGTTGAACATTTGGTGTCATGGTCGACGTGCCTGTCCTGGTGTGGTAGTATACTAGCATAATGGCATTGTAGGTTTGCCATTTCTGACCTGAGATCAGATTCTAAAAAAGGCTTCTATATCCTGACAGTTTTCTGAAAAAGCGATGTTTCTATGTCAGTCGTTCTTCAATTTTCACCCCCAGAAGTATCTGTATTTTGGCCAGGGACACCCCCTGGAGCAAAAATTTGAGTTACAAACCTTGAAAGAATATATTCAAAGATTTGCTTCACATTTTTACGATTTTTCAAAAATAGCGCTTGGTGCAGCGCTATATGAGCTTGTAGATCTGCTATTTTTCAATATCTAAAGTATAACATAATCCTAAAAACCCCAAAAAGGTTAACCCCGAATGGGTTAATGACCATGACCAGTGTGTCGTGTTTTCCCCAACAGAGATGCGCTTGCATTTGAAACCCCCGAGGCCAATCTGAGAATCCCATCGGCAAAAAACAGCGACCCCTGTTTTAGTTGACTTGAGTCAACAGTCTGTTTTGAGAGACTAAGTAGAGGCAGACAAGTAAATGGTCAATTCTAAATTTTGCATTGACAGTATATATATATATATATATATTGTATAGTGCCTTTATATCCAAAGTGCATTACAGTACACACCCATTCACTCACACACCGACATCGCCAGACTGGAGGCAACCATGCCAGGCACCAACCTGCTCATCTGGAGCAGTTAGGGGTTAAAGGGAAACTTCAGCCTTTTTGCAAAATAAATATATGTTAAATTACCTTTGATTTTAGAATATAAATTGGGGGGTCCCAGAGATAGAAATGCCATTAAACAGGGGGTCCTTGAAATGAAACGGGTTGAGAATCTCTGCTATAGCCGTAAAATAATATTTCCCCTGGCATATATTTTCAAATGGGGGGGTCCGCGGACTAATTAGTGTCAATTTGGGGGTCCTTGGCATGAAAAAGTTTGGGAACCACTGATGTTGGTTCATGTTCTTCACCCGATGTGTTGTGTGTTCAGGTGACATCTGCCAGCAGTTTATCAAGGAGATGTTTGACATGTACCAGGGTTATGCCAGCTACCAGAACTGGGACTTTGAAGTGTTCAATTACACACCTGCAGAGTATGGTAAGGTCTGGTTCCGGGAGAAAGCTTTCTAGATGTGAGCAGAGTAATACCGTAGACGTGGAGAGTAAGACAGAGTTATGACATTGAGGGGGGCAGAAAACTTGAGCGCTCTAGCGCCGTTCATGCAGCCTGGAGAGAGACAAGCTGAGTTAGAAAATACATCGTTTTCAATAAGAGATATTTTAGGCATGTGTGCAACATGCACAACTGTTTTAAAGTATTGTACAGTGACAATTAAAGTCTCTGTAATGTTTATGTTGTAAAGTTATGTTTACTAAAATAAACTATCTAAAATATAGGGTTTTATGATCATTAAAGCTGGGATGTACTGAGTCCAGTGCATTCTGCCAACTTCCGGTCCAGGACTTTGTCACTGTTCGCTGTGCTCTTTGGCAATAGAAGTCTATTATATGTAGAAGAGACTTCATTGGACTGAAGCCCCATGAAGTGAACGGAGTCGTAACTCTGTCTTACTCCATGGCTCTCAATGTGAGGAAGCCTCGCGAAGAAAACTCTATCCTGAGCACCTTCAAGTACCTCGAAAAAATAAGTTGTGTACGAATCATGTGATTAATGTTGTGTAGGGATGGAGCTTCGAGACAAAATTAACCCATTCTGAACGGGAACCCCTTTTGGTGTTAGCATTATGTTATGCTTTAGCTATTGAAAAATAGCAGATCTACAAGCTCATAGCGAGTGGCGCGCTACGAGCTTGTAGGTCTGCTATTTTTGAAAAATCGGGGGGAAAAACGACTGACATAGAAACATAGCTTTTTCAGAAAACTGTCAGGATGTATATTTTAGAATCTGATCTCAGGTCAAAATGGGTTTCATGTTGTCCTTTTCTTTTGTCCCACAGGGGGCTTGCACCACGCGGCCGTGCGCATAGCGGGGGACAACGCGTACGGGCATTTGAAGCTGGAGGGGGGGACGCACCGGGTGCAGTGCATCCCAGAGGTGGGGCTGTCGTCCAGGATGCAGAGGATCCACACCGGGACCATGACCAGTTTTTAGTCACCTGGAATGTTTAGTTTAGTGTTAGTCTAGTTTCAGTCGACTAAATATCATAAGATTTAGTCTACAGCTAATTTAGTCGACTAAAATGCATTTCGGCAGGCCTTGATGGCGTCGTAATGACTGTTTTTACACCTGCTGAAAATAGCCGATCTACAAGCTCAAAAGCTGTGAGCTACAAGCTCACAAGCTGTGAGCTTGTTCTCTACGGAACAATTGTCATTGTTTGATGCCTATAGCTGAATGGTTAGAGAGCCTGTCTGGAGAGAAGGAGTCTCCTGAGGTTTGAATCTCAGTAAGAGATGCTGAGAGGTGGCTCACCATCAGGTGGGATGAGATGTTGATCCATCATTTCTTGATATTTCTGCTGTTCCTTCGTCTGGAATGTGGTCTCGGTTGTTATTGCTGTTCGTCTGTTGTCGTTGGTTACCATGGCTGCCAGTTCCCACCTGATGTCGTGCGGGAGTTCTGATTGGTCCAGAGCGTACTGAATAACTTCTACCTTACATAACGTCTTAAGAGAAGGACTCAAGTCTAAGATGAACAGCTCATCAGAGATAGTGTGATCTCCATTGGATCCTCCAAAGAGGATGATACGATCTCCCACAATGCAACAGGACATACCATGCATTGGACATGGTCCTTTCCCCTTGGGCTCAACCTTCTTCCAGGAGAAGGTCTCTGGACTGAATTTCCACACATCATTGATGTTCTGGTTACCGCTCCAGCCACCAAATATGTACAGCTCTCCATTGTAGATCAATGCTGAATGACTCGAGCGTCCTTCTGGTAGAAGTTGTGCAGAAGGTGTGTTCAGCCAGAAGTTGGTCTCTGTGTCAAACACTCTGATGGTGTTGAACCTGTAGTCCCACTGGGACCTCCTGCCCCCGAATACAAACATCTTGGTACCAATGATGGTAGCAGAGTGAGCTGATGCAGCAGGAGGTGGAGTTCCTCTGGTGTTAATTACAGTCCAGACCATTGTGCTGGTGTCCAACTTGTACATGTTGTCATTAGTATATCTATTCAGCTTGTTGCATCCTCCATGGATAAACATGACCTTCTCCAACACACAGGCTGAGTGGCGCCACCTCGCCTCTGGAACAATCCCAGAAACCCTGGGTTGGAACCATCTGTGGGAGTCGACGTTCCATCCTTGGATGGAACGTCAAGGTGACCGTCTCCTCTTCCTGGTTCCACTGGAGGTAACTTCTTCCAGCATAAAGACACTGTGTTGAAGACATGGACGTCCACTCGTTTGTTGATGATCTCTCGATCACAGTAGCTTCCAAAGGAATACAGTTTGTTCCTCACTGCTACAGCAGCATGATAGATTCTATCTATCTTTGGTCCTCCTGCTTTGGAAACGGTCCAAGACAACATCGCCCTGTCTGTCTGTCTGTCTGTCTGTCTTTATGTCTCACTTTCTTCTCTCTCTCGACGTCTACAGTAATTTTCATTGTGCATCATCTTATATCTTCTGGTGTGAAATCACACAAGACACAAACTGTTGCCATGCACGCCTTAACGACGCCAATTAGTGCAGCTGTTCTTCATCTGCACCCTTTGAACTCTATTGCTATATTTATGACTTCATTGCGGCTACCTTGGGGTCTATAGATCTATGGATCTATGGGTCTTCCACACGCTACAGGGTTCCATAACACTGATGAGCTGTGTTGTATTTTGTGTGTGTGTGTGCGCGCGTGTGAGTGTGCGCGGAATGTGCTCAAGCTGACTGGCTGAGCACGGAATGTGATGTATGGTGATAACAGTGCCGCTCATGTCACGCGGGTGTGATATTTTTCTCCATATCGCTGTGTGAGAGACAGTCCACTGAGCAACTCAAAGTGAGTCTAAATGACAAGCATTTTGCATTCTGGCTCTTTGAGGGGAGCTAGCGCCCCCTATGGCCAGCTTGGTGTGTTTGTGTGTTCTCAGCGGCGGCCTTAGGAATCTGGAGGCCCGTTTCAAGACCAAATATGAGGCCCCCATATACCTATGACATCATTATTTTGTTGAGGCCCCCGTGACGGTGGAGACCCCCCCCCCTGAGGGTGGAGACCCCCCCCCCCCCCCCTGAGGGTGGAGCCCCCCCCCTGGTGGTGACGTAACAACTACAAAGAAAGGTAAGAAAGCCTTTTAGTATGGAATTCTGCTTTAAGTACATTTTCAAGCCAATACTTTTGTACTTCTAGACTTTTACTTGTAACGTATTTCTTCATTGCAGTATTGATACTTGTACTTAAGTAAAATATGTTGAGTACTTTTTCCACCACTGTATATTTCTGTAGGCTACCTTTCTTTGTTCAGCATTTCCTCAACCTTATCCAGTCCACTGTCCCTGCTGCTGGAAACTCATTTAGTTTTATAGGCTAGCCATGCAGGCTATTGCCCTATACATGTATGTCTGGAAATGGATATGAGTAACAAGGTGTCCAATGATAATGTAGTGTGGTATGGAGTAGTATACGCTATACGGTATATTTATATCAACAATTTGCCACAGACATGGAGTCTTGCCACATACACATTTGTCCACTATGGACAAATCGATGATATATATATATATATATCCCCTCCATTGTGACAATAATGGCCTAAAAAACTATCATGCAAGGCCTATGTTGTCTTGTTTTCTATCAATTTGGTGCACTGCCTAAATTCACCCCCAGGTGAAGCGGCAAGTAGGCCTATCTCTTCATTAATTAGTAAGTTGGAAGAAAGCCAAGGAACTCAGAGATGATTGTCACAGGGAGATCGACTAACTCCCTGGCCTACCCTGTGTACATGAACAAAGGGTGGGTTAACTTATATTATGATTCATCATGAAAGATATATCTTCATTAGGTTTTTAAACAAACGTTAAGGGGTCGGACCTATCAGACACCTTCTGTATAGGCCTAGTGGCCTACACATGCAGTGACCTACTGTATTCAATAACATTACAAAAATACTGATATAAGGCGAGTTAATAACTCGTCTTATATCAGTATTTTTTTATAACTATAACTCAGAGTTATCAATTTAACTTTTAGAAGTTGCTAGCTCCTCTCGGAACCCTCCGTAAAGTTTCTGAAATTTGGATGTTACTTTACGTAGTGTCCCTATGCATTTATTCCACACGGCCGTGTGGAATAAATGGCCGTGATGTAGAGTCACGGCCGTCTGTGGGGCCCCCCCGTCCCGTTTGTGCCGCACCAGGTCGCGCCCGTTTGCGCAATTCTCGTCTTGCATTGACTTTGTATGTAATCGCGCCGCTCTAACCATCCAAGTCTGGCACCTTAACACGTCTGTTTTCCTCACTGTCCGGGGCGGGGGGTGGTGGGGGGTGGACCACGTCGCCTGTCCCATTGTACACATGCAGATCAGGTATTGAAATGCTAATCTGGGTGCTTAACCTGCCAGGTAGGTAAGAGTATGCATCATAGTACTGTACTCTGCTTCTTAGGCTACTTGTTCACAATGAAACCACCACCAGCAAGAACACCCTGGCTGCCAGCCTGCATGCTGTTGAAACCTTCCAACGTCCCAGCGACAAAACACAGAACCTGCCGAGGCGGACAGGACTAGCCCGCAATCATGGCATTTAAACATGCTCTTCTGTTTATAAACTAAACACTGTGACACGTTTAAAAAGTGTTACAAATAAGTGTTTAGAACCTAAATGCTTGAGTTTAGTGTGAAAAAAAACCAAAAAAAAACAACTTTTTTTAGCGGGGGTGGACGATTATTAAAAACATTTTGTCTCTGCCTTATGGTACACAGATGTACATACCCTCCGTGCAGGCCGTGCTGCAGCCTTTTGGTGGTGTGAGATGTTTCAAAAGAAGCATAAATCGGCTATAGGAGACATCGGAAACGTGAGAGAATTTTAATTTGGCGCAGAAGCCGTTAAGTAACTTTCTTTGACCGTTTTGGCTGCTCTGAAATTCTCTCTTCCTTCCTTCCTTGACTTCCTTATAGAGCGTTGCAGTCCCTCCCCCTTTCAGAACGACGAGTGGCAATGCATTTCTCCCATTATTTGATCGGCCCAAAACATTGTGTTCATTGTAATGATTTGTCACGATCCGAGTTGGCTTTGTCCGCGGCGTAACCGTCTTTAAATAAATACTTAAAGAAAATCCTATGGGAGAAATGCATTGCATTTCATTTACTGGGCCACTCGTCGTTCTGAAAGGGAGGGACTGCGACGCTCTATAGACTTCCCATTGTACCGCCTCACCGGTGCTGTCCCGGTGCGGTAGGCAGTTTTATGCTTCTTTTGAAACATCTCACCACCACCAAAAGGCTGCAGCATGGCCTGCCCGAGGGCATGTACATCTGTGTACCATAACGCGTGGAATCAATGCATAGGGACCCTACGTGAAGTAACATCCACATTTCAGAAACTTTACGGAGGGTTCCGAGAGGGGCTAAGAAGTTGCCAACATGGGTTTACCGGCTTACTTCCTCTTTCAGTGTGTGACAACAAGATAAGAAGAATGATATAGCTCTGACGTCTGACAACGCCTTATTGCGGTCGTGTGTCGACTTCTAAAAATAGACTGTGTTTGTTTATGACTCATTCAACAAGGGAACAGCAACACACACATTTTCCCCAAACTGTTAACAGGCAGCAAGCAAGGCAAGCCCAGTAGAAAGAAAGACAACCCAGAGGAGGAGCACCACCACCATGGCACCAACCAATATGACGTGCCCGCGCAGGTGTGGCTCATGCTCGTCCCCGCCACCCCTCCCCCCAGCTACAATCCCTGGCCGCGCGCTCTCGTCAAACTAATTCATTGTATCGGATTGGAACTGGAAGCCAGTGCCACACACAGCACAGGGAGCGCGACACGACACCAACCGCTGCTACACCACTACACACATAAACTGCAGGTAAACTACTTCAATTAACCTTTTAATTGTGTTATGAACATTGTATTGGTGATTCACAGATGTACTTTTAATTATGAATGGCCCTAAATTGTCCACGAGCCACTTGGCTTTTAGGCGGACCCGGCTAAAAAGGCTAACTGAGTTAGCTTCTTTTCCCCAACCAACCTCACGCATTTCAACGCCGCTGCCTTTCCTTCCGCACTTCATTAGCATTCTATACTATACGTGTCTTTCTTCGTTACATTTAGGGTTTTCTCTCTTTGAACGGAGTAACGTTAGTATGGATGAAAACGTTCTCGAAAGTCTGTTAGGGACTGTGAAGTCACTATGAAAAGTTGAGTCAATGTTCATAAACTTGTACCGCAAAGATAGATTTTGCGATCCGAGGCTTCAGTCAAACAAGGAT
Source organism: Protomyctophum bolini (assembly GCF_963924005.1). NCBI lineage: Eukaryota > Metazoa > Chordata > Actinopteri > Myctophiformes > Myctophidae > Protomyctophum > Protomyctophum bolini. The sequence continues at coordinate 26,628,493 of NC_137866.1, forward strand.
CTTTTTTAACAACGCTTATAAATGTAACGTCTGTTTAGTTACATTTGAACACACAGGACTAGTAGATCAACACAGGATTTGACTGTAGGTCCTGTGTTGTAACTTAATTACGTAATTACAGTCTATGACTTTGTAACAGGAAAAATGCTATTTTAAAGCTCATTGTTTGTTATGTTTGTAAAGTAAATGGAGAGAACCTGGCTCTTCTTTTTCTCCCTTTCTCCGGTGGTGGAAAAATATAAGTTTCTGCCTACCCCCTCTCGTTCTACTATGGTCTATGTGCCAGGAATAAGTGTGTATTGTGTATATTAAATACGCCGTTTGCTTGCCTTGGGAACGGGGGCCACCCACCCCATTCTTGCACTGTGCGGACACACTAGCCATCTGTTGCCTGTGTGATGACGCCATGTTTGTGGTGGTGACCCACCCAATGCCTAGGTGCTTTTCAAACCACTGCTCTCATGGAAAACAAGTAGCTCCTGTGACTGAAGCCCTTCGTTTTTATTGGGGCGTGTTCTTTGATAGATTATAATACATGTACTGTATTTAACAAGAAAGTGAACCATATTTCATTCAATTATATTTTGTGCTAGATTGTTCTAAATTAGCTAAATTCACTGTTATAAATGGTCTTAAGGTCCCTAACACAAAGGGCTAAGGAAGAATGAGACTTTCTATGCTTATAGTCAAGCTTTACTGTGAGCTCAGTAAGGTACTAGGGTAATTCAATGTAAAATTTGTCAAGACACCATTCTCTAATAAATAAAACATTTAGTATTCTTGCATCTAGGAGGACCTGTATCAAAGTAGTGATTAACACTGAGTGAATCATCATCTAAATTGTAGCCTAGTATGTCACTGTTATGAACTTATGACCCTATGGGTCATATGTGTGTAGCCTATGTGTCGTAACAGGCACCTAGACAGGCTAGAGCCGCTAGACACTTTGTGTTTTTGTTTGTTTCATAGTAGGCAACTGGCATGCAGCTTATTATGCTGTTATTCAGAATGACATATGACTGCAACAGTTGCATGAGCTTCCATCATCACCAATATATAAATGGTCAGCTGAAAATAATGTAAGAGGAATAATAAACCAAACACCCACCCCAGACAGAAAAAATCTGACCCGTCTGAAGTGAGTGGTGCTGTACTGTACAAGCCCTCCTCCCTGGCGTCTGTGTGTTAGGCTGTGCAACAGTGACACAAACGCTATAACACTGTTTTCGTGCTCTGACACAGCCACACACATAGCTGTCTATAGAAGTGGTTGCACCACTTAAAAAATGGATGGTGAATGTGAATGAATGTTTTTAATGGAAAATTATGAGTGCCAAGATGAAAAATGACACAACTGGACCTTTTGTGTAAGATATTTTTTCAGGAAAAAAATGTTAACTTGCAAATGGCATACTGCTAATGGCACAACACCGTTGAACAGGAACAGGTGTTTTGAGGCACAGATGGATGTAGCCTATACTTGCCAGTCTACACATAGAATCACAATTATATAGTTTTTAATATCTCTGGGCGTGAATTGACACAGACTGCTCCAATTATATGTACCCTACTGGGGAAAGCAATTTCTGACAGGAGAGATTGAAGGAGCCATCGTGATATAATTATACTTTGTCATTACAATGACAGTGGATAATTATACTGAGGGGGGGGGGGGGGGGGGAGATCCAATCACTAAATTGATGGAAACTAAGGCTGCAGCCACCCACCTCACTATGCACCACCTCTCTACTTTCTATCTGTTCATTTAATGAACTAAGGCTGCAGCCACCCACCTCACTATGCACCACCTCTCTACTTTCTATCTGTTCATTTAATATCTGATCAAGTTGTTCCCATTCCCATATCTATCCATCTCGTTCTCTATTCATTCCATCTCACTCAGGTATTTCTTCCATTTAATAACTCTCTCCCACCCATGTTTATCTTATCTATCATTTTCATCCTGTGCTGTTTGCCTAAAGTTGCTCCCTCATCCTTTTCTCTCTCCCTATCCATCTTTTCCTATCTGTCTCCGTCCCCCAAATACATTTCTGTACCTTTCCTCCACCCCATCAATATATTTCCCCCTTATCTATCTTAGCTTATATTTTTTGTTTCCTCCCCTCCAGTGTCTCTTCACCACTTAATCTGTCTCTTCCCCTATTTTTCCTCTGCGTTCTTTCTCTTCCATTGCAGTCATCTGGCTAGTGCTACTTCTTCTCATTGTGAACAAGTAGCCTATTGCCGAGTACAGACTACAGTACTATGCATACCCTACCTGGCAGGTGAAAACAAGCCACCAGATTAGCATTTGAATGCCTGATCTGCATGTAGACAGGCAACGCGGTCCACCCCCCTGCCCCCGGGCCAGGACAAAAGAGATGTTAAGGTGCCAGACTTGGATGGTTCGAGCGGCTCGATTACATACAAAGTCAATGCAAAGACGAGAATGGCGCGAACAGTCGCAGCGCGGTACAAACGGGACGGACCGAGGCAAATATATTCCATAGAGTAATGATTATATTCGGGTCTAATTCTTCATGGGGGCTCATGGACGCCCCACTCAATCTCCCAACATCCCAAATCACACAGGGCTATATCTTGTGCCACCCCTTAACCCTTAATTCGAAACTAATTTGCCATTGCCAAGCCCTTCAGCGCAGTATCAAGGCCAGTCACTCAATGAGTCACTGCCCACTGTTTAGTCTGTTAAAAAATTGGCATTGTACACACTCACTGGCAGGTGAGTCAGTGGGATACAACGGCAGTGACAACACAAATGTGTGTGTGTGGGGGTGGGAAACTAATCAATTGGCACAGTCACTAAATAATCGTTGGCTGATTCGCAGGTGCAGCAACGTCCTTGGAAACCCTCAAGACGAGACAGGATTCAATTCTTCTGCTCATTCACTCACAATCTCTTGCTTTCTTAAATTCTTGTGCTTCCTTGAGGTTAATGTAACATGAGGTTAATGTAACAAACCATTCTGGCCCTGGGTGGATCATGCTTAGCCTTTCATCCAGGACATTTTACAGTGCCATACATCAATTAATGTTTATTTATTATGCTGGTACTATTAATCAAGCCATTAAATTAGGCATTCTTGCGTTACACATGGAATTGAACCCATAACAAAAGTGAACTGCTCATATTTAACTATCCAAATCCAATCCATACAAGCGGACAAAATTTCATTGGGGTTAAACCCCCTGGAAAGTGTTTTCCTAAATCCTAACCCAGTCCCACGCAGCCTAGACTACGGTGCAGTACCATGTTTTTAATACCTTTCGAGGTTCATGGTCTTACACGAGGTTCATGGTCTTCCCCATTTGTCCCTCCCCAGGTATTATGGCAGCCATCCGTAAGAAGCTGGTGATCGTGGGGGATGGAGCTTGTGGAAAGACCTGTCTGCTGATAGTCTTCAGTAAAGACCAGTTCCCTGAGGTCTACGTGCCCACGGTGTTCGAGAACTATGTAGCCGACATTGAGGTGGATGGCAAACAGGTACAGTGACCATAGTAGAGACTGCGACTAAGGATTATTAAGCTATTGAGTAATTAACAAAGCAATGTAAGTTGTCATAATTTTTTTAGCCTGTCTTAAAGCACAAATTACATGCATTTTAAAACGGCTTTTAATATTTCATAATCATATTGTCTATGTCCCTCAAAGTTATTTCTAATGGTTTGAGCCTCAATCACCACTCTGATACAACCAGGCCTTGTCAATTCTTTCTGGACTTTGAAAGCAGTTTTAGCTGCAGTACCACACTGTCCTGAGGTGGAGAGGGTGCTGATATGCAGATTATTTAATATTTGAGTCATTATAATACTCATGCTAGATAAAACCAGGCTTGTTTCCATTCCATGCCAGCTTGGAAAATCAACAATGGTGGACATTGTAAACAAAGTCGAAATGCAAATTTGCAACTGAAGACTGAAGAAAAGGAGGAATTATACAAAGTAGGGTGACATTGATGACATCACGATGAGGCCAAAATCAGTCGAGCTGTTTCTGAGAGCAATTTCCATTAAAACACCCATATGACATGAAGGCATGAAGGTTATTTGTGGGGATAGAAAACACACATGGGAGCCCCAAAAACACAAAAGAAATTGAAAAAGTTTAATTTTATGTTATAGGTCCTTTAAAAAAACATTTATGCATGTTAAAACAGAATTTGAACGCATGTGCAGCTTAAAGGGATATTTCACTTTCAAACATGTTTGGGGTCATTTAAAGGAGAATTCCATACTAAAAGGCTTTCTTACCTTTCTTTGTAGTTGTTACGTCCCCACCAAAGAGGTCCAGGTGTTATATTGTGCAAAAGCTCCTTATTGGCTAATGGCTATTTCCCCTACCATAAGCCCTAAATGAATTGCATTGAATGGGAATTGAATGGGGCTACGGGGTGTTCGCTTATTTCCATCGCTCAAAATGATAATTTCTTTGTATATATCCTCTCTTCATAATGTACGGTAAATGATATCCCAAGCGGCACACTTTACTACTTCTTTCGATGGAAATAAGCGAACTAGCATAACACCCCATAGCCCCATTGTATCTTCAAGCTCTGTTAGATTCATTGGTTCTTGGTTCTGGTGACTGATATTATGTGTGGAGGATGTGTTTTAATTATTATATATTTTTTACAAAGACAAAAAAAAATCTTTCCCACGTCCGACACGGTCGAGAAATGAAAGTTACCGTGTTGCAGCTTTCCGTTCTCGGACAGACACAGGGACACACATAGCTCCGTAATGGAGATGGAGCGGAGGCACTGCTCAAAGATAATTGAAAAAAAAAAAAACACAGCCCCCTCACATAGGGGTAATGAATTGTGTTGCCAGAGATCAACTTAGATATTGCATTGGCCACTGCTGTTCATTGGATTGATTCAAACCGTTACTGAATTCTCAACCAATGTTCCAGCGGTTTTGTTTGTTAAACAGACAGATGTAATTATGATATTGGAGGATACCAGACAATATTCTTCTTTAGTTGGTAGTCTTTATCATTATGTAATACAACTACTGTAATTTCTGTATAATACAACTGTGTATGTCCTGATGAAGATCTGATTGATTGATCGAAACATTGACGGTAATACAAATGTAGTATAGCAGAGCTTTTTTCCAGCATTACCAGTGTGCAGATTCTACTAGTTTTTGTAATTATTGATAACTATGAACACCCGAGCACAAGCTAAATACTGGCACAGATCTGCTGTAAATTGTCTGAGCTACCAGCCATTTTAATGGCTGTCCAGCTAAGTCGGCAGAGTACTGATTCATTGTTAAAAATGTCTGTAATACCTGAGTTTGAGATGAGAGTATCGATTCAGCCGTCTTTGTACTCTCTCTCTCTCTCCTATCTCCCCATGATCGTCTTTCTATCTCCCTAAGTTTCAACCTATTCCTCGTCTTTCCACGCCTTACGCCTCTGTAAGCCCATATCGCCACTCATTCTCGTCTTCTCACTCCCTCTTTCTGTGTTGTAGGTGGAGTTGGCTCTGTGGGATACAGCAGGTCAGGAGGACTATGACAGGCTGAGACCGCTGTCTTATCCAGACACTGATGTCATCCTCATGTGTTTCTCCATAGACAGCCCTGACAGCCTGGGTAAGATACAAAGGTTTCTTTTTCTTCTTTTTATTGTTTTCATATATAATTATTTTGTTTTAGTTTCCGGCCTACTTCTGGAGGAGGTTCTTTTACAAAATAATAATTATTAAAATAAATCAGTCAGAGTTTAAAGTTATAATGGGCTTATACGCACAAAATAATTGAGCCAATGTCATGCGTCATAGAACTATCTGCTTCATAAGACAGCAGCCTCTTCCTGAACCGTGTTTTAATGTTTCTCAGCCACAGTGGCAGAAGGATAGCAATTAAATCGCCCAAAAATATTTTTACAAGCTAAAACGATTTTTTAAAGACGTATGACCATGCAACGCGTTTTGAGATTCTAGATCGGATATTGTCACATGTCAACCTTGTACAACAAAGTATAAAACAGGGCTCAAGCTGTTAATCGGCGTAACTGATTTAGTCAAGTAAAAATGTTACAATTTCTTTGTCTTGAATCGTTGATATACACGCTGGGAAAAACGTGCTTCACGATTATCCCATTAACCTACACGAGCAAGATTAATTTGATTGTTCTAAAGGTCTGTTTCGATATAGTTTTGGTTATTCGCCCAGCCCTAGTATCAGCCATCATTCTGAGCTTTCGTGCGTCCATATGTACAATCTTTAATCCCGTGTCCCTGCTGTGTCTGTCCTACAGAAAACATTCCTGAGAAGTGGACCCCTGAGGTCAAACACTTCTGTCCCAACGTCCCCATCATCCTGGTGGGGAACAAGAAGGACCTGCGTAACGATGATCACACGCGCAGAGAGCTGGCCAAGATGAAGCAGGTAAATTGGATCTCTCTCAAAGTTAGATAAGGTGTAAAACATGACTAATGCATTAAATACATGCATATGTATTTCTGATATTAATGACTAGCCTCTGCCCCAGCCTTACTCGTATGCGAAGAGAAAAGCCTGGTCACAATGTAAGGCAGAGAGTGCAGAGGTGGACATTTTGGGACAGAACATCCGTCAGACGTATTTCCCCAAGATACAATATTTGTTTTGACCAATCACAACACTTTGTAAAGCGTCAACGTCATTTCCTTGAGCGGTACTTCCGTCAAAAATCCTGCTACTTCCGCCAAATTTCAGCAATGCACTCTACAGCGTATATTGTTCCCACCGTGGTTAATGACACGCTAAACATCTAATAGAACCTACATTTACTCCTAACCCTAACTTCTTCTTTTAATCCAATAGGAGCCTGTGAAGCCAGAAGAGGGCCGGGACATGGCCAATCGGATTCAGGCTTTTGGCTACATGGAGTGCTCAGCCAAGACCAAGGATGGTGTGCGGGAGGTGTTTGAGATGGCCACTAGAGCGGCACTGCAGGCCCGCCGTGGCAAGAAGAGCAGTAAATGTCTACTGCTGTAAAATGGCTGCTATATTTGGACAGTTTTTTACCCCTGGTTTCTTACTGCCTGGGGCTAGGGGAAGGGATGCTGGGAGGGAGGGTTAGAAAAGAGTGCAGTAAATGACTACCGTTGTAAGATGGCCATTCATTGGACTCAATTTAACCTAAGTTGGTCCAGGACTATGGGGCTGGGGAGGGAAGCAAGGATATTGGGATGGAGAAGTGGGTTGGAGATGAGCCCCAGCTACCATCTGGTGAATTCTGGCTGTGTGTCTGGGACGTTTGACTGCTCTACTGGCCATTGTGGCACGTAGTCAGCCAGTATTTAACAATTTTGTATAATGTTCTAAAACTATAGTTGAAAAGTGAAAGTGGCTGGTGCAGTTTGGGATGTACTGGCCACCGTGGCTGGTGAAGTTTAAGGTGTAACTGGCCACCGTGGCTGGATGTTGATTTCTTGCCTTGAAGGGGTGGGGTGAATGTTTGTGGATGGGAAATTAGCACAAACATGTAGCGCTCCTAATAACCACAAATGGTCTCCTCACTCTAAGTTAGCATACCTGGCTGGCACTATATGGTGGGGTGGGCGGATGGATGAAGAGGGATAGGAATATAGTAATTGTTTGCTGCTATCAATGGCCATGACTGTATACGTTCCAGACCAGGGCAAAAAAAGGACCAATTTGGACATTTCACACAGTTTGCTGTGTTGTGTGGTTGTTTTTCTTGCCACCAAATTGTGTTGGAACAGCCTCAACGGAAGAGAAACGACACAATCTACTACTGAAGCTCTCATCCAGTCTGTTCAGACAGACTCCCACTGTCACTTCAATAACTAATCGAACAGCTGTTTCAGTTTACTTTTTGTGGTTTCTAAGGACATGATACTGTAAAGATGTGTCATATATATATATGAAAATGATTAAAGGATAGAGTTGGATCTAAAGTTCTGTACAGACGGTACAGTCGACAGAATAGGTGACAGTCAAAAACAATAGAGGGAAGAAACATTTATAACAAGGTGAGCTGAGCTCTTCATCCGTCCTCTTCTCAAACTCTCCCTCGACAAACAATTGGAACAGATGACTGACAGTCAGTGAAATAATACAGCTGAGTGAATATTGGAATCAGCCACTGGCTGGTAATGAAAAGGAAAAGTATTTTTTCCCCCCTAATATTGTGCTCAGACAACCTGGTCAAACTCATCCACTGGTTCCTTTTAACCTGAAGCCGATTCTAAAAAAAGTAAGTTTTCAGAAGAGCTAATGTTGTCAGTGGAGCTCAACCTTTTTCATGCCCCCTAGAATTATCTGTATTTGGCCACAGACGGTGAGATGGAATGCCTAAAGGTGGCATCTCGATTCACAATGAAACAGAATTGGCTTTTGAGTTGAGTTGAAATTCATACAATCGCTTGACCCTGGAGTATTCCAATATTTTCTGGAATACTGAGATCTGTACATTATTTTGGTACTTCTCATCCTTGTAAACGAATGGACAAAGATCTCAACCTGTATATGAGATGCATGCCAAGTGTCCTAGTTGTCAGAACAGGGGGCAGTCATATTTGGGGAATATATTGTAATGCTTTTTTTTCCTTCTAACAATGGAGAGAATTCACCACTGGCTGGAAGGTTTGAGCGTGGTACATTGACCTTATTCAAGAAATCTGATTATTACATTGAATGTCCCAAATGCTGGCTCCTTGTGTCATTGTATGTTGTACTCTCGTCGTCGTTGTCTTCCTCCTTGTTCTAAGTGAGGAGACTGACTCGGAACCAGAGACTAAAGTTGTTTTTTATGTATTTCCATCCCCTCTCTAAAAACTAATGTATATGTTGTCTTATCAGTATTTAAAATGAGAGGTAGGAGACTCGGGATTGCTTGTGTGTCTTGAATTTGTTTTTTAATGCTTTACATGAATTATTATGGTGATTTACATTTGGTTGTCGCTACCTGTCAATCATCCATGCCAAATGCTGTTATTGGGCAGTCAGGAGAAAGGCTGGCCTCTCGGCTGCCTGTCTAGAACTCTGCAAGGACCCACCCCTCTCTTTTCGATCTCCCCTCCATTACCCAAATTAGATGGATGGTATTTTACAGTTTTATTTTTTTTAACATAAATGGGCCAAAATGAATAGGAACTGATTTACTTGTTTTTTTCCTTTCCTTTTTTTCTTTTTTCTTTTCTTTAATTTTTTTTCATATGAAACATTTGTTTGTAAAAGAACAGGAAAACTAAGCTGTATGCAAAGTCTGTAAATATGAGAAGTGGGTTTGTTTATAATAGCCACGCACACACCACAAACGCAGGACTGGAAACTGTATTTGTAAACTAGCTTTGGTTTGTCTAATAAAATTACTTTATATATAATACTTGGTTTCCATGTTAATTTTGTTTTCTGAGCTACTGCTACATGAGGGATTTTTTAAACAATATTAAAATGGCTGTGTAACATTTTAAACAATGGTAAATACCTATTATGAAAGAGGACAGTTAGTAAAGTGAGGAGTTCTATGCACGAGAATAAAACAAATGACAGTATAGAAGAAATTATTTTTAAACTCATTAAAGGCAGAGGCAAACGGAAAGCTCTTTGGCTTTGATTTAAAAGAACAGTTGTAGACCGAACAGTGTTCTGGCAGTTTGTTTTTGCTGCATAAAAACTGAAAGCTTAAGAGCATACCTGTCCCATACGACCTGATATGTCTGGATGGTTCAGGATGTAGCACAAGATCAGAAATGCATTTTGGATCTAAAGTTCTAAACCAATTAATGCTATAAACCAACACAACTACTTTGGAATCGATTTGTCGACAGATTTTATAGAGACCTGTAAAGACACCATTCAGTCACATGTCCAGGTACCCGTAGTCTGTCCTTTGCCTCATTACATCAGAGAAGAGAAGGGGCCTGGTATAGAGATTAATGCATCACATTTTTCTCAAACTGTCTATGAGTAGCTGTCTGCCTGCCTGCCAGCCAGCAAGTTGGTTAACAGAAAATAAATTGTTATGGCTGAGTAAAATAAAATACAATAAACACAATTTGCCTGAAAATAGATTACCCAGCTATGACCTTTTTCATGAAAAAAAATGAGTAGTGATATGGCTGACTGAGTAAAATAAAACAATCTACCTGAAAATAGATTAGCTATAAGTGAAGAGCAATTTCCGCAATTACCATTTCCGCAATTTCCATTTCCGCAATTTCCGCAATTTCCATTTCCACCATTTCCGCAATTACCATTTCCGCAATTTCCGCAATTTCCATTTCCGCAATTTCCATTTCCACCATTTCCGCAATTTCCGCAATTACAATTTCCGCAATTTCCATTTCAATTTCCAACTATTAATGGCAGCTGGGTTTCATCATTCAAATAAAATAGAATGCTGTCCGTTTAGCTATAAAATTATGTCAGGGAATAGGGATACAGAGTATATGTCTTTCATTTGCATTGCATCTCCCCCCCCCCCCCCCCCCCCCCAAGCTTTTATTTTCGTTCGAGTAATAGTACAACTCTAATAGTATTACTTATAATAATGTAATTAAAGATAACTTCATTCAGATTTTTTTTTCTTCTTTTTTTTTAGATTTTCATTGGTGGGCCAGTCATAATGGTCCCGCGGGCCTGATGTGGCCCGCGGGCCTGAGGTTGAGTATCACTGCAGTAGGCTACATGCAGTGCTGGCAGCCAGCACGGCATGAGAAGCAAAGCAGAGAGATGCGCAGCAGTTTTACAGGAGATACTAGTGTGAACTGGAAGTTCCTCCTGGAACTGTCTTTGAGTGTCCTTTCAGTGTGAACTGAATGTGTGTGGATGGGTGAATACAATGCACATTTGAAATCTACAAGCTCATAGCGCGGCACTGAGTGCCGCACTATGAGCTTGTAGATCTGCTATTTTTCAATAGCTAAAGTAGAACACGAAAAGGACATATAGCATATAACATATAGCTATGTTGTCACAATGTCACCAAACAAGGATAATGTGTGTTGTTTGTGTGTGTGTGTTAAACATTACACTGACTTGCTTGCATGTGTTTTGTACAACGTATATTATAAGTGACAACTTGATCTATTTCATATGAGTCTGACAACAACCCTGTTTGTGTCATAATAGAGAGTGAACTGGTGGTGAAGCGTCGCTGTTTTAGTTCTCTGTACGGATAGTGAGTATATCAGTAGAAGGATGCTGAAGTTGGAACTGCCTGGCAGGAGGCGTAGTAGAGGAAGACCAAAGAGATTTATCATGGATGTAGTGAAAGAGGACATGAAGTTAGTTGGTGTGAGAGAAGAGGAGGAGGCAGAGGACAGGGTGAGATGGAGGCAGGTGACACGCTGTGACAACCCCTGAAGGGAACAGCTGAAAGGAAAGGAAGAAGCGGATGTCTGTCTGGGCCATGTCAGGGTGAGACTGTAGGCCTGTCACTACTAGGGACACACTGCTCACCCATAAAGTCATCAGAGTTATGGAAACATAGGTAGTTCACATTGTTGTCTGAAATATGACAGTGTGTTTGGGTTTTGCTGTGGCTGATGATCAACCAGCAAAGTTGTGCAAGTTGTAAACTTTTGTTCTTAGAAGATACCTGTGTGATCGTGATCATTCATCGTACATCATCATATATCATCTCATTCCGGGCCAATCAGAATTTGCGTCCTCACCTTATGTGGCCCCTCAAAAATAAGGGCCTTCAGTCACATGTCCAGATACCTGTAGTCTGTCCTTTGCCTCATTACATCAGAGAAGAGAAGAGGCCTGGTATGAGTATGACCTATGACATCATCACTATGGTAGAACACTTTATTTGCCTCTCAGTGTTGAGAACTATAAACACTGACAATGACTTATCCTTTGTCTCTGTAATTCAGCAGGGCATTGAAGGCCAGGTTAGTTTTCTCATGCCAATAAAGCTCCTTTGAATTGAATTGAATTGAGAGAGAGAGAGAGAGAGAGAGAGAGAGAGAGAGAGAGAGAGAGAGAGAGAGAGAGAGAGAGAGAGAGAGGAACAATAGCCGGGGATCCTCAAGCCCAATAGTTAAGGATTAACCTGTGATGTCATGCCATACTTTTTATTTGTGCTTTCTCTATTCACTTGGTCATTAAGGTCCACAGAATAAGAGGCCTGCTCTGCCGAAAACATCACTGAAAAAAAATGTTATGGTCATTTTTGTATACCACACCATAGACAACCAATATAAGGGCAAAGTTTCCCAAATTTCATCATGCTTTAAGTAGCATGTGACAACAAAAAGTATGGCATGACAGCACAGGTCCTGTCCAATTTTGGGCCTGTGGCTCCCCGGCTATAAAGAGTAAAATACCAAGAGAAAGAATCAACTGAGAACAGTTTGAACAGCCTTTGGCTTTAATCAAATGGTTATAGGGTTTTCCCTGTTTATTTCTGCCCATGTGTCAAATATGCCAATTATCTCATTAATTATGCACAATACAAAAATGTACATCAGAAATGGATTCTACAGGAGTGGAAAATACATAAGGATCAACTGAGAAAAGTTTGGCACATGACCCTTTTATAGAATAGTTTAATAGACCGGGTTTGCCCTGTCTAGGACCATGTGAAACAAACAGGGAGAAAGTGAAAGGAAAAGGAAGCCTGTCAGTGCCTCCTCCACCCAGGCCAGCCAGAGACAAGTTGTGCCACTCTTTTAATTTATGCTGCAGCCCTCCATACAGGCAACATACCAGGCTGGTGGGGAGAGAGAATGACATGGATGGATGGGTGCATGACGTTTTTATTCCCAGCTAGTCCTTTCCAATATGCGCCTCTCTCGCAGCCTAGCTAGTCGCTACCCAATCCTCTGAGTCTGTGATATATATTCGCGTACCGTGCGTCGCCGGAGAGGAGGACGGTGGACTCCGGTGGAGAGGGAGTGGAGTGGAGCGAAGCGCTGGCTTTATATACCAGTCTATTTTTAGCCTCTCGCGAGCCCGACTATTTTTAACCAATAATATGAGCTCATCGGAGGTCGGGATGGGAACTGGGCTTATCCAATGAGAATGAGGGAATGAGTGGAGTGGGCGGGTTACACAATAACCTATGATCTGCAGTAAAAGTAAAACACACTGAGTATAAGTGACTTTGTAAGAACTGAAGTATTTTTCCTTCTCTTCTCTTTCTCTCCCACGTCCCCCCACCATCTCCCTCCTCGTTTCGTTGTGCCTCTAGTAGCCTACTATCCATCCATCTACCTACTTCCCTCTGTCTGTCGTCTGAGCTGAGGGGTATTTTCGGTCATGCCTTTTCCCCCAAACGTGCTGGTGCTACTGAATGCTGCTGATGACAGACAGGGATTTGCTCCAAATTGACCGTGAGTCATCCCACTCCTCCCAGACGTGTATACACAGTGTTGCTTTCCCAAAACAAGTTCTAGCTCTCATAGTCATACACAACAGTGACAACAGCACAGACGAGACAGTAGACTGCTTACACACACACACACACACACACACGAAAACACTGCTCCGACCTATGGCTCCGACCCACACCCAGGCTGTGCATAGCATAGCTACGCAGTGCAGCACATGTGAACGAGGGGTTGGTTGACTGCATGGCCACAGGGCAGGCTGACTAAATATTAAGCGATTTAAACACTTGTTTAAGCTCCTAGGTCCTAGGTACATTTTAAAACATCCGAGAGCCCGCGAGCGACGTCAGGCTTTTCCCTTGTACGATACTGTGTGTAAAATAAAAGGGTAGGCCTACACATTGGCCATATTCAGACCGCAGCCATCTTGCCAGCAAGGTGCTACCTACCTATAGGTGATACTAACCATAGACAGCCCATTCATCCAAACAGAAATGTCCTCTCTAATTTTATTTAACAACGTCAAAATCACCAACATTGCAGCTGTAGGGAAAGCTTGAATTATCCTCTTTCAATCTGTAAAGTGTTTGTTTCATAAAAATCACACCCGTGTGAACCGAGTGGTACGGTGCAACTCCCCTCTCTCCCCCTCCTCTCTCTCCCCACCCTTCTCTCTCTCTCTCTCTCTCTCTCTCTCTCTCTCTCTCTCTCTCTCTCTCATTAGCAGGCAACAGTGCCCCGGGCCCTACCAGTGTTGCCAACTCTCCAGTAACGGAAGTAGCTAGTGGCTCCTCGAAAAGTCGCTAAAAGTCGCCAGGGGTGGGATATGCGCGCGCGTAGCGCGCGCCGCCCCTAGCGACTTTTTTGCGTCCCTAGCGACTTTTAGGCGCCCCTAGCAACGAAAATATGTAGCCAGCCCAGAAAAACATTTGTCATTTATGTGCACTTAGTTTGTATCATCTCTTCATTTGATAACACATCGTTTAAACTCATTGTAATATTTAAAAAAAACATACCTCAATTCAACTAATGTTTAGAACGCTATTTTGTTCCGATCCATACAGGAATTAGAAGGTTAATACTTTATGCATCCGAGTGTGTATTTTATTTTTACTAGCAGACTAAACTGAGCTGCCAGTGCTTCCTCCTTTCTTGCTCTGTCGAGCTCGAGGGGCGCGTTCGGAAATACCGCACCGGAGCGCACTCGCCTAGGCAAGTAGGCAGAGCAAGAAAGGAGGAAGCACTGGTAGACAGTCTGTGCAGTGTGCACATAACCGAGCCGAGGAAGCCACTGAGCCTGCTGTGACCTGTGAGCCAGACTAGACGCGCCGACCACTTTTAGTTTTGCCAATTTCGCGGATTTGAGGCTAAGAAAAAAAAAAAAAAAGATTTTATCTCTGGCGCATATCTGGCGCCTGTCAACACGATTTGTCCCCAATTCACCAGGGGAAAAAAGCTAGATTTCTCGCCAGAAGCTTTTCACTAATTCAGTCGCTAGGGGGGTCTGGAAAGAAGCTAAATATGACGACAAATCCGCTAAGTTGGCAACACTGGGCCCTACTGGTACTCATTATATGATGCTCATAGGTGAACATCACATACAGGTGAACACGGACAAAGCTGTTCCTTCACTCAAAAATCCACCATAGACATTTTATGAGCTACTTCCTGTCAAGAAATTCCTTGCATGTGATTTGCAAGTGTTGGAGTTTGGAATTGCTCGTTGAATATCACTCAACGGCCCATGCGTAGTGCGTACCACCCGTTTTGAATGTGCACATAGTGCAGCAGGAGGTTGCTTTACTGATAACGAGCGCTTCCATACTCTGATACTCTGAAAATAATCATCTGCAAGGAATTTAGCTCATAAAATGTCTACAGTGGATTTTTATTAAACAAAAACCTTACAGATTGAAATAGGATAATTCAAGCTTTCCCTGCAGCTGCAATGTTGGTGATGTTGACGTTGTTTAATATAATTAGAGATGACTTTTCTGTTTGGATGAATGGGCTGTCAGCCTGTCACCTAGGTATCACCTAGCCCTAGAATGTCTCCTGGTGTTACATACAGTTGGCACAGTATTCCACATACAGGAGCCATAGAACACCCTGATTCATTTCTGGTTGGGGGCAACATGCGCAGCATTAAATGTGTTAAGGCTGTACCCTAGCCCTTGCTGTTTTATAGACTCGAACTTCGGTAGGAACATCTGAACCATTCGTTTCCAATTAATTAAAAAAATAAACTTCGAGCTCCGAACCTTGGTGGGGGGCATACGGACGTTTCTACTCTGCCACAATGTTATGCTTCCCACACACACGGGCAGATGCAAAAGATAAAGATGCTCACGCAGAATATTTGTAAACAAGATTTTTTTTACAAAAATTATCGTGGGAACGATGGCTTCCATTTTCGCATTGCAACTTTTCAGAAGAAAGCCCGAAGTTTCTATTAGCTTGGATTCCTCATCGATGATGTCACCGGTGGACGGGTTTCTGAACTGCCTACAGCCCTCCTATGAGACACAAACTGAGTAGAAAAAAACACCATTTTATCATGATTATTAGTGAGGACCTATTATATGAAGATAGGTTGAAAAGTGGTCCTTTAAGCAGCAGCAGGAGGACGTTTGTTAGCAGCAATTATTATATATATATGATATAGTACTTTATTGTCAGTTCACACTGAAATTTGTCTTGCGACACAGCAGCCAAGTATGCAGAACACATACAAAACACAAAGAACAAGACAATTTACATACATAAAGACATGAGCAATATCCACCGCTTAGATTATCCTGTGGCTACTACATCTCCTGATTAAGCCTCAAGGTTGACTGGTAGACAAAGGACTCTTTAGTTTGGAAGCGCTCATTGAATAATCACTCAATGGCCCTGCGTACCACCTGTTTTGAATTTGCACATAATGCAGGAGCCAGCAGGATACTGAAAGGGAGTGCTTCCAAACTCCAACACTTAGAAAAAAATCACCTCAAGGACTTTCTTGACATAAAGTAGCTCATAACATGTCTATGGTGGATTTTTATTAAACGAACACTTTGCAGATAGAAAGAGCATGCAAGCTTTTCGTACAGCTGCATTTTGAGCATCTCAGGAAATCTGTCACACAGTTTAGAAGATAGAACCATATGTTTGAAGTAGCTGTCTGGTGTGGTCATTTCCGGGTATTTCGCCCCGGATAGAGAATTTTTCACAGTTGCTAAGTTGTTCGCAGCGGTCATATTAGCCAAGAACAGTTGAGATATTCTTCTAAATGAAGTGCAGTATATCTGGAGTACTGCTGTTGAGCGCGTTCCCGACCCACACCTTAGCTTTCCTGAATCCTGTGAGTATTTTAGTCAATATTATACTGACCTCTAGCGGCAATGTCTACTCATTGCACAATGCATACGACTTTGGAACTCACATTTATATTGTTGTTTATGAACACAAAACACTCTTGAATGGCAATTTCCTACTCCTAGTAGTGGTAAACATTTGTATAATAATTCGAGTTGTGAGTAGACAAAAATACCTGTATTTGAGTGACACATTGTTCATTTTGGTCTGATGGTAAAATCGATGCAACCACAGAGCCTTCTCCCTTCTGGACACAACTAATGAACATATACAGTAATCAAATAAACTGCCACGAGATGGCAGCATAGTCTAACTTTTCAATGGATCCAGATAATGGGTAGATGACTAATATTGTGCATAATAATCTATCCAAGCCAGCATTATTATTAGAGTGGAGGTCAGTTTTAGGAAATGTGTCACTTAATTAGACCACGGTCAGAGCTGAGGTGACGTCAACACCCTATGTAAAGTTTCCTTCAAATAACTATTTAAATATAATAAATATTTAGCCAAGGCTACGGATAGCCTACTTTGTCGACTAAATCTACAGTTGATTTAGTCGACTGAAATGTATTTTGGTGGGCCTTGGTGTCGTCGTAATGACTGTTTTTACACTTGCTGAAAATAGCCGATCTACAAGCTCACAACACGATGCGTTGTGAGCTTGTAGATCGGATATTTTCAGCAAGCAACCAATTGTAAAATGACTTATACTGGATCTCTTGTCCACTAGTCCCTTCCTAACATTTTAGTCTAGTTTTTATTTGTTGACGAAATTGTCAGTATATTTAGTCATAGTTTTAGTCATCATGGCTTAGTTTTGATTTAGTTATTATGTCGTTTTTGTCAGTGAAAAAAAGGTAGTAAAACAACACTGGTGGTTTCTGTTTTAAGGAATCTCATCTCCCCCCCCCCCCTTTTTTTTCCTCATTTGACAGAAACCGAAAGAAGGAGAAAAGACAGCAGAAGAGAGCTAGAGCCATGATGTCCTTCAAATCATCTGATGCAAGGAGGTCAGTAGGCTATACCCCTGGAATACCAGACAACTCGCCCCTTTACCAACTCGCCCCCGCCAAAAGTGTTAATGTAGTTAACAGTTAATTTAGTATTTCCCTCCCTCCCCTGAAATCTAAAATTACCTTGTATACAGATTTATTTGATTTTATAGTAGTCGATCTCTATACTCTGTAAAATTAAGGAAGAATAACATGAGACAGAGACGGTGTCTTAATTAAGGTGCTTAATTTAAGTTAATTTAGGACCTTCTAGCAGTTAATTTCGTTTTATTAAACATATTTCTTCCATATGTAGCCCATGTTTTGTAATGGCATCATGATGCTATTATGCCCATGGATATACAGATTGAAGTTAACAATTACAAATGAATATAATACCTTTTTATATAATCACCAACATGAATTTATGTTTGTTATTTTCAGCTAGATAGAGTAGTGGGGCGAGATGGAAAAGGGGTGACCGTACCTGTTACCACCCCTGGGCCCTGATGGGTGCATAGGTTAGGTTGTCAGTCAGTTACAATACGTCTACACGTAGCCTACACGTCTGAACCGGGCCCTTTAAAAGCAGGGGCATCTACTAGAGAACATGGGGGTCTTTAAACCATTGTTTATATAATGTATTATCTTTTTAATTTGAAGAAAGGTGGTATTATTTTCTTTCAGCACAAAATGGGCTTCAGTGTCCCACTCACAGCATGCATGTATGTCAAATTGTCAATATAGTCAGTGCTGCCATAGGCAATATTGCCTGGGTGGCCTGTATGGAAGCACTGGCCCTGAATATAGTCGCCTAAATCAACTACGTACATTTTGGACATTTTGGACTATTAGATTATCAAGAGTATTGGTCTGTATGTGATAAATTATGTGATTTAGCACAATACTGTTTGTTGCATTAGGCTACAATTTACTTACTCAGTCACAACTCAGAAAAGTTAGCCAGCCGTTCTTCATCCAGCCCAAACTTGAACTATTTTATTTGTTTTTAGATTAGATTAGTTTTAATAAAAAAATGTCACCCCCCTTTGGTCGTTATTCACACATTTCTGTGTTGTATATCCTACTGACTCTCACCTGCCAGTGAGGAGCCCCCACAAGGTCGTAGTAGAGTGCCAGCCCGTATGAATACATGCAGTGACAAATAACACCCTCCCTGCTCGCACACAGGCTATTTGTGTTCGCATAGACATCAAAGTCGTACGATTTGTCACACATGTTACCGCAGTGAAATTTGTTCCCCGCATTTGACCCATCTCTTGGAGCGGTGAGCCGCAGCCAAGGAGCGATGAGCTGTAGCCGTGCCGCGCTCGGGAATAATTTGATTAGTTGATTTGACTGGGGGCATTGGGTCCCATTTCGAACCCCGACCTCCCAGTTTCAGGGCGGACACTCTAACCACAAGGCCACTGAGCTGGTCAGACAAAGCAGGATGCACCAAGGTGGATTTTTGACAGACAGTCAACTGAAGCACATTGGTATGTGTGTGTGTGTGTGTGTGTGTGTGTGTGTGTGTGTGTGTGTGTGTGTGTGCGCGTGTGTGTGTGTGTGTGTGTGTGTGTGTGTGTGTGTGTGTGTAATTATACAATAGCACAAACTGGCATGGACAGCCACTACTGAATAAAATATTTTTGCGCTGAAGATAGAAAAGTCCTGGGAGAAAGAGTCTGACTTGTTCATTTGCACGCAACCTAAATTAATTATTTATCCGGAGAATGAATAAATTGTCGCCTCTAGCCCGTGATTGAACTTGAGCTTGTGTGAGAAATACAGCCCGCAGTGCCAGCAGCTCCTCTGGGTTACACTGTTAGACAAGCTTGTTGATGTGGTTCTCAATAATAATGAAAATGTTAAACCATTATGCTACTACACAATGTCAGAGTTTTGTGCCCAAAACCGAGATAGACATGATTTGAAATACCGGTAGTGTCATACATACACACAATGACGGAGGGCTGTAAATCTATGTGAGTACTGTTTTACACACGCACGCAGGCTGCCTGTTCATGTGATGAATGTTTATAGATTTATAGACTTTTATTTATTAATTTCTATGTTAATAATGTATTCATCATTGAAGCATTGAGTTGTTTAGGTACTTTTGCTCTCATTGGTGAGTGTGTGTGTGTGTGTGTGTGTGTGTGTGTGTGTGTGTGTGTGTGTGTGTGTGTGTGTGTGTGTGTGTGTGTGTGTGTGTGTGTGTGCGCGTGTGCGTGTGTGCGTGCGTGCGTGCATGTGTGTGTGGACTCATTTAAAATGGATGGTGGGGCTGAGGGGATTGAGAAGGATGGAAGGAAGGAAGGAAGGAAGGAGGAGGGAGGGTGGGGCCAAGAAGAGATGGAGAGAGGGAGAAAGAGAAGGGGGGATGAATGGAATATAAAGGAATAAAGATGAAAGCTCAATTGCCACGGTCTTCTTTCCACTTGAAGCAGGTTTGTGTGTGTGTGTGTGTGTGTGTGTGTGTGTGTGTGTGTGTGTGTGTGTGTGTGTGTGTGTGTGTGTGTGTGTGTGTGTGTGTGTGTGTGTGTGTGTGTGTGTGTGTGTGTGTGTGTGTGTGTGTGTGTGTGTGTGTGTGTGCGCGCATGTGTGTGTGTGTGAGAGAGAGAGAGAGAGTTTGTGTGTGGGGCAGGGGGGTGGGCAGGTGTAATGACAGTATGAAATAAATAAATAGAGAGAACGGTACAGAATATAAAATAGAGAAACAGTTTGACAGGGGAAGTTAGAGCAAAAGAAAGACAGATCTAGATGGGGAGAAAGTGTGTACCGTAGTTGATGGGGAGAGAGACTGAGAAAATGAGAGGGGAGGAGAGACAGAGAGAGAGAGAGGGAGGGAGAGAGAGTGACAGAAATACATAACAGAGTGAAGCACCACAGACAGAGTCACAGAGGAGCTGAGAGGAGGCAGTTTGTGCGTCTAAACTGTCAGGCTGTAAGCAGCAGTGGGTAGTGTCTTGTTTACTTGGAATACGTTCACTTTCAAGCCCACACACACACACGCACGCAAACAAACTCACTCACACACACAGGGCAGATGTCTGACTCATACACACACATACAGGCAGTGTGTTTGCGTTTAAATTCAGCACTTACCATCTGTGTTGATCACAGATTAGAAACTTGAAATAGTGTCTGTATGTGTGTGTGTGCGTGCGCTATCCTGGGTTTCCTACACATCAACACATGGACTAAGAGCACATGTGCTGTGCTTCTATTTGGAGTTGGCCTGCGCTGATAGATTTTTGGACTTGACACTTGGAGATCAAGACAGGAGAGCGTTTTTTGGTGTGTTGGAATTCTACAAACGCTTTGGCTCTACAGTCTCACTCGGGAGCTGAGATTTTTTGTGTATGCGTGTTTAATCTAAGTGCACGTGTGTTTACAGTGTGTGTGTGTGTAAACGAAGAGCATGTCGCGGCTAAGGTCAGCAGTGGTCCTACTAGCCCTCCTGGGTAACACCTTAACAACGGCATGGAGAGCTGCTCAACCCAGGTTACAGTTAACACATTCAGGTATGGGATGACACAGTGTTTGTGTTTTTTTATGAATGTTTTGTCTCTCTCTCTGTTCTTTTTCTAACGTATCTCACACAGTCAGGTTAACACCCTCTCCTTCTTGGACCCTGATGGATATTCTTTATATATCCAATCAAAAATGATCCATTCTGTGTCTCTGCCTGTCTTCTGTTTCTCCTCTCTCTGCTTTCTTCTGTCTGTCTGCCTGCCTGTCTCTCCCTCTGTATCTGACAGATGTAATCACCTGTATTGAATTAGACCGTCTTGTCTTCCTTGGCTCTCAGCTTGTCTCTCTCTCTCTCTCTCTCTCTCTCTCTCTCTCTCTCTCTCTCTCACTCTCTCAATTAATTCAATTTCAATTCAAAGGGCTTTATTGGCATGAGAAAATATACGTTAATATTGCCAAAGCAGCAAAATTGGAACAATTAAAACAAAATAATGTGAGTGGTGCTTCACTCTGTTATGTCTCTCTCTCTCTCTCTCTCTCTCCTCAGTGTCTGTTTCATTAGGTTCGGTTCCTCTCCCTCTCTTTCTCCTTAAACATTCTCTCTGATCACCAGTCAAATCACAGTGTTCATTTGACTAATTCTCTTGAATCTCGCAAACAGTACATTTTTTGTTAAATTGTTACACTCAAAAGCTTGCCGTGTATTGAATCTGGTCAGGTGGTCTCATCTCACACTATAAAAGTTTAACTCAGGATGTTACATTTGGTAGCTAAAGAATCCCCCCCCCATCTCTCTCTCTCTCTCCCCTCCCCATCTCCCTATGTGGTCTCCATAATGGTGACGCGATTCTTCTGCCCAGTTTGTCTCTCCCACACATTTTAGTAGTTGTCAGGGATATATGCCGGCGGGAGGCCTTTTGATGGTGAAAAGCATTGTGGAAGTTGTGAAATATAGATGTAGATACCATGGGGAGCTATAGCTGTGTTATCTCCCTGTGTATGAAATGCAATTAAATGAATTGACTGGAGGACATGCTTGACTTCAACAGCCGGTCAGAGGGCGGCATGATGCTGACCAAAACAAATCACATTGCTGTATTTGCGTTATTAAGTATTGCGATTGTATTGATGCAGGTGAACTCGGCTGTATTTCTCACACATTATACATTATATTACATTTAATACACATTATATTACATTTAATATTTGTTAAAGTATCAGATGAAAGAATCCCCTTTTCTGAGATTCAAGGTAATTTGTAGGTATGTGAATGTGGATGACACCAACGTACTCTGTAGACTCAGGATATAATCTGAAATTCTTCTGTCTATGTAAAATGTACAGTATTGTTGGGGTATAGCCAATTGATACCTTTTGAAATGTGTACTGTAAATACACAGCAAAAATCCTGGTTCCTGAGTGAACCGTCAAGGGAATGGAGGATTGTACTGTGTAGGCATAAGAATTGTTCCCTCAGTGATTTCACCCATTATTTATCCAGTGTGGCCTTTTTGCTGTTTCCACTCTGGTTCACATCCATATACTGTACAGTCGTTGCATTCACACCTGGGAGTGAACTGTACAACCACAGTCCTCCTATTGTTTGGCCCAGTAACCACCGTCCTTTACAGTGGGCCACAGGGAGGCGGCTAGTAGTAAAAAATGTCACATGCGTTGCTCAAGAGCACTCTAGTGTAGTGGCTGAGAGAGAGATGAGGGCATTACTCTTTCACTCCTCCCACCCAGACTTTCCACAGGGCGTCCGAGAAATCGAACCGCCAAAACTAAACCAATGTCCCGCGGCAAAAATAGCCGATCAACAAGCGATGGCCTTTTTATCAGGCTTCACACTCCTCCCACCCAAAACAGTTTTCCCAGGTCGTGTGGGAAAACGAACCGCGAATCTTCTTGCAACGAGCCCCGAAGTTTCTAATCTAGCTGGAAATTATATGAGTGTTGTGAGAATGTGGTGTTGCCGTGTTGATAGAACTGTACATAACAAGAATGTGGATGTTGGTTGAGAATGATGATGACAGAGAGAGGCAGACGGAATATCTGCACATCCAAAGGCAGAATTTACACTCAACATTCAGTCTGCAGAGAATCACCTTCAAATTAAAAGATTGTTCTGACTGAGGAACCTTTTCCATTAGTTTGCACCAAGACACATTCCACGTTCCTCTCTCCTTCTTTAATCATGTTTATCAAAGAAAGAGACGCAAGCACACACGCACACACACTATAGGGCTTTCACTTCTAGTGATTTTTACTAGTTGTTTAACCACCCATTATTTAATAATATTTGTACATTTAAAAACTGTGTACATTGGTGACTGTAATATAGCATTCTAGCTGATCTTGAGGCCTACAAAAAAGAAGAAAATTTAACTTTTTCTTCTTATCAACTAGTCAACTAGTACCAACAAGATCGATAGTGGATTTACTAATCGACTAGTTGAATAGTCGCTTAGTTGCTTAAACGCACACGCACACACACACACACACACACACACACACACACACACACACACACACACACACACACACACACACACACACACACACACACACACACACACACACAGTGCAGATTGAGAAAGCATCTGTTACACGCCCTTACATAAGCCAAATGCAGACATTCTGTCAAGTACAAAATGATAAGATTGGATCTGAAGAATCATGACCTAGAAAGTACAAAGAGAGGGGGGGAGAGAGTGTGTAAGAGAAGGATGGAGAGAGTGAGAGAAAGAGACAGGCAGAGAGAAGACAGGGGAGAGAGAATATGTTTCAAGAGAATGTGTGTGTGTGTGTGTGTGTGTGTGTGTGTGTGTGTGTGTGTGTGTGTGTGTGTGTGTGTGTGTGTGTGTGTGTGTGTGTGTGTGTGTGTGTGTGTGTGTGTGTGTGTGTGTGTGTGTGTGTGTGTGTGTGTGTGTGTGTGTGTGTGTGTGTGTGTGTGTGTGTGAGTGAGAAACCCTCAGAAGAGTTTTGTCAGGTGGAATTGGAATATGGCTCCAATTAAGTCAGAATGTAGAGAGCCACTGAAAGAGCTGTGTATGTGTTCCTGAGTTTATTTGGCTGTCATTGGATTTGTTTGTGTGTCTGTGTCTTAGCTGTGTCCATGTCTTTGAACAAACTTTGTGTCATTGTGTGTGTACTTGTGACTGTATAGTGCATTTTCTGTATGTCTGCATGTGAGGTTGCTGATGATGACAATCATGCAGCGCTCCACACAAAGCAATGTGTGTGCGTACATGCAAGTGTCTGTCTGTATTGTATATAGTTTGCATGCCTGTGTGCGACTGTGCGTGTGTGTTTATGTTTCTGTGACCCCATGCATCTATTTGCTTGTACTATTTCACACACCTCTACTCAAGTGCGTAATCTCTGGAACTGACAGCTATCGTTGCTTTACTCGGGATGATCATCTCTGCTCTGTCACTTAGTTACTTAGTTATGTCACCAGAAACAGTCTAAGTAAGGGACCACCATTCTTACCCGGACATACATACATACATACCCAGCCGATCACCAAACTTACCTTAGTTACATCATCAGCGAATCCCTGATTGGCCGACGGACAACACAGACACACGACCGACATACGCAGCCGATTACAGTACTTGCGCGCTCTGCTTGCGTAAGTAACAACTTCATTGAGAGATCGCAGGTGTATTTATGCGGTGATTGCGAGAGAGGAGGCAGGTGTAGTGGAACCGGGTGATTGGCTGCGGTGAGAGGAGGCAGGCAGGTGTAGTGGAGCCGGGTGATTGGCTGCGGTGAGAGGAGGCAGGTGTAGTGGAGCGGGGTGATTGGCTGCGGTGAGAGGAGGCAGGTGTAGTGGATACAGGTGATTGTGAATGGGGAGTGGCCGCTGAGTGAAGGCGGGAGGTGATTAGGAACAGGGAGTGGCAGTGATAAGCAGAGGGTGGTCTCCACTCCTGAAACTACGTTGTATACAACTTCCCATATACTGTGTGTGTGTGTGTGTGTGTGTGTGTGTGTGTGTGTGTGTGTGTGTGTGTGTGTGTGTGTGTGTGTGTGTGTGTGTGTGTGTGTGTGTGTGTGTGTGTGTGTGTGTGTGTGTGTGTGTGTGTGTGTGTGTGTGGTGTGTGTGTGTGGGTGTGTGGGAGCTGTATTCTGTGGTCACTTCCCTTCTGGTCACCCCTGAGATCTCTCCATTTTTCCCAGATGCACTAAAGCTGCATTCAGACAGTCAGCCCTGGAGATGCTGGCAAATTACGCTCATTTGACAACTTGAACCACAGCAAGTCTTCTGGTGGGAACTTTGGGAGTGAACGTGACGAAGTGTGAGCTTGTAGATCTGCTATTTTTGCTGAAGAGATTTGGTGTAGAGGGAACCGATTTCATTTGGTGTGGAGTGAACCAGCTTACCAAGAACAGTTGCAATTTAGGTTTGTTTCACTAAGACTAGAGGGTTTAAATGATTAATGTCTAGTGAACTATAGTTCTACCCTCTGTAATTCACTGTTGGATATGCCAGGAAGAACGTCACATTTCATACCAGACGGACACATAGACAGACAGACAGGGACAAGGTGTGAGAGGTCTGTGAGTGACCGAATGAGAGGGGGAGTGGTAGAGAGAGAAGAGTGAAAGAGAGAGAGATGTGGAGTATAGACAGAGGTGTGTGCACTTTGAGATTGATTGAATGTGATAGGTGAAGTGAAACAGTGTCCGCACAGCTCCATGTGTCTGAGAAAACGCCTCCTATACAGACTTAACTACATGCCTGATTACCTCCCGTTCTCTGTCTCCATCTGCAGTAGTCTTTTCAGTCTCATTCGGTTTCACTCTCTCTCCCTCTCTCTCTCTCTCATGAACACACGCATGCACGACTGCACACACATACAAACACACGCACGCACGCACGCACAGTCGCACACACACACACACACACACACACACACACACACACACACACACACACACACACACACACACACACACACACACACACACTTTCTCTCTTTATCCCCTCCTCTCCTTCCTCTAGCTAGCCTAATGACTAAATTATCCCAGTTATCCACTCAAACTTCATGTCTCCCACATGCAGTTCTGGTCTGGAACTGGACACATGCACGCACGCACACACACATGCACGCACGCACGCGCACGCACACGTGCATCACGTACTAATGAGTCTATGATGGTGGCCATTCAGTGATTGGTGATTTAGTGGTTTCACTGATGGTAAATGGCAGATTGAGATTAGGGTCTGCGCCCCCCCACACACAAAAGAGACATTTTACTACAGGGATTATAGTTGAAATGTATAGTGGTGGTGGGGCTCACAAAGGGACCAATCATGTGAAATGACTGGCGGGCCAGACACACCAGACACATGCGCACACGCAAACCACCTGGTCATTCGGCTTGTTGTTTTCAGTTCTGTGTCACATAATGCAAACAGTGGAAATTCAGTGTCTGTTTTCAGTTGTGAAAACAGACACTTGGAAAAGAGTATATATACCAGTATACGGTATGCTATTTATTAATTGATTGAATACTTTATTAACAGGCTTTGGGCCAAGCCCCCTGTTAGTGGTCCTCTATATTATATCGGAATCGGTCAGAATCCGTATCGGCAGATATGACCCTGCAAAAAAATCGGAGATCGGATATCATATCGGTCATAATTTCATAACGTGCACCCCTAATGCAGATGTAAGTGTGATGCAAAGCTCTGGCCACTCAAGGAAACACGGCAATTGGTGAGCGACGCCATTGGCTGACTGTCCATGGTAAAAAAAATCAATAAAAAATCAATAATCTGGGGTGGGTCCCTGGTTTGCATAATGATGTTTGAGGTCAATCGGTCGTACCGTGCCCGAGTTTGCTCGGGACAGACACTCTCCCCCTCTTCCGTCCTTGTCTCTCTGAGAACGTCTTTAAAATCATGTAAACTTTTATAGAGGAATTGATTTTTCATCATTCATGAATTCTATGAGAGCTGTATCTATTATGTATGTAGGCCAGTGAGAGTTTTACAGGCTAGGGGCATGGGGACGTTGCTTAGAAATTCACTGTTCTCCAAGGCAGGTTGTTTTGCATAGAAATAGGCTATTCTCTCCCATAAATTTTAATGGAGGCTGTCTATGAAGTTGGCAGTAGGCTACCATTGCTTGTCACGCCTCAAAGCGACAACTGTTTGCTAGCACCGCGGTAGACAGTATACGCATTCTCATTTAGGACAGTCATTTCCTCTGGAAATCTTATTTTCAAAAGAAAAGCTGATTTTGCAGGCTATGTTTATGCTAATTAGGTAAAATGTGTCATGTTTTGGACCACTAATGGCGGTTCAGTGTTGTGTTCGCCATGCCTTAGGCTAAAGGATCTTCAGAAGAATTTGTTAATCATGATAACATTCTAGACCTGGCCAGTTGAAGACCCCTGCATGTTCTCCTTACAACTTGCAGATTATAATATTGGTAATCTAAAAACTGCAGTTTATTATTACAGCATATAGTCACCGTGTTAATTAAATTATCCAAAAGTTATGTAAAGACAAAACTATTCTTTGAACCTCAAAACAAAAGCAAAAAGAGCTTCCAATTACTTCAGTATATTCCAGAGACCCATGTTAATCATTTTGTGAAGCAACCTATACCATTTAGTCCATAAAGCCAGACATTGGACAACATTCGTCCAACAAAATTCTGCCTCTCATGGTGTCGGTTCTCAACTTGTTTGAGATATTCTGCTTTGGCAGTGAGGTATGTAGCTGATCTACAAGCTCTCAACGCGTTGTGAGCTTGTAGATCTGCTATTTTTGCTATTTGTACATTCTCTGCATGTCCCTGAGACCCATGTTGCAACTGTATGGCTTCTGGGTTGAGAGAAACACTGCCATAGAGGTTTTCTTCTGTGTTGAGAGAAACACTGCCATAGAGGTTTTCTTCTGTGTTGAGAGAAACACTGCCATATAGGTTTTCTTCTGGGTTGAGAGAAACACTGCCATAGAGGTTTTATTCTGGGTTGAGAGAAACACTGCCATAGAGGTTTTCTTCTGGGTTGAGAGAAACACTGCCATAGAGGTTTTCTTCTGGGTTGAGAGAAACACTGCCATAGAGGTTTTCTTCTGGGTTGAGAGAAACACTGCCATAGAGGTTTTATTCTGGGTTGAGAGAAACACTGCCATAGAGGTTTTCTTCTGGGTTGAGAGAAACACTGCCATAGAGGTTTTCTTCTAGGTTGAGAGAAACACTGCCATAGAGGTTTTCTTCTGGGTTGAGAGAAACACTGCCATAGAGGTTTTCTTCTAGGTTGAGAGAAACACTGCCATAGAGGTTTTCTTCTGGGTTGAGAGAAACACTGCCATAGAGGTTTTCTTCTAGGTTGAGAGAAACACTGCCATAGAGGTTTTCTTCTGGGTTGAGAGAAACACTGCCATAGAGGTTTTCTTCTAGGTTGAGAGAAACACTGCCATAGAGGTTTTCCGCTTGGACATGGTGTGTTCTGTTATGCCTTGGTAACAACACTCCTATCAACAGCGGATCCTCCTGGGCTTCCTGCTGCTAACATCACACACTATCTTTAACCACACGACACCACTGTAATTAACCAAAGACCACAGGATTCAAGTTTCACATCTGTTCGTTGAACACAAGCGCAATGCTCTTCATGTGATGACTGAAATTAGAGATGTCCCGATACTGTATCGGTATCGGCCCTTATTTGTCATATGGGGTCATATCGGTATCGCTGAATATGCCAGTCTAACCACTGATCTGGCCGACACAGGGGTAAGGGGTTAATTGTCACTATGGGTAAATATAATGTTGGGGAATGTGGAGTTTGCCCAAACTGCAAAGTGCACATTTGAGTGAGGAGTCTGCTATAAACACTGGTATCGGTATTCGGTACCGGTATTGGCTAACACAGAAATTGTGGTATCGGGAACAAAAAAAGTGTATCGGGACATCCCTAATTGAAATATTGAAATATTACTAAATGACTACTACTGTAGTAAATGACTACTACTACTGTACTACTGCACTATGGAGTTTCATGTACTGAATATATTTCATGCAGAAATGTCTTAGCACTGAGATGTTGACCTTTCTCTACTGGTTTCTCGTAATGTATGTTGGTATTGGTAATCAACGTGTCTAGGCTTATCTGTGTTGTCCTCATTATAAATCTCTCTGTAAGAGCACTACACAGGCTAGAATGTAAAATGTAAGCATAGCAATACATATTTGTACCATTTTCGACGGCATTATCTTGAAGTTGCTTTTAGGCTTTATTTTTCATGAGTATTAGCTCTGTTTCTCTACATTCCGTTCCCTTTAGATCCATAAGGGAATGTAATCCACAAAGACTCACTTGACTTTGTGGCTAGTGGCTACCAGGAGGGAAAAGAGATCAGCAGTATTAAGACAGATTCTAGAACTGACCCACAACCACTCTTGTTGTTCATTACCTCTAGATTAGGAGCTAGTTAGAACTTATAATTAGTGGAAGGCATTTTTTTTTTAATGATGAGATACCTTACCTGTTGTCCACGCAGGGTGCGCATGTGTCTGGCCCCAGTGCAGTATATGAATTAGAATTTGTATATACAGCTTTTCGTCACAACACTTGCCATTGACAATGAAAAGAGAATTTACGTCATATGTGGATGAGCAAATCGACTTTTCTTTTCTAAGTATATACATTTTTTTATACGATGATGTACGATGATGAGATGATGTACGATGATGTACGGGTGTGACTTTTTTGGAGATGCGCTGATCCAACCTACTCCCCACGCGGCGCATCACACTCTGGGCTCCTGCGATACGCATTTTCATGTCAAGGACCCCCAAAATAATTTGGCCGCCGACCCCCCCATCTGAAAATATGTTGTTCCAGGGACCTCCCAGAAGCAAAGATTTTAGTTAAAAACGTTCGCTCGCTCTGAAAGAATATATATTCAAAGATTTGCGCCACATTTTCACGATTTTTCAAAAATAGCAGATCTACAAGCTTGTAGTGCGGCGCTCGGTGCCACGCTATGAGCTTGTAGATCTGCTATTTTTCAATAGCTAAAGTATAACATAATGCTTGAAACACCAACCATTCCCGACCAGAATGGGCTAAAATAGACACCAAAGAGATCTGATCTCTGGCCCTTCCATCGTCCCGCTCTCATCTTCTCATGGCTGCGAAGCAAGGGGCAAACCACAAGAATGTGGCTCGTCTCTGTTTTGACAGCTATGAAAAGATCCCATCTGTACCGCAAAGGGCTTGAAGTCATATTTCCTGTTCCTGTGTGTAAGTGTAACCCTGGATGTTATCGCCAAATGGGAGAGGGAGGATGTATATAGCCTATACAGCGAGAGTGAATGGACGGTAGCAAGGAATGAGGAAATGCAGTATAGTTGAAGTTTCATCTTCCTCTTGTGACTCACAGCACGAGAAACCAAAACCAAGACGACTCCATTATCGGAAGAACATAGCAAGCCTAATATAGCAATACTACCGGTATACACTTTCCATATCAGCGACTGGAATCAGTGACGGCACTTCCTCTCATGCAGGCTGGTACAAATTTGGACTCCTTCTGTATAGGATTGGCAGACCATAATAACTATGGTTAGCCATCTGTGTCTTTATGTAATCCAGAGTTGGGGGCATATTTTCTTCATTTGAAAATAGTGGGATCATGGAGAGTCAATAACTCTCATCTACAGCAGTGGTTCTCAAAGTGGGGTCCGGGGACCCCCAGGGGTCCTTGAGGGAGTTCCAGGGTGTCCCCAGCTAAATGCTAGTTTGGAACCAAATGGACCCTTATGGGCCTGTAACTCAGAGAGTGTACAAATGGGACCAAACGGACACGCGCCAGAATAGTGCCTCCCAGTCCCGGCAGAGTAGTTCCAGAGAGGTTCCAATGGATTGTGTGGCCCTGATTTTTCCCTAATGGGACTGATCGAGGGTAGCTACTGGGACGTATGTCGGGACTTGATCACCCCGGCTGGGTCACCTGATTGAGGGGTATGATGTTGGGAGACCCGAAACCCTGATGACCTTGGGATATATCACTGAGGATACGTCCCAGGTGCATCCATGCGATGTATTTTTGTTTTTGATAGACAGCTGTATAGGAGGCCAGTGTGAAAGGGAAGCAGCAATAGTATAGTAATAGGACGATTATAAAGATCACAAGTTAGGACAACCATCCGTTATCCACATGAACCCCATATACCGTAGCGTCCCTATTCTGGGATATAATGGACAAGCATTCTGTGAAAAAAGGCAGACATTCAGCCAAAATAGGCAAGCTCACGGTCACAACGCGTTTCAATGCTATGCATTATGGGCTTGTGGATGAGCTATTTTTGAGGGGCGCTATAGCCCCTCCTATATACAGCTTTTTGTACCGTCACGTCTCACATTTGCCATTGACAATGAAAGGAAAATTCGCGTCATATGTGCCTGAAATATGACGTACATTTTTGTGGCAACACAAACATTAAATGCCATTGACAATGACAGGACAATTTACGTCATATGTAGACAAGCAAATCGGCTAACCAATCACATGAATTCAGTTGTCATCTTAAATGATCATGGTGAAAAGATTCGGTTTTAAACATTGTATCATCATGGTTGAAAGATTATAACAGTTAACAAGTTGACAAATTAATTCATGAACAAGTATATTCATTTTTTATTGGATGATGTACGACGACAAGACTTCCCTCACTTCACATACAGGTATACAGGGTTATAGTGGTATATCAGATGTCACAGCACACCAATCAACAGACATCTCCTCCCATGACTAGCCAATCAACTGATCAAACCAGTTGCTCTCTAATCTATCGGCGTAGGCACTGTTGTCTCGACCAACCAGCTCACTGATGATACAGGTCTTGGCTGGAAAAAGGAGCTTGCCCAGTGAACCTTTCCCTGGGTAAATAAAGGTAAAAAAACCCAGTTTAAATTAGACTAAAATAGGAGCAGATCTTAATGTGTATACGTAGCTCGTATCCCAGGCTGATGATGATGATTAATCATACGCACATGGAGGGCAGAGGTCAAACTGTACACGTGGGTCTGGCTGGCCTCAGACACAGTCCAGATGCTAGTGTGTGTTTAGTAATTGTAATTGTGTGTGCGTGCATGCGTGCGTGCAAATGTGTTTTGCGAGAGGATATAATTCATAGAAGTATGTGTGTGTGCACGTGCGCAACTGTGCATGTGCATACATGCACGTGTCGTGTGTGAGACCAAATGCCTACCAGTGTGCACTGTGTGTGTGTGTGTCCTCTCTAGTGCTATATATGAATCATTCCCAGGAATCCACAACCCTCCCAGTCTAATTGCGACAGTAATTGGTGAAGTGATAACCCCATTTCCACAGGAAATGTGCCCCGGTTTCCGTGTTCCCCCTGTAGCGCAGCCAACTAAGTCTTCCCCCTGGGAACACCAGTACCAGACAGCTAGAGTACCCCGAGGCTCCCCGAGAGAGGAACAGACAGGCAGTCAAAAGGACACACACACTGTGTGTTGTGTGTGTGTGTGTGTGTGTGTGTGTGTGTGTGTGTGTGTGTGTGTGTGCGTGCGCAGAGTGACTTATATAATAATGTCAGCTTGGGTTTAAAGTTGAGCTCAAATGGTATACAGACTATAGAGCATAGCAGTGGGTATGGTTTTCTGGACCCACTGAATCAAAGGTGTTATGGTCATGATTCACCAGGAGGGTGGCTACGTTCAAAATAATTGATATCAATATTCTTATAAATCTCTATGGGAAAAATGAATGGCCGATTTTTCAGCTGGTCCAGAAAAGCTTTGTGTGGAAGATTGATTGACGGGTGAATATCATCTTTTGTTTCACAGGAAGAAATCACAATGAGATATTGTTGATATGATAATACATCATGACAGAGGATATAATATCAAAGGTTTAAAAACGTTGTTAACTTCAGCTTGACTTTAAAAAAGAGAAACATTCCGAATCTGTAGAGACAGTCACTCTTTCACAATGTGTTATATTTTTATGTATGTGTATGCGTTCGTACGATTCTTGCTCAAATGTGAATCTTGATTTTCTTACACAATAATTAAGATCACGATTCTCATTTTCTCCATGAAAATACATAAACTAAAAACATAAACTAAAACATAACAGCCAACTAGTGCTGCACGATTCTTCACAAAATGAGATTGCATAGGTGTCTGAATATAGATCTTTCTTCAATTACAGTTTTTCACGATTGTTAACACACGTTTCTCAAAACAGCACACACAAAACTGAAAACGTCACACACAAAATGCTAAACCCTGACACACTTTTGCAAGATTACTCTTTGCCATCAAATCTCTTAACCGTTCACAAAATGGAACTTTAATTTGGTACACACAGCCATATTTTCAAATGCACACAACTAAGCATTTGCTGCGCACTACCAAGCATTTTCAGCAGAATGAAGTGCGAAAACGAGAATGAGCCATTCCAAGTGTAGGCTATACTTTTTTCCTAGTCAAACATAAAACAGCAGACAAATATGCAGCCAAATCAGTTTTATTTCATTTTTACTGTAAAAGACATTACTGTAAACGGGCCTGCTCATATAGCCCTGACAGGCCTCACCACACACGTCGCTACAAGCCTGGAGCAGTGTGACCCGGCCGGGCTCGGTTCTGTTCATATACCTCCAAGCTGAAAATAACTCCTCAATGGGATTCAGGAGAGGAGAATGTGGTCCTGGAACCACTCACGCACTCAGACCAGTGGAAAATCACATTGACAGCAACTTGCTCAAAAGACCTGAATGTTTAGAGATTTTAATATTTGTGTGTTGTACTTTGTAGGTTGATGCTTTGAGATTTTACACGAGAAGTGTGTGCAACAACTGAACATTGTGTGCAGTGTTTGGACAACAAGGTGATAGGCTGATTGACATCAGAGTGTAAAGAAGGAAGGTCAGAGTCTAATGCAGATAATGGAGTGTGATGTAGTGCAAATTGTGTCGAGTGATTAGGTACATGAAGTGAAGGTTGTGCTAATTGTGCCAAATTAAAAAAAAATTGCTAATCGTGGAAAACTGTAATCGTGCACGTGTGTATGTATGTGTATATGCGTTTGTGTGCAGTGTCCTGGTGTGTGTGCGTGTATGTGTGCGCGTGCATGTGTGTGTCTGGTGATGCAGGAATGTTCTTAGCTGTATCACACGCCACACATTTGTTCTAATCACATCCAGGTCCATCTGAGCTCCCATGACCGGTAGGGTCTAATTTAATGTTCACCAGCCAGTTAGACTGACTGACTGCAGCATGAATACAAATACTTAGCGCTAACACTTCAAACACACACACACACGCACGCACGCACGCACGCACGCACGCAAGCGCACATACTGTCACACAATAGCAAACATGTTTCAATGTACACATGTACACACTAGTGTCAAAATACTGCTCGCTCCTTCTCACTCACTCACCCCTTCTTTTGATCTCTTTCCTGCATGCATATACACACACACACCCTGCTGTGTGTGCGTGTGTGTGTGTGTGTGTGTGTGTGGTGAGAGAGAATAGTTCTCACACATTCATCTCTCTCTGACTTTCTCCCTGGTCATGTTGTGTAGCTTTATTAGTAGGTTTCTGTTCGTCTTATATATGTTTTCACCGCGTTCCCTTTGATTCACAGTGACAGGGGTCAGGGGGCAATTGGCTGGGCCTTAAAGGTCACCACCCTCGTTGACCTCTCCTGTCAACTTGAACCTGACAGGCATGGCTGCACACAGCAGGCGCGTGTTCCTGTGCGTTTGTGCATGCATGTGTGTGCGCATGTGTGTATGTGAGAGACTAAGAAATGGAGAGAGGAGAGGGAGTGTGTGAAAGAGAAAGAAAGAAAGAAAGATCTTGTATTACAGGAAGACGAGACCTTATTATGGTTCCCTCTATTTAGACTTTCATATAAAATGAATACCTTTCACTGTTGCCAGACTCTTTCATATACCACATTTAGGACCTGGGGCCTCCTAAAACCTAACCTAAGGTTTTCTGAAAACCTTCAAATTCGTATCCGTTACACCAAGGTTTAAATGGTTTAAAGCAGTGGTGTTCAACCAGTGGTCCGTGGGCCACCAGTGGTCCTTGAGGGGGTTCCAGGTTGTCCCCAGCTAAATGATGGAGAGCTGGTAACCAAATGGACCCCTCTAGTTTAACCTTTATATATTTTTAACTCTTGAGAGCGTAAAATAAAACCAAATGGACCGACCCTCTCAAGAGTTAAACTATTTTTAAACAAGCAGTCTACACAATTAGAGAATGTAGAAGAATTGTCATCGTTTGCCTGTCATCTCCTACCTAGAGCATGGAATGTGGACAAAATCATATCCAACATCACATCACATGGTGGTCCATACGTGGCTCAAATGCTGAATAAATAATGGGCCTTGATATGAAAAGTAATAAATTATTACTCTTAATAATGACATTATTTATATTGTTTACTCACCCTGTGATGAAGAAAATAGCTACTTCAATTGATGTAAAAGGTGGTTCATAAACTCCAAAGTCTCTCATATAGTAAGCCTTGCCGAACCATTTGCAGAACACGGCCATCTTGCCATCAGAGTTTGTAACTTTGGAAGCACTCGTTTTCAGTAAAGTAATGTCCTACTGCACCACTTAGAAAAAGAATCACCTGCAAGGACAGAAAGTAACTCAGTAACTCATAACATGTCTACCACGCTCCACACGTCCCAAACTCTTCTCCCTTCTGGCTCCAAAACTGTGGAATGCACTTCCCATTGCAGTCAGAACTGCAGCATCACTCCCAATCTTCCGCCGTAGTCTGAAAACCCACCTTTTCAGACTCCATCATGGCCCATAGCACTTACCCTACCCCACTTAGATAGCATTTCTGTAGACTTAGATAGCATTTGATACAGACTTATAGCATGTTATGTAGACAGCACTAGAATTGCATTGTATATAGTCATAGCACGCCATAGTACATATGTATAGCATAGTAGTATATATGTATAGTTTATATGTATAGTTTCATTATATAGATATTCCACTGTTAATTTCTTAGCTTACGCATGTTTCATGATAAATGCTTTTATGTGATGTATTCCCATGCTTTTGTTCTTGCTTAATGTAAGTCGCTCTGGATTAAGAGCGTCTGCTAAATGCCTAAATTGTAAATTGTAAATTGTCTACAGTGGATTTTTATGAAACAAACACTTTGAGGATAGAAATAGAATAATTCAAGCTTTTTATACAGCTGCAATGTTGGTGAGTTTGACGTTGTTTAATACAATCAGATCAGACTGTTCTGTTTGGATGAAGGGGCTGCCAATGGGAAGTTGCATCTTGTTAGCACCTTGCCATTAACTTATGGTAAGATGGCCGCAGTCTGCATATGGTCCATAGGGGCAGGAGCCTATATCTCCTGTTTCTGTAGCATGAGGCAGCTTGATGTACAAGTACACCCCCTGGACAACCCCCAAGGCCCAACCCTTGATGCTGAGTGCCAAGCAGGGAAGCATTGGGTCCAGATATTACAAGTCCCCTATAACTGGGTGAACGTGTCCATTAAGTGTGATAATATAAACACACTATATCTGGAAAACTGATGACCAGCTCTGAGACAATAGCTTCTCTGTGGCGTGTGTGTGTGTGTGTGTGTGTGTGTGTGTGTGTGTGTGTGTGTGTGTGTGTGTGTGTGTGTGTGTGTGTGTGTGTGTGTGTGTGTGTGCGTGTGTGTGTGTGTGTGTGTGTGTGTGTGTGTGTGTCAGTCATTCAGGCTTCATTACGTAATTTATGATCTTTGAGGCTGAAAGCAGACATTTCACTGTTCTGGTGAGGTGTGTGTGTGTGTGTGTGTGTTTTCCTGCGTGTGTGTGTGTGTGTGTGTGTGTGTGTGTCTGCCCAGCGTGTAACCACGTATGTCACACCGCATTAGTGTGTACATACATTATCTGTGCATACATGTTTCCCTTCGCCATTATGCATGTGTGTGTGAAGAAGCCAGGCCAAGAGACAACACCTACCTATCCCCACCCGCTTCACAAATTCTGTTGGCATGGTTGCCGTTGTCTAGGCAACTGCCCCAAGAGTAAGGGTGTGGTGGGCTTGGTCTGATGTTTCAGGATTCAGTAAGTCAGGATGAGCGTGCGTGTGTGTGTGTGTGTGTGTGTGTGTGTGTGTGTGTGTGTGTGTGTGTGTGTGTGTGTGTGTGTGTGTGTGTGTGTGTGTGTGTGTGTGTGTGTGTGTGTGTGTGTGTGTGTGTGTGTGTGTGTGTGTGTGTGTGTGTGTGTGTGTGTGTGTGTGTGTGTGTGTGTGTGTGTGTGTGTGTGTGTGTGTGTGTGTGTGTGTGTGTGTGTGTGTGTGTGTGTGCGCGTGCGTGTTTGTGTGTGTGACAGGAATGTATTTTTTTGCCACACTGAATATAATGTGAAGTTGAAATGGTCCAAACCCCATGACAACACTGACAGATTGTAATGTCTAAATATGTTGCTGACTCACTGGTCATGCTTGCTTGTGTGCATTATGTGCCATTTTGTGATTTGCGTGCGTCTGTACATTTTATTTCATAGTTAGTTTATCGCATTATCTGCACCTTTATATATCTGTGGATGTCTGTCGGCATTATGCTTAATGTATACTATACTGTTGTTGATAAGCTATTTTCAGCAGAAAGTTAAATCTGGCTTTAGTCTTTTCACAAAGCTGCTTTTATTTCTCATACCACGTGGTCATCACATCATCATCAGCCACTTTCCTGTTCATAATGCTGATCTCATCAGCTTTCAGGAGCACATGCTGTGAATGCTGTTTGTGTGTTTTTGATTGCTAAGGAATGGTTCATGTTCAATTTAGCTGAGCTTGACCAGTTATGTCAAATTGAGCTGAGTCGTGCTAATTCACGGGGCATATTATGCACAGATCTAAGCAACTATTTAGAAGTCCGGCTATTTCTAAATGCAATGGTGCTGCACTACTGCTTGACCCGAAAGAGGAATTGCTTGAAAAGTACTTAAATACTACTGTATGTATGCACTATATTATGATGCAGGGTGGAGGAGGATATTATACTGTACTAATGGGGGATATATGAGGACTACTCTATTCTATTTCAGTTGTATTTTCTATTCTAAAGGTCCTACTGAGTTTGGTTTTAATAGGATATCTCCCTTTGCAGTATAGAGTGCTGTACAGTATATACAGAACTTTATGTCTCTGTGGTAGTTTTTCTCTTCTCTGTTTCACATTAGAATTTCCATTTCCACTGACTCATGTCTTCCTCTCGTTAGCCTCTCTCCTCTTTTTCCTCTCTCCTCTGGCTCATCCATCTCTCCGGTTTTAGCCTGTATGTCATTGTGCTGTGGTCTCTTCTCTTCTCTTCTCTTCTCTTCTCTTCTCTTCTCTTCTCTTCTCTTCTCTTCTCTTCTCTTCTCTTCTCTTCTCCCTTTTCACTCTGTCTAATTATCTTACTTCCATCCATCCTTTCTTTCGCCACCTGGCTCTTGGTCTCCTTTATGCCTTTATTGACAGGGAACAGTATACTGACAGCAAAGGGGGAGAGAGATGAACAGCGTAAAAGGCCGTCGGGCTCGGGAGTCGAACCCGTGGCACGCCGTCCGGCTATAGGCAGCCTATAGGTGTCCAGACGGTTGAGCTAACCGTCCGGGCCTGTACAATACAAATTCTACTCCCTCATTCTGTTCCAGATTTTTTTCCACTCCCTCACTACTCCTTTTTCTCTCCTAATCATCATCATCCATCAAATGGTCGTTCATGGTCTGTCAATGCACAGCAGTCCTCTCAGTCTCTATCACTTCCACCGTTCCTGTCGTATTTGTCTCTCATTCCCACTGTGTTCCTCTCTCCCTAATTCATCCTTCATCCCATTACAGTCAGTATAGGTACCTCACTCACTCATCTCTCCCTTCGTCTCTGTCCTGTCCATCCATCCATCTTTCCTTCATCCAGTCTGACACCTTTCTGTTCATAATCCTCTTGTTATGTATCCAGTCCTGCCATCATGCCACATGGTTCCTCTCCCTGCAGTCACGTCTCATTTCTCTGTCAGTCACTCGGATCAATCACATCTCAGCATTTCACTTCTCTATCCCACTGTGTCTGTCATAGGGCTGTCCCCGACTAAGGATTTGTATAGTCGACTGATAGATGAATAAATTTGCTGTTAGTCGACTAATAGTCGACTGAGCACCCCCACCCCCAAAAAAAAAAAAAAAGGTTTTTTTTTTTTTTTTTTTTTTTTTGCCCCAAAATATTGTATATAAAAATACAATATTTACAAAAATATTGTATTATTCCACTAGGTCTGTGGGGGACATAAACACATTTGAACATTCTGACTGTTCAAATCTCCAATGTGCATGTGGAGTGTGTCTGCAGTGTGTGGCAATGTGCCACTGCCTGTGACTTGAATCGCACAGTGCGCTGGCCTGATATTATTCACAGCTCAACTAATTATCATCATAATTAACCATCACAACATCAATAACAAATACTTTTTTTTATTTATTTTTTTAACATCGACTGAGAGGCTTGTCATTAGCCAGATTGAGCACAGCAGGGGCCTATTTCACGAATCTTGGATTAACTAATCCAGGATATAGGCCAAAGCCAGGCTTTTTAAATCCTGATCTTTACAGCCTGGTTTATTCCGTTCCACTAAAGCCAAGCGAGGCTCAGAATTGGCGGATTTGGCGAGCCGGGATCAGCAAGCCTGGCTTAATAGACAGTCTGGCTTGTTGTCTCTAGACCCCTTCTGTGGATCAAAGATTTACTGATCCTTCTTCTTCATGGGGTATTAAGGCAGTTTGCATCCTTAATAGTTGCATTACAGCCCCCTTCTGTATATCTCATTGTCTTTACTAATCTTGCTCCAAGACCAACTGATACAAGGACTTAAGCTTCTAAAATAAATACTGCTGCTGTAATTAAAGAGAGAACATACTCTCAATAGTGGATAGACTGAATGATTAACTACCCCAAAAATATAGTTTACATTTTACCACTACTATTAACTTAAAACAGAATTCTTAATATTGTAAGCATAATGATATTGTCGCATTGTGATATTTGGCCATAACTCCCTCCTCTGAGCTACCTTTGGGGAAGGGGGTTGTTTTCCAGACAGGGGCCAGACTGGTGAGGGTCATAGGTTCATGGGTTAGCATGCCAAAGTTTGTGCTATTGCCATTGAGAATGCATTGGGCGTTTAAGTTACA
This sequence comes from Protomyctophum bolini, assembly GCF_963924005.1. NCBI lineage: Eukaryota > Metazoa > Chordata > Actinopteri > Myctophiformes > Myctophidae > Protomyctophum > Protomyctophum bolini. The sequence continues at coordinate 26,668,879 of NC_137866.1, forward strand.
TAACTCCGAAACTACAAAACATTTCAAAGTAAAAAGTTCCAGCATGTGTTTCCACAGTAAGCTGAATTTTACAAAGTGTGAATGGAGTTTCTAGGTGAAAGTGATTTTTTGAAGTGCCACTATCTGCCTATAAATGTCTCAAATTTGAAAGCACTATATTTCTAAAACTATGAAACATTTCAAAGATTCCTTTTCAGGCACACATGTCCACCGTAGGATGAACCTAAATAGGTTTGAATGGGGTTTCTAGGTGTAAGTATGTAGGACTAGTAGTGGGTGAAACGTTACAATATGTTGTAAAACAATGAGTAATGGTAATATTTAGTGGTTTTCACTTTTACAAAGAATAATAATATAATATAATAATTATTCTTAACCGTGCACTTGCACGACAGCAAACCTATTCATGGGGAACATTCACCAAAAGCAGCTGATCTACAAGCTCACAAGCTGTCATGATGTTGTGCAGCCTATATATTTTGGTTATTTGATTTTATATAGTGCTTAAATTAGTCCTTTAATGCAGACCGATACAAATAAGGCAACATAAACCCATAATAATTGAATACATCTGGAAAACATCATTGGTTTGTGATCAGTTTGACTGCTTAATGAACAGTAAAGACATCAGGATTAGGTTAAACCTGGCTGTTAGCCTGGTCCGGAGCAGGCTAAGTCCAAAGCATAAGTTCCCATGGTAACTTATGTAGCATCACTTTCATGAAACCGAATCAAGCCTCAACATATCCAGGTTAACTGGTTAAGTTAATCTGGCAAGATCAACCAGCTTTCATGAAACCGGTTAAGCACTGATCCAGGATATATTAAGCCAGGATATGTGTTAAAGCCCGGCTTAATCTCTAATCCAAGTTTCGTGAAATAGGCCCCAGGTGAGATTGAGATTCTGGAGTCTATCAGGCCAGCGCACTGTGCGATTCAAGTCACAGGCAGTCAGTGGCACATTGCCACACAGGCAGACACACTCCACATGCACATTGGAGATTTGAACAGTCAGAATGTTCAAATGTGTTTATGTCCCCCACAGACCTAGTGGAATAATACAATATTTTTGTATATTTTTGTAAATATTGTATTTTTATATACAATATTTTGGGGCAAAAAAAAAAAAAAAAAAAAAAAAAAAAACTTTTTTTTTTTTTTTTTTTGATGAACATCGACTAAGAGGTGGTCAGTCGACTGAGACCCGTTCCGATCGATTAGTCGACTATTCGACTAATCGAGGTCAGCCCTAGTCTGTCAATCTGTCTGTCTCTCCCTCACGTCTCTCTCTATATATCTTTTATCGTTTCATCTCTCTCTCTCTGCTTCTCAGTCTACGTCGTTCTATCTCGTTCTATCTCTATTTCCTATATTCCTTCCTTTCTCTCTCTTTCTGTCTGACTTTCGCTTTCTCTGCTGCTCTCTCATTCTGACGTTGTCCCTTTTCAGTCCAGTCCATCCATCAGTGTACAGTATGCCCCCATCTTGTTCCTATTCCTCTCAAAACCACATTTCTCTTACAGTACATCTTGAGCTAATATACAGTATTTTATTACTGTGTATATATAATGGATCACATATACTGTAGCAGAGGTTTTAAAGTAGCTCGTATTGATGTTTTGTTACTGGCGTGACCTATAATAGTATACTAAGCTCAAAGACGGCACATCTGCTGCAGCTTGCAGAAGTTGCCACGCTCCTGTCAGACAGCGTAGCGCTGGTTCCACAGGCAAAGTTTGTCTAGAACATCAGTCAAGATTCTGGGCTTAACAGCTGGTATTAATTTAGGTATGGCTTATTGCCATTGTTTATTGGCACTATTAGAAACGCATTGTTAATGTTGACTATGATACTACAGTATGTTTACGGAGTTCAATGTCTCCTAATACATTCAAAACTGGTTTAATAAGGGGTGTCTTTTGTAATGTTGCTTTAAGTTAACAAAGTTCACACGTTGCTGGTTTTTGCATTTCATTCTATTTCTTGTCTTACTTCAGACCTCAATTTCCTGTCATTGACATGAATTGCCATGTTTTTCTCCTTCTTTTGAATTATGTGTTTGTTTGTTTCACATCAGAACATTCATGTAATGTAATAATACTAAGAGCAATAAGCCCAATTTGCCTCCCCAGCCAGGGTTCAGAGTTTGAATGAATATAGAATTATGTGCAGGATGTAATTTGCATACAGATACTCTTATGCCTCATATATAAATATATATATATTTTTTCCAGTAGGTGCAGGTGAACAGTCTGATTTTCTCTCCTCTCTCCCAGCCATCGCCCGCACCATAGCTCTCATAGTTTACATTGTGCAACAGTGTAATCATCTGAAAATACATTTTATCTATCCGCGCGCTATCTGTGGCCTCATATTCACCCATAATCATACCATCTGTCTGGAGATGTCGTAGTGTGTGTGTGTGTGTGTGTGTGTGTGTGTGTGTGTGTGTGTGTGTGCGTGCATGCGTGCACTGTGGCATGTCTCCAATAGATACTCATTGTTTGACGTGAGTGTTCAGGACGATAAGAGTCTGACAATTAACTGATAGACAAACTCACCTGTGCTCTGAGTGAATTACAGCAATTATTAAAGGACAGAAAAGACATCACGGGAGAGGACAGGCATTCTTCAAATTAAAATATGATTATCAATCATAACATTATGATTCATTTTAATTAGCCAGCTTTGATGATAATAATGGCTTAATTAAGTGCACTGACACTGAAGAAGCTCTTTGACAGAAACGTTCTTGAAATAACAGCACAGTTCAGCTATTGTACAAAAGAATTGTGTGATTTAAAAAAAATCCTAAATTGTACCGATTAATGTTTTTGTACACTTTCTTAGCTCGAAACCCAAAAGAGAAAATTGATGTCTCCCCGGGACCCAAATTAGTGAAAATAGCAGATCTAACGCAATTTTATAGAACGGGGCACTCAGTATCTCCGCCAGAATGAACGCCACAATGATAATATTTACACTGTCATGTCAAACTGCACCACCTGTCTCCCTCTCTCTGTCTGGTACACTGTCATGTCAAACTGCACCTGTCTCCCTCTCTCTGTCTGGTACACTGTCATGTCAAACTGCACCTGTCTCTCTCTCTCTGTCTGGTACACTGTCATGTCAAACTGCACCTGTCTCTCTCTCTCTGTCTGGTACACTGTCATGTCAAACTGCACCTGTCTCTCTCTCTCTCTCTGTCTGGTACACTGTCATGTCAAACTGCACCTGTCTCTCTCTCTCTCTCTGTCTGGTACACTGTCATGTCAACTGCACCTGTCTCCCTCTCTCTGTCTGGTACACTGTCATGTCAAACTGCACCTGTCTCTCTCTCTCTCTGTCTGGTACACTGTAATGTCAAACTGCACCTGTCTCCCTCTCTCTGTCTGGTATACTGTCATGTCAAACTGCACCACCTGTCTCCCTCTCTCTGTCTGGTATACTGTCATGTCAAACTGCACCATCTGTCTCCCTCTCTCTGTCTGGTATACTGTCATGTCAAACTGCACCACCTGTCTCTCTCTCTCTGTCTGGTATACTGTCATGTCAAACTGCACCTGTCTCCCTCTCTCTGTCTGGTACACTGTAATGTCAAACTGCACCTGTCTCCCTCTCTCTGTCTGGTATACTGTCATGTCAAACTGCACCACCTGTCTCTCTCTCTCTGTCTGGTATACTGTCATGTCAAACTGCACCTGTCTCCCTCTCTCTGTCTGGTATACTGTCATGTCAAACTGCACCACCTGTCTGTCTCTCTGTCTGGTATACTGTCATGTCAAACTGCACCACCTGTCTCTCTCTCTCTGTCTGGTATACTGTCATGTCAAACTGCACCACCTGTCTCTCTCTCTCTGTCTGGTATACTGTCATGTCAAACTGCACCACCTGTCTCCCTCTCTCTGTCTGGTATACTGTCATGTCAAACTGCACCACCTGTCTCTCTCTCTCTGTCTGGTATACTGTCATGTCAAACTGCACCACCTGTCTCTCTCTCTCTGTCTGGTATACTGTAATGTCAAACTGTAAACTGGCCTGTGCGACGTCCGTGCTGTGCATATCAGTTTTGGGGGTATAATAATCCACCAGTTGGCTACAGAGGTTTATATTGTATATATTTATTATATAATAATCTCAAATATTTTCTTTGCCCCACTTCTCTACTTTTGCTCAGAGTTGATCCAGAATGGTCGTCTGCTGACACTGCCCCTAGTGGCCGGGGACCTGCACTCCATCTTGCTTGATGAGGACAGTAGGCGCCTGTACGTGGCCATGAAGGACAGCCTGCTGTCAACCAGCCTGGAGGACATCACACAGAACCCACGCAAGGTTAGACACACTCTAGAAGACATCACACAGAACCCACGTAGGGTTTAGACACACTCAGGAGGACATCACACAGAACCCACGCAGGGTTTAGAACTTTAGACACACTCTGGAGGACATCACACAGAACCCACGCAGGGTTTAGACACACTCTGGTAGACATCACACAGAACCCACGCAGGGTTTAGACACACTCTGGTAGACATCACACAGAACCCACGCAGGGTTTAGACCTTAGAGTATATATGAATAGAGATGACATCTGAGTTCTCCTTCCATCCACTTGCATTAAGTTGCTCAAAAGCGCATGAGGAGATTTCACTCCTCCTTCCGGGTACAGAGTGCATTCTGGGATGGATTGCATCGTTGAACGCGCACGAGCGTGCTGCCGTCGTGAACATGCACAATGATAGTCAACGGACCAGCGCGTTCATGTGTTTGGGGCCACTATGTCCATTTCGACTCAGTGTTTCCTCTGGGTGCCTTCTCTATTTATATATACTCTAAGGTTTAGACACACTCAATTTACAATTTACAATTTAGGCATTTAGCAGACGCTCTTAATCCAGAGCGATTTACATTAAGCAAGAACAAAAAAGCATGGGAATACATCACATAAAAACATTTATCATGAAACATGCGTAAGCTAAGAAAGTAACAGTGGAATATCTATATAATGAAACTATACATATAAACTATACATCTATACTACTATGCTATACATATGTACTATGACGCGCTATGACTACATGCAATGCACTTATGCTGTCTACATAACATGCTATAAGTCTGTATCAAATGCTATCTAAGTCTACAGAAATGCTATCTAAGGGGGTGGGGTAAGTGCTATGGGCCATGATGGAGTCTGAAAAGGTGGGTTTTCAGACTGGGAGTGATGCTGCAGTTCTGACTGCAATGGGAAGTGCATTCCACAGTTTTGGAGCCAGAAGGGAGAAGAGTTTGGGACGTGTGGAGCGTTGTCCCGGCGTTTTTAGTGAGGGTACTTCCAGATTCCCTGCGTTGGCTGATCTGAGTGAGCGGGAGGGTTTGTAGGGTTCGATCATACTTGATATGCGGGAGCCTTTATGTTTAACCTGCTGGCCCAACCTACCCTATATATAACTAACCACAACCAAAACCACAACCTCAAAACTCTAAAACTAACCAACATTAACACAATCAGTCCCAGGATTCCTTCAAAATAGGAGCTCTGGGGTGCCGGGAAAACATGGCCGCTTTTACTCTGAACCCCCCCCCCCACACACACACACACACACACACACACACACACACACACACACACACACATTCTACTGATACTTGCTTGCTATTAAGGGTTAATATGTTCTACAGTTCTTTCCCTGTTCCTATTTGCGCTTCTGTTGCAGTCAGTCGCACAGCTGGTGTCCAGAAGGGCCGTTATTAGATTGCCACACCGACAGAAAAGTAGCCAACTAACTAGCAAATAAGGTAGAAAAAGAGACATGCACGCAGACAGAGAGAGAGAGAGAGAGAGAGAGAGAGGTAGACATAAACACAGAGAACCACTCAGTTGGCCAAGACACGAGCCTGCCAAATATAGAAGGGTCATCAGACATGCAGCTCCATGTTTCAGGACAGCCTAAAGGCAGACAGACATCCAGAGAGACAGACAGACAGATGGATCGTTCTGCAGACAGACAGGTCCTCCAGTCTCCCCTCAGGCAGGGCAGTTAAACTGACAGACAGCCAACTATAGCTGACCAGCCAGCTGGTAAACATATACTGTGTATTTCTTATATTAGTCCAACCTGAAACCTTCATGCTTGGGGAAAAAGTGTTAGTCTATTCACAAAGACAAGAGTAACACATAGACCTTAGTCTATTCACAAAGCAATAATAAAGACAAGAGCAACACATAGACCTTAGTAGTCTATTCACAAAGCAATACTAAAGGCATCAAAGTTTCGTGAAGTGTTGATGCAAGTCTCTTTTTCTGTTGAAAATATTTATGTCATCGATAGGGGTTTCGATATACTTGGATTCACTTGGATGCAGTTACCATATCATTACACCCTATAGTCATGGAGTGACCTGACGCATTATGTCACCTGTTTGGCCAAAGCCTCAGTGAATAACAGTAGGCCTATAGTCTTGTTTCTTTCTTCTCTGATCCAACCACAGCCCCCTGGAGGCATTCCTTATGTCTGACGATCCAGCCTGCATCCACATCACACACTGCCGCAGAGGGTCACCCTGTGTGTGTGTGTGTGTGTGTGTGTGTGTGTGTGTGTGTGTGTGTGTGTGTGTGTGTGTGTGTGTGTGTGTGTGTGTGTGTGTGTGTGTGTGTGTGTGTGTGTGTGTGTGTGTGTGTGTGTGTGTGTGTGTGTGTGTGTGTGTGTGTGTGTGTGTGTGTGTGTGCGTGCGCTCGCACATGTGTGTGTGCGTGCGTGTGTGTTATACTTCATTCATTCCAGCCACAACCACCCATATCCCTTTCCTCACCCCTCTGCTCCATATGCTTGTGTGTATACAGCATCAAAAACAGCCTACATTCCTCTCCTTCTCCACTCTCTTTCTCTTAATCTTCACCAATTGACTCCATTGTGCTCTTGAAACAAAGCCTCTCATTTAGCCTCAAATATCATGTAATGACTGCTGTCAGGGGTCCGTCTGTGGCGTACGGCTTAAGACCCCCTTCCTCCTCCAGACACACATGTACCCCAGGGCTGCTGCTGGTCTCTCGGATATAGAATCCCACACCACAGTCTTCCTCTCGCTGCCATGTCTCTCCCTCTCCACTTTCCCTTGACTGTCCACCTCAATAAAGGACACACAATGGAAGAGTTGACCGCCCAGCTGTAAAGAATAGCTCACTGACGGGGCTTCTGTATGCTCGTAATGCCATGGTATATGGTGTTTCCCTTTCATTTCTCCTTCTCCATTGTAAGGACCGTCAGTCGACATATTCGTCACTCGCTGCAGTGAAAAGGCATTGGAAAAAAAAATAACATTGCTATAGGATTATCAGCATGACGTGAACGCACACACACACACACACACACACACACACACACACGCACACGCACATACATTAAGCTGCGCCATTAACAACAGGTGCACCTCATTATTGGTCACCGTCTCCCCTGCAGGGCACGCCTACAGCCGGCCGTTGGAGACCCTGGGCTGTCACTGAAAGGTTACAAGTTCGATTCCAGACCCGCCAGCTTCTTCATGCTCGCTCATTATTATAGCTCTGGGGGAAAAATGTGTGTGTGTGTGTGTGT